>NC_081350.1:16282893-16336750 GCF_029784015.1 Lycium ferocissimum
AAAAAAAAAAGTTCATAGAAAAAAACCTTAACAAGATTTTTTTGTAGAGTTATTTAATCGGGAGTTCTATATTTTTTACTGAAAATTTGAGCTTAGAATGCTTTGTCGCCGACTTGAATATCACAGGAATGTCTAAAAACTTTAGGACGAAATTTAATAGAAAGTGACGTTTTTTGGAAGTGGGACCACCTTTTTCTCGTCGATGTGTCGCTTTCCTCTTTTTTTTTCCGCCGTGGAGGACCGGTGGTGGAACCCCGTCCCGGCTTAAGTTGAGAACTATAACGCAGTAAAATACTGCGCTATAGGAGAACAAGCAAAAGTCCTTTAGCGCAGTATTTTCTTTTTTAAAGTACTTTCCCTATGACATTACGAGTTAAGTGATTTAGCGCAGTAAAGGTATATTGGTAACATTTTTTTTTCTTGGGGTATTTTGGTTAAAAAAAATTTTTTTTGCATCATTTTTGTTCCGGACCCTTGGAGGAATGGAGGGTTAAAATGAATAAGGTTGAGATGAAGTGCCAAAAAGGAAAATAGGGGCAAATTTGAAGGGCTGCCTGTGTATTTGGGCTATTAGAAACATATACAAACAACTTTATTTGTGTCTCAGTTAAAATATTATCTTACCTTAATTTAACTAGTTGCTCGAGGCCCGTGTTGAGCCTGAGCTCAAAATCAAATAATAAAAATAGTACGTAATTTTTATAATAAGTACAATTTGTGTCACATTTTTCTACTACATAATTAATTAAATATAACTGCAACTTATTCACATCTTGTTGATATGTTTTCATAATTATTGAAGTTCCTTCGTTAATAATTGGATAATATTTAAAAAGAAAAAATTATTTATGAGGAAGCAAGATTAGTAGGAAAATTCCCAAATACGAAAGGAACGCAAGTGATTCAATATCTATAAACTAACAAGATAAAATGTGATAATTACAACTCAAAGGAAGATCATAAATGAATAATATTTTTTGTATTTTTATGAATGTGTAAGTATGTGATTTTCTTATAGATAGAAATAGATTTATTTTGATATGCATTAATTTTTCACTCATTATTTTATGTGTCAAGTCTTTATGCCAGTTAAAAGTGATTTTTAATCTTAGTTTTAGATGAAATTCAAGAAATAACCTAAATTCATTAAAATGAACCTCAAGAATCAATTTAGTTATATATATATATATATATATATATATATATATATATATATATATATATATTATGCTTAAAAAAATTAACTTTTAGTTAACCACACAAGAGGTTTTAAAGACAACCCGATTTTGATCGCTAACGCTACCTTCATTTTCAACCCTATATGACACCATGTAATAATTTTTACTTTATACATATATATATTATGCTTAAAAAAATTAATTTTTAGTTAACCACACGAGATTTTAAAGACAACCTGATTTTATATCGATAACGCTACCTTCATTTTCAACACTATTAGACACCATGTAATAATTTTTACTTTCTATATTTGTAAGCATATATGAGCTTACTATAGAAGCAAAATTTTGGAAGTTCAAAACAAATAGAGAGAAGAATACGAAGAGTAACATATGACGTGTGATATGTTTAAATGTAAAGTAAGACCTAATAAATGTTTCGGTAATAAAGGATAATTTTACCCAAAATTACCTAAATTAATGTATACGGATAAATAATGTAAAAGGTACTCCTCTAGTCCACATTGTAGGCATTTTTAGTTTGAGCACACCTCCTTAAGAAATCACTCACCTCTAAAAAGTAAGAAGCATTTTTACTAAATTATTCTTAATTAAATAGAGTACCAATTTAATTTGAGTTCTTAAACGTTATTTAAGCTATTTATTATGGACTATATATAAACGTTAAAAACTCCACATACTCCCAAGTAAACTTATACTTGAGTAGATGAAAAATAAAACTTCAGCAAATTTATAAAAGATTGGAATTATTTTTAAGCTTTTAAATGTGATTCTAACAATTGTAATAAAAAATGCTTTAGGAATAGAAATTTAAGCTTGCTATATTACTTCTACAGTCAAACAATTTTAAAGGCGGCCTCAAAAGGAGAAGTTCCCAAATGTCATATATACTGTGGCTCTTTTGCATGTCATCTCTTACAATGAAATTGTCATTTAAGCCTTATAGAAAGGCATTAAAGATGGTCTTATTTTCAAAAATATACAAGGCTATGGAAATAATAAGATGAAAAAGCAAGGGCAATAATAGCCTGTAAAAGTAGAAATGCACGTGGGACCCACTACAAAGAATAGATCATTAAAAGATTACACAACACACCAATAATAAATGTCCACCCGGAGTGCTCTTCAGAAAATGAATCGAGAAAAATGCAACCAAAAGCCAATTTATAGCATCCACGTGTAAGCATAAAACATTGAAATTCCCATTGAGCCCCTGTGAGGACGACTAAAACAAAGATCCGCTCTTATATATATACTAGTTATGTGAGGCGTAAATCTGGCCCCAAATAATATGTGTGTGTTAAGTTACATATTTTAACAGAAATATAATTTAATGTTAGTGTTCAACAACAACCCAAATATACCCATTGTAGTCCACAAGATATATAAAAACAAAATTTTCATTTCATAATATTTTAACTTCCATTTTGATGAAATTATAACTTATGTATCCTAATTTTAAAGTTATTTAGTTCTAAATAAATAATCTATACATAATTAATGAACTTTTAAGACAAATACATAATTTAACTTGTACGACGAATGGAGGCACTCCTCTCTTAATTAGGGATTAGGGGTTGAGGAACATGGAACAACAACAACAACCATATATCTAATTAGTGGGCTCAAATGCGGATATCGAGCACCAATCGAAAAATTAAAGAACGTGAAAAATGAGGTAGGAGGTTTGATAGCTTTTGAAAAATATTTAAAAATAAAAACAAAAAAATTAACATAAATAAATAAGATTAGGACCTAAAAGTAATTAATTAAAAAGTTTTTAAAAAATTTGAAAATTATTGTAAGGACTACAAAAGTCCATAGCTTTTGAAAAGTAGACTTTAAAAACAAAAAAACAAAAAAAATTGACTTAAATAAATAAAATTAGGACATAAAAGTAATTAATGAATTTTTTTTAAAAAATTTGGAAAATTATTGTGAGGACTACAACATTCCCTCTTATATATAATAGTAATATTATATATGTACTAATAAATTCTAAAGATATCAACTCCGTCAACACCATGACATCAATTTGTACTAATAATACTACAACACGTATTAATTGTAGAAGTTGTGGGGGTGATCTAGACATACTTGTGTCGAGTCTGGAACCAAAATGACTCAAAAAAATCAAGTGAACCAAAATATCACAAAAAAAAAATGTGATGCCAAAGTATCTTTAATGCAGTAATTCTTTACGTTATTAGACTTTCATTAACGGACTCGATTAAGTAAAATAATGCGGTTCGCATCATTCATCTTTTTACAACTTCGGTAATGCATTTTTTTTTTGGATTTAAAACTACCCGCATTACTGTTCCCCACCCCTTCTATTCCCCCCCGAACAATTCCCACCCATCTCGACACTCTCCTTATCCCGCTCCCCCTTCCCCCTTTCACTTTATCCAATTTTCTAAAATTTCTAAAGCCACTTCTTATATTATAATATTTTAATGTTAGTATTATAAACTAACATTATACGATGGACCAATAGTTTATAAACTATACGTATGAAATTTTTTAATGTGTAAATTCTACTTAAAATTAAATGATATAAACTATTACAGTTTTAGATTTACCCATGTATCTTTATACTCTTTAACATCAAATAATTTCAATACATTACACAAAATTTAGTTTTTCTAAATTATTTGAATTATAAATTATCATGACTTATAGTATTTTTTATGTAATTTCTAAATTTCTAAATATATAAATTTTTGTTTTTACAAACTTGAAAAATCTATGACAAAATTAAGGTCAAAGTTATAAAGTTTGACCTTCGTAAAAGGTTCACATAAATTAAAAAATATTTTTAAATTTTGTGTAATGTAAAAATTATTGATGTTAAAGAGTATAAAGATACATGACTAAATTTAAAGCTGTGACTTTATATCATTTAAAGTCCATTAAAGAATTTACCGACAGTTTATAAACAATTACGGTTCCGATAATGTTAGTTTATAATAAGCTGTTAAAAAAGCAGATTTTAAAAACAAAAAAACAAAAAAATTGACTTAATATTGTTCCGAACCGAATGGTCCGAATAAAATTCGCCGATAATACGGTCGGTTCGCAAAAATTAAAAAAAAAAAAAAAAAGTTTTTAAAAATTGTCATTCAGTTAATGGACCGTTAAAATTTGCAAAAAATGGCGTTGCCAAACGGCCATTTTGTTAATTTTGCCCCCAAATTTTTTTTTTAACACTTTAACCCATCCCCCACCCTATATAAACCTTCATTTCATTTTACATTCACTCTTCTTCTTATATAATTATAATTATTTTGCAATAACTAGCCACAAAGTATTATTATGTTTCAACTTTTAATTATTAATTTTGCAATTATAATATTGTTGGTGGAGTTGGTGATTTTGCAACAATCCGTCATTTGCACCTATTGACTTTGTTAGAAATTAATCCGGCAATTTGGTACCTTCGTTCCAATCTATCTTTATTTTTTGCAATTTAATTCTAGCAATTTAATTTACAATTTAATTTACGTAATTTAATTTGTTGTAATTTATTTTCTTGTGATTTATTTGATTGTGATTTAAATTAATTCTATTTAATAATGTCAAAGAGAGATTAAGACGTTGTAGTAGTAGTCGTATTGTTAGAGGTCGCTTAATGAGGAAACATTTGTGGAAGAAACCTTAATGTAGGTATTGATGTTGGTGGAAATAATCCAGGTCGTGAGGCAATGCAACAACATTTTACCGACACTTTTAATGAAGACTTAAATGATGATGATGAAACACAACCCCCCGAAAATCCCATAGTGATGCCAAAAGACAAACGCAAGAACTATTTTAACGCAGTAAAATTTGGAAATTTATGACTAAGAATAGGGAAAGCCAATCGGCTACATGTAACGTATGTGGACAAGTATTTAGTTTTAAACGAGGCCGATGGTGGAACGGGTACACACTAAATTCTCATATGAGAACCAAACATAAATGTTTGGGAGACTGCATCATTCTAGATCTTTAAAAGTTTTACATTCACGACAACTTCAGTTTCTGCTGCAAACTTTGATGAATATAACTTTTATTTGATGCACCCAAATGTAGATATCAACCAGGATGCCAGCATGGTGGAAGAAGTACAAGGCAAGCTATACGTACTTTCGAATGGCTCGAAGATATCCCCAAGTATCACCTTCGGAGAGCTTTAGCTATTGGAGACCATAGACATTCATTACCCTTTAGCTTGCAAGTACTAGTGTGCATTCGAGATTGGATTAGATCGGAGCGACCAACCAAAACTGACAGGAAGGCGAAGAGGAAGAAATTGAAGATTTGATAGCTAGTGGACCGGACCAAATGGAAGACTTTGAAGATATTCCGACTCCGAAATGGTTCAAAATTGGTGATTTTATTATTCTACTATTTTTGTACAACTCATGTATTATTTGCAAGTTAAAAAAAAATACAACTTGCAAATAAATGTTATCCAAGAATGAATAAAAATATGGCTCGTTGAGCTTACTTCTATTTACTTGTGTTCATATTTTTACTTTTATTAAGTTAGGAATATACCTAAAATATACTAAGAATATACTTATAAGTATATTAAGATATAGATACTTAAACATATATAAGTATATATAGTATATACTTATAGTAAGTATATATAGTATATATATATTAAGTTATACATATATTTATATATATATTAATATATATAGTATATATGTATATATAGTATATATATTAAGTTATACATATATTTAGTATATATATTAAGTATATATAGTTATACACATATTTATATATATATTAAGTATATATAGTATATATAGTATATATGTATATATATTAAGTTATACATATATTTAGTATATATATTTAAGTTTTATATATAGTATATATATTAAGTTATATATATATATAAGTATATGTAAGTTATACATATATATATGTATAACTTAATATATATATAGTATATATATTAAGTTATACATATATTTAGTATATATATTAAGTATATATAGTATATATATATATAGTATATATATTAAGTTATACCTATATATAAGTATATATAGTATATAGTACATATATATACATATATATATAGTATATATATTAAGTTATCCACATATTTAGTATATATAGTATATATATATATATATATTAAGTTATATATATATTTATATATATATTAAGTTATACATATATATAGTATATATATTAAGTTATATATATATAAGTATATATAGTATATAAGTATATATACTATATATATTAAGATAATATATATAAGTATATGTTATAATATATATGTATACGTACTAAAGATACATGACTAAATTTAAAAATATTTAAACTTTAATTATAAAGTTGTATAACATATGTAAATATACCTACAATATACAAATAAATACTATAATATATATATATAATACAAAAATAAAAATAAAACATATTTAAACACAGATAGTTTATTTAAACTATTACGGTTCCATCAGATAATGTTAGTTTATAATACTAACATTAAAATATTATAATATAAGAAGTGGCTTAGAAAATTGGATAAAGTGAAGGACGGCGGGGCGGGGGAATAAGGAGCGTGTCAGACAAGGGGTGGAGAATAGAAGGGGTGGGGAACAAAAGTGGGTCTGGGAATACAAGGAGTTGGGGGACAGAAGTGGGTAGTGGCAAATAACGCACAAAAAAACTGCGCTATTGAAGTTGTAAAAAAAGACCACAATGATGCAGTAATTTACTGCGTTATTGGACTTAACTGAGCCGTTACAGTTAAGTCCAATAACGCAGTAAATTACTGCATTAAAGGTATTTTGGTTCACTTGATATTTTTTTTGGGTCATTTTGATTCCGGACTCTCCTTGTGTCACACTCTGTAGCTGCTCTTACTTGGACCGGACATAAAGACTATATATTTGCAAAATTTAGTTAAAGAGGGAAGAAATTTAAAGATAGGCCTGAAAAGCTTATATGTGCAATTCAGCCACAAAAATCTGGCTCTAGAAAAAGTGAAAAAATGAGTGGACTGTGGGTCTTGTCTTTCCAAATTGTGTTTAGAACTTTTTTCATATGTTACTCCAATATTTAGCCTTTATGTGGATTTAGGTCCATTGGCCCATTATGACTCATGCCATCCCAGGTTGGGATTTTGGACGGCACTAGCATTCATGGAAAGGAATTTGTATCTCACTTCTTAAGATTAAAATGAGGAAAAAGTTAAGATGGACCACTTCCACTTATACCAAAGAGTGAAAGTGGGCTCATCCATACAGTCTACATATATTCACAGATTCACATGATTGATAACTGGTAATTCTACTGTTTTATTAAAAAGTATAGACAGAATTTATATTTTAGAAATTATACACTTTTTATTGGAGTAGGGTTGATGAAATCGAGGATCGTATCTCGTGTTTTGTGTGATAAAATATGCCACCAAAACTTAAAGGTAAGTTCTACAGTGTGATGGTTAAACGACTATGTTATATATATGGGACGTAGTGTTGGTCAGTCAAGAACTCTCATGTCCAGAAGATGAAAGTAGTAAAAATGAGGACGCCGAGATGGAAGTGTGTGCATAATAGGAGAGATAAGATAAGGAAAGATGCGGGAAGTGAGGCCGAGATGGTTCGCGCATGTGAAGAGGAGATACGCAGATGCTCCTATGAGGTGGTGTCAAAGTTGGCAATTACGGGCCCTAGGAGAGGTAGAGGCAAGCCAAAGAAGAATTGGAGGGAGGTCATGATTAGGTAGGACGTGGCAAATCTGTATCTTACTGAGGACATGACCTATGATAAGAGGGTGTGGAGGGCGAGAATTAGGGTAGAAGGTAGGTGGTCGAGGTACTTTTTATACCGGGAATATTAGTATAACTCATGTATTTTCTTTGTCTTAGATTTTTATTACTACTTGTTGTTTCTTTCACTTCAGCTATCCTTTTATCTTACTGTTGTTTCTGCTTCCTTTTTCACCTCGAGTGTACTTCTTTTCTATACCAGCCAGGAGTATTAGTATTATTCTTGTATTTTCTTAGTTTTCGATTTCTATTACTCCCTGTTGTTTCTTTCGTTTTGATTATCCTTTTATCTTGTTGTGTTTCTACATGTTGTTACTGCTTCTTTTTCACCTTTTCTTGAGCTGAGGGTCTTCAGAAACAACATTCATACCTTCACAAGGTAGGAAAAAGGTCTGTGTACACACCACTTTCCGCAAATCTTACTTGTGGGATTACACTATATTTTTTGTTGTTGTCAGTTTTAGTTTATGTGATCCTCTTTCTTCTTTAATTTGTTGTAAAAAAATGATTTCTTTCTAAAAAATTTAATATATTTTTGTTTCAATTTTTAAATTTACCATTAAGGATAAGTTTTAATAGTCACACATATATTATGAGATGTTTAAGATAACAAGATTTAAAAGTTTTACGGCATATTTAAGATCACAAGTTTCAAAAGACACTCATTTCTTTCTTAAGATTTGTAATCAATAGATAGATTCGCATAAATTGAAACGGATGAATTAGAAGATTTTAGATATTACAATATTTTATAGTTAAAAAGTGATTATGCCAATCAAATATAAACAAATGAAGCAAATTGGTGACCTTCACAGGTACCCAAAATTAAGTCTCCAAAGAGGCCCATTAATTGGGCTGCTATTCTGCCTGGGTCCATTCATTTTTACAATTATGGCCAAGTAAACTTAAAAACAAAGATGAGAAAGTCACACAAATACAACTTTTTCAAATGATAATTAAAAAAATTATAATTACATAAATACAACTTATTCGAAATTTGAACTTCTTAATTACAAAAATACAACTTTTTACATTCCTAATATATCAATAATACTTAATTTTAGGAGTTACTACCATTAATACCACTTTTTGCTTTCTCTTTCTTTCAAATTTTATTTTCACTTGATGACTGATACAATTATTTTTTGTGAATAAAAGAAATTATTTGAATATATTAATATTGATATTAAGAAAACTACACGAAAATATATGGTATATTGTATAACAAAAGTACATGAAAATATACCTGAAAAGTATATGGTATATTCAAATTGGCAAATTTATATGATAACAAAACATCTATGGATATGATAGTCGAAATTAGTATATCTAAGTATGTATATTATATACCTGATATATGAATATATTACTCTACATGCCAACCAATTGTACTCTATAATAACATATATGGTAACAATATATGATATATAGATAGAATAATATATATATAACAAAATAATATATATAACAGATACTACAATAATATACATGTTCATGAATTAGCTTTATTTTTTGGGTTAAAATTCACGAATTAGCTTGCTAGTAGATTCTGCTAGAGCTTTTTTAGGTAAGCTTTTATTGTGTTTTCATGTGCATTTAATTATGTTATCACTAATATAAAGAATCTTCTTATTAGATTTTTATTTATAGCAATAATCTCCTTATTTTTAGCTTTAAGTTGCACAATTTGTAATAACTAAATTAGTTGTAGATTATATAATTAACTCTTATATATCTTGTATTTATGAAAGTTGCCCAAGAAAAATCCAACCAATATATGAGAAACTTATTATCTTTCTTTACCTACTATTGAAATGATTATTTTCTATTTCTTTTTCATTTTGTGAAGTATTCATCTGAATTTGGTCCTTTATCTACGGAGAAACGTGCAAATACCATAAGTCATGATGGAATTGTCAAGATTTTCGGGAGTCCGCGACTTAAGTGAAAATAAAAAAAAAAAAATGGAACCAAAATAACCAAAAAGAAAGAAAAATTACAAAAGTAGGTTTCACGCACAAATTCTGTGCGTGAAAGAGGCTACTTTTTTTTTTTTTTTTTAAGTTGTCAAAATCACGTTTTTTTCATATTTTGGGCAAAGATTAGTCATGTTTCAAAATCCCGAAATATCAATATTTTATATAGAGCTTAATATCTTTTATTGCGTACAATAATGTCGGCTCATTACATCAAATGTCGGCTCATTACATCAAGTATAATTAAACATTTGGATCGTCGTTTTAGGGGTTGTAAAGTGCCCCGAAGTAAGTTTTGTTTGTTTGGAAACTTGTCATCTTTAAGTTTAAGTGTCATATTTCATAGGGTTTTGATCTAAGTGTTTTATTATTTAGTCAAATCGAATGTACAAATAAAAATATTTTGATCTACCTTTAATTTTTTCTATTATGTTGTTATTTTTCTTTTTTGTCTTTTTTTTTGTTTTTGCTATGTATTTTGTGTAATCCGCATTTTTTTAATGTAATGTTTATTTTGTATTGTTTGGAAACTTGTTATCTTTATATTTAAATATTATATTTGAATGTACAAATATAAATATTTTATTTAACAATAATTCATCAAATACGAGAGATTTATACTAATTCAAAAATAATGCATTCCATTAAATTACAATACTAATTCAAAGCAATACAATACTAAATTACAATAACAATACAATCTTCAAGTTCTAGAGGCTCTATTACTTTGAGACGTGCTTGTACCACCACGGCCTTATTGCCCACACGAACGCTTATCATGGTCATATTGCTTACATGTAGAGCACTTGCGAGAGTAAGTTCTTTCACTAACATCCATTTGATTGGGTCTACGACTCCGTGAGTTAATGCCCAATTTCTTGATGTAATCCTTGTTAGCAACCATCGAAAACGGCTCGTTTGGCCAATAAGCTTCATTACCAAGTGGGTGGAATTGGCCGGAATATGCTTTAAGGTAACAGTGGACCTTGTATTCCACCGCCACATAACTTGTTACCGTTTTTGCCATTCTCTCGAAGCACTTTACAGCCTGAGAACACGGCATGTGGTATGTTTGCCACTTACCACAAGTGCATGTTCTTGTTGCCTCATAAACGATATGCACGTTTCCACCCTTACCGTTGTAATATCCCGTCCTAACTTCATACACACGTTGAATGGGGTCATACTCGGTCATTTGGTGAAGCTCACAATTTTTGAAAGGCTTTGGCATCCATGTCCCGCCTTCGGCTAATATCGCTCTGGCCTGCCTTGTCCTAACCACAAATCGCTTCACAACCTGCTTGAAAGTCATTCTTACCATTGCGGTGACACGTAGTCCTCGAGCGCATTTCGACAGCCATCGAAAGACTCCCGTTTGTTGTGAGCATGCCCTATCTTTTGCCTCCATCAAATACGAAGCGTCCATTTTCAATTTCGAGGTTCATCAACCAAACGTATGTGGGTTCACTAACTGCCCTAATCAGATCCATTTTTGCAGCCCATTTTCTTTATTGATGCTCCATTGCAACCCCCCACATCAATTTGTTTAGAGTACTATTGTGAAACTTTGATTGCAAATTTGCCTTCATGTGCCTTAAGCAATAGCGATGGTAAACAAGGAGAGGCTGCCACCCCGGCAAATCATTCATATTGTGCAATATGCCTTTGTGACGATCAGATAACACGTATATGCCCGTACGATCCTTAATAACATGAGTCTTTAAATGGGTCAAAAAGATCCATTATGTGTCGTTGCTCTCGTTAGTGGCAATTGCGAAAGCAAGAGGGAATATTGACCCATTGGCATCCATTCCTACTGCAATTAGGAGCTTAATGTCGTATGCACCATATACATGCGTGCCATCTATGGATATCACTAGCCGACAGTGAGCAAACCCATCAATACATGGTTTGAATGTCCAAAATACGAAGTTGAAAATTTTATCCTCTATAAGCCGCCACTCTACAACAGTACCAGCATTAAAATGTTGTAGAGCCGCTATATATCTTGGCAGCGATTGAAAAGAGGTATGCCAATTTCCAAAGATCATCTCAAAAGTGCGTCTACGCCCAAGAAATCTCTTTATGTTGCTTATAGTTTTACCATATACGGTTTGAACGGTTTCTAATGCAATCTTTGATAGGGATCCTGCACAAGTTTAAATAAACAACATTTAGTAATGATCTTTTAATTGATATAAGACATATAATGTACTAGGTAGGATAAGTTACCTTAGCGTTTCGGCAATGTCATTAAGTAACACTTGAGCAATCATGTTTGTATCTAAATTATAATGATCTGCTCACTTGTCTTCCATATCACAAGTGTGGTTTTGGCGGAATTTTGTGATAGCCCACATACCATTAGGCTTAACAATTCCTCGAAGCAACCACTGACAGCCTTGATACCGTCGTCTACAAACTAGCCTCCATAACTTTGTGTTTGAGTGATCAACCTTAAACTCCTTCATTTCCTTAATACAATAAATTTTGACAACCCATTGCAATGCCTTTTTGGATGCGAATATCATTCCTACTGCAAGGTAGCATTGATCTCTGTTGAGATCCTTTGATTCAATCCAGGTTTTTAGGCGACTATGATTATCCTCTCTTGTGAAGACAAATGCATCATCACGACCTTGCAGGCTGTCAAGATAAGGAATATTGTTAGAATGCCACTGAATTGGGCTTTCAGAAGTTGGGTTTTTTGCTAGCGGTGGTGGTACGTGGTGGTGCATTGGTTCTTGTTGGTTTTGGCTTTGAGAAATATTGTTGGTCATACCAACTTGAACATCATCATCATCTTCATCATCGGTTACCTCTACATTATTAGCTATTTCATCGTCATCACTTGATGATGACTCATAATAATTTGAAAAATCTTCATTATCAAGTGCATTCCTCCTCCTACACGAAAAGTAACATATTTTAAATACCAACATCATATATATATATATATATATATATATATATATATATATATATATATATATATATATATATATATATATTATTTAATATCAAGGTGATGAACTTACTAATGTTGATAAGCATTGTCATGGTGTGGAGAATGATCAACTCCACCGAACTGAGAGGACTGACCAACATCTATATTTGGTACCATTGGCGAGTTTTGAGAATAGCTCATATAAAAATTTGAAAAATGATTATGTACTAATTCATACAACAAACACGTGCTACTACACACAATAATAATATAAAAATACATATTTATCAATTTTCATTGTAAGCTTGATTAAATTGCTGGCTTAGATTTTTCAAATGGGCACTTGACCACTCAAAATGTCTCGATAAGAACTAAAGTCCCCATAAGTGTTACCATGAATAGGCTGGACTTCTTCTCGAGGTATCTTTTCAACATACATCTCAAGAACATTAATGGATACTAAATCACTATATTCTTCCGGCGATCCCAAATAATCACTCAGAGATTCATCATCGTTGATATTGTGCATGCCATAACGCACTACACCATTTGATATTGTTTGTGGATATCTGCTTGTTATTGAGATTCCAAACTCAGTGGGTGTAGTTTTCATTCTTTTGAGCATGCAACTGACTAACGTTTCATAATTTAAAGTTGTTGGAAATTTAACATGGACTTTTAGTCTGATACTATAACGAACGGAGTAATTATACTCAATGATATCTCCATCCCAAAATAGTGAAACCCTAACAGTTGAAACATTTTGAGAAATTTTTTCTATGAACTTTGATTTTTCTTTCAATGACTTGTAAGACTTAGACTTATGAAATTGATGAGTTTTTCACTCGTCCAACATTCATGTTAAATAGATTTTTGAAATTGTCATGCGTGGTGTGTTGTCAAATCATTACTTACATTGCGCATTAAAATGGTGCGCAATATAAGTGAGAGTCATATTAAAACGGTCAAATAATGCAGCATTGTATTGTCAAATCAAGCCTTTATGTGTCATAGATTCCTGAAATTGTCATGCATGTTGTGTTGTCAAATCATCACTTACATTGCGCATTAAAATGGTGCGCAATACAAGTGAGAGTCATATTAAAATGGTCAAATAATGTAGCATTGTAATGTCAAATCAAGCCTTTATGTGTCATAGATTCCTGAAATTGTCATGCGTGGTGTGTTGTCAAATCGTCACTTACATTGCGCATTAAAATGGTGCGCAATACAAGTGAGAGTCATATTAAAACGGTCAAATAATGCAGCATTGTATTGTCAAATCAAGCCTTCACGTGTCGTAGATTCACGAAATTGTCATGCGTGGTGTGTTGTCAAATCATTACTTACATTGCGCATTAAAATGGTGCGCAATATAAGTGAGAGTCATATTAAAACGGTCAAATAATGCAGCAATGTATTGTCAAATCAAGCCTTTATATGTCATAGATTCCTGGAATTGTCATGCGTGGTGTGTTGTCAAATCATCACTTACATTGCGCATTAAAATGGTGAACAATACAAGTTAGAGTCATATTAAAACAGTCAAATAATGAAGTACTAAATATAACATGATTGACAATTTCAGGAAGTATTCACATTAAAATGAGTTATCATGTCATTCTACACCCAATTTGGTAATCTTGATTCTGTTACATGTTTTACCCCAGGAAACATATTCGAAGCAATGGGTAGGACATGAGAACTAGATGATGATTTTCAATACTAAAATAATCCTAACAACAGATTCAATCGAGACTACAATAATAAAATGAGAGAGGAGTGGGATTGGCGTGTTAGGGGAGGCCGCAAAGACCTGAGCAAAAGTTAGCGTCAGTAGGGCTTAAACGCCCAAAAAAAAGGTGTTATGTCAATGCCTCGTGGAACTCCACAAGAATTTAATTTTGATCTTAACTGTTTTCGCGAAGAGAACAATCGGATGCGTTACCTTAGGGTAGAATATGGTGTACATGGTAGCACAAGATTTAGATCCAAGTGGGATTCAGACTGTGAGATGTCCGATGAAGATTAATATTTGTTTTATATAAAGTAAGTAGGTAGAGTCATAAAGACCAACCCCCCCCCCCCCCCCAAACTAGGGGTACATGGGGGTTTGAAACTATATAAGTAGCCCTTTCTTTTGTTAGTAGACTACAACGTATTCGATGTCGAGTAGTAGAAACACAGCTTGGTCTTTACTTCTTCCAAAAGAACCAAATAGCAGTGATGATGAGAGTTCAAATCATAGCAGTTTTTCGAGTGATAACAGTGATTTCAAACTAGACGAGCTAACCCCAAGCCGAATCAGAACGTCTTGTTTGTGACTTAGAAAATCTCAACGCTCCAATCCCAACAAGGTACTCAATAACCATGCCTTGAGTAGGTCCAGAAACTTGCAAGCTTGCCGTACAAAGGATTAGAAAAGAAAACAACAGAATGCTGGCAAGACGTTGTAGATTTTACATGCTAAATTTGGCCGAAGGACAAGCATCATCAACCGGTAGAGAACTAACATCTACTAAAAAAAGATGTGTCTTAAGAAACCGCCAATATTTTTCTGAGGACGATATTGAGGACTTCTATTCTGATGAAGATTAGGGGTTATTTAAGTTCTTTTAAATTTCTAACTCATGCGGTTAATTTGTATTGTTAGTTTATGATGAAGTCATCAATAAGAAAAAAAATTAGTAAGTTTTAAATATGTTTTGATTGTTTAAGACTATTATTAATTTATAGAGTTAATAATACATAAAGAGTTCAACAATTGATAATTTAAAGAAAAAACTAAAATAAATTAGTACATAAAGGATGAAGATTACATTATAGATGAAAGGGTGCATGCAACTAGTAAAAACAAAATATATAGGAATATTAAACTTAATAAACAAAATACATAGAAATAATAAACAACAACTAGATAACACAAATAATCTTCAGGTACTTTACAACGCCAAAAACGACGACCCGGATTATCTGGGGTCCTTGATAATTTTAGCTTACAATAATAACCGCATTCACAAACATCGGGTTCTATAGCAAAGTTTGACGTTAGGGAGCTTTGAGACATGTTTTTGGGGGTGCAAAAGTGTGTTGAAGGGGTGAAAATGGTGGAAATGAAGGAGAAGAGTTTGCGGAAAATTGGCTAAGTGTTTTGGGGTTTTTATGGAGGCCTATTATGCACAGATTCTGTGCACGAAAGGACTTAAGTGTAAAGTTACACTTTGGTCCTATTGCGCACAGAATCTGTTAATATCTCAAAAAAGAAATACTTTTACTAATATCTATTTTCATTATTTCTAATATTAAGTTAATGGCTCTTTAATATGCTAATAATTTGGTAATACTATAACGTTGGTTTTAAAGCTTAACGGACACTATCCGATTGGTCATTGAATTCAAAGTCTTGCAAAATATAACGGATGATTTAAATTGTTTTGAATGGCCTTTACTTGTGCCTTGAATGATCATTACTGTGCTTTTAAGTATTGGACATTTTCAACATTATTAAGATGGCTGTATTTTACCGTTTGGTTGGTTCTTCTACCATTATATATAGTTTCAACTATTTTGTGAGCATAGTTGTTAGCATAGGAGATGAGATAAAAAAGAAAAAAAAATCCTTCTTCCTATATTTTATTATGCTGGGTTTTGTATTTTATGAAATCTTTGTTAGTTTCTGGCTCCTAGTTTTATACTAGAAGAGCTTGTTGAATCCTGGGGGATACACCCATACCGGGTGAAATATTCTTAAGGACGGACAGCCATTGGCATGCCTCGAAGCTACGAAGAATTCTCTACAATGTTCGTGATGAAGTATTTTCCTCAAGCTTAGAAGAAGTTCCTACAAGTGTTCGTGTTGAAGAGAAGTCATTACAAGTGTTCGTGATGAAGAGAAGTCCCTACAAGTGTTCGTGATGAAGAAAAGTCCCTACACGTGTTCGTGATGAAGTATTTTCCATAAGATTTTCAACAATCTTATGGATATTTTATACTATGGTCTTACGGAAAATACCAATTACAAAGAAGACTCGAATGACTGGTACATGTAGACAAGTGCACGTTCCTTGACTTTTGGAAGATGGCATTATTGTGTTTAAATTTGCGTTCAAAAGTTCGTGAAATTAAAGGGAAGGAAAAGTTTTTTTTTTCTTGTATTACTGTTTGATTTGATTTTTCAATAATTCTACTATGTTAAAATAAATTTTAATATGATAATTATTTTCCTCGATATAGAGTCACAGAAGCAGACCCTTTCGTGGAATGGGGTTTGAAGGGAGGACAACAAGGGCGTACTCCGGCATGGATATTGACATTTGATCAAAGCAGTATAGGTGATTGAAGTGAAGGACAAGTGGACTTTTATGTTCACACAGGTAAGTGACGATATTATATGTCTATATTTTCGATGGAATTTTGTTTGGCCAATTAATCCAATATATTCTCAATGTAGAAGAAGATTCGGAGAAATGATAATCTGTAAAAAATAAAATTGACGGATGATATAAGTGTTGGCCATTTCCGTTAAATCTTGTGTTGTGCTAACATAATTTTGTGTTCTACACCCAAGTGGAAGAAGAAGAATGATTTATTTATGTTGGTGATTCTAGAACTACTTAAGTTCTTAAAATGAAAAAGTTCTTCTTACAATCTTTTTAAAAAAAAAAATAAAAAAAATTAGCAGTAACTGAGGTGGTGCATCTTCTTAATAGTTGAACTAATTTGATTTCTGTGAGATTATTAGGAAAAGTGGGGGTGAAAGTTTCATTTGAATCTAATAAATCCTGTGTTAACCAAAAGCAATGTTTTTATAAGCAATGAGTATTGTAACCGTGATGTATCTGTCTCTAATATTTTTCAAGATGAAAATTTTAATATTTTGTGTACTTGACTGATCATATGATTTATTTAGATTTGAGCATGTTATTTGAAAATGCGAGTTTTAAGGTTTTCTTATGTGAAAAAAAAAAAAATCTCCAAAGTTTTTATTTTAAATATTATATTAATGGATCTTTGCTATATTAATCATATGTTTAAATATGTTTCTTATATAACCGATCATTTGAATGTTTTTGAATTCGATTTATTTTCTAACCATAATGATGTATCTTTGAATTCAAAGAGGTGAAAAATATGTACCTGATACTATTACTGACAAGGTCTTTGAAGGCTTTTGTGTTGATATGATTTTTCTAATAGCCTTAATGACTTTCATATAATGAACACAAAATGTTAATCATTTGATCCATTAAAATCATTAAAGTCAATTGCTATATTGCCGTTATCGGCAATCGAGAGGCGTGTTATAAGCTATAAAATTAGCTCATAATTATTTGTGTTCTTCATCTATATATACTATATTTAGATTGAAATATTTGAAAGTGTGGGGGTGTCTTGCTAAGATTATGCTAAACGATGCTAAGAAAAGATAAATAGGTTTTAAGATTTTTAATTGCATGTTGATACAGTGTTGCATCACGTATTTTGAAATGATGATTTCAAAGAAATCTTTGGACGATGATTTTTACTTTCTATTGTTGACAATATTGGAATTAATTATTGTGAATTGTTTGTACTCGAGAGATAATATGATGCAGATAATATGATGCTAAGCGGATCTCAAAATTTACATGTGGTTATGTGTTTATTCTTGTGGGATGCTATAACATGAAAACCAATTAAATGGAATTTACTATTTTGGAGTTGATTGGTGATGAGGATAAGTGGTGAAGAGACCTCTTTGTAAGTATTCCTATTGGAATAAAACCAACAACTTTTGGTTTATACATTAAGGTTCTAAGCAAAATAGCAGTAGTGAAAAATAAACATTTTATTGGCAAAAATAGACTCATTCATTTGAGACATACTGTGATAAAGCAGGTGCTATGAGATGAAATTGTTTATGTAAATTATGTGAAGTCGGAGGTGAATCTGATCAATTCACAGACAATAAGAAACATCGAGGGGAATGGATTTTTAAGTCAATTTGAGAAGATCAACAATGATGGAACTCAACTTATATGATCGAGATCCCATGAATTAGGTTCATATGAGTAATAACAAGTTATTAGTTGATCAAGTGTGCACTATAAAAATTATGTCCCTTCCTATGGTGTGTGAATATAGTGCAATTCTGCAAGGTAAAGTGAGGCTGAGTTATAAACTCTTAATCCATTACCATATCCTTTATAGGTGGTGTATTGCTCTACGAGTACACTTGATGGGTGGACTATATGAGTGTGGAGTGGTGCCGCTTTCTATGAAATTGCGACGTATTTCTAGAGCACTCATGAATACAGACACGCGCACGGCCTCTTAGCGCAAAACCGCGATAACGACAAAGATTGTGCGAGATAATGTGATAGAATGAGAGACCCTAGGCTTACAAATGCACTTTTTGTTCATGTGTTCTAAACTTCACCAATTATTCTCGTAAGTTTAATCTTATTTTATCTAGGTCTCGGGTTCATACCACGCGACACCGTATTTGACGCATTATGCTCATATGTGAAAACCCGGAAGAAACTTCTCATTTTATCTATTCCAAAACTTCTTATTTGATTTTATTCCTTGTTATTCTTTTGAGATAGTGGGGGATTGTTGTAAAAATAATTTGAATATCTCAAAAAAAGAAATACTTTTACTAATATCTATTTTCATTATTTCTAATATTAAGTTAATGGCTCTTTGATATGCTAATAATTTGGTAATACTATAACGTTGGTTTTAAAGCTAATGACCATTTGATTGGTCATTGAATTCGAAGTCTTGCAAAATATAACAGATGATTTAAATTGTTTTGAATGGCCTTTACTGTGCCTTGAATGATCATTACTGTGCTTTTAAGTATTGGACGTTTTCAACATTATTAAGATGGCTGTATTTTACCGTTTGGTTGGTTCTTCTACCATTATATATAGTTTCAACTATTTTGTGAGCATACGAGATGAGATAAAAAAGAAAAAAAAAATCCTTCTTCCTATATTTTATTATGCTGGGTTTTGTATTTTATGAAATCTTTGTTAGCTTACGCTCACAGTTTTATCTAAGAACATTATTGTTGGTCTGACTGTGACACACCCATACGCGGGGTGAAATATCCTTAAGGACAAAGTGCCATTGGCATGCCTCAAGCTACGAAGAATTCTCTACAATTGTTCGTGATCAAGTATTTTCCTCGGCTTAGAAGGTTCTTCCCTGACAAGTGTTCGTGTTGAAGAGAAGTCATTACAAGTGGTCGTGATGAAGAGAAGTCCCTACAAGTGTTCGTGATGAAGAAAAGTCCCTACACGTTCTCGTGATGAAGTATTTTCCGTAAGATTTCCAACAATATGTGCGCGAAACCTACTTATGTAATTTATTTATTTTTTGTGTTAGTTTGGTTTTTTTTTTTTTTTTTTTTTTTTTTTTTAAAGACTAAAAAAGTTGCGGATTCGATTTTCGGCCATAAATGTTTGAACAAACTTTAGCGATCAGTCAGGATTTGTAGCCAAATTTTGATGATCACCATAACATGCTATATTGGTTAATTTTTACACACATTTTATTGTGATTATCAAGATTTGGTTAGAAATTCTAAGGATTACCATAACTTACTGTTAGATTAGCCCTCGATTCTAACGAAAACAATTTTTCGCATAATTTTTTAACGAGGTTAAAATTTAAATGATGGCACTGAAAAATCTTATTTCGTGTAAATCACCCAAAGTAAATTGATACTTTTTTTTTTTTTCATTTAACCCATTCAACCAGGTCAAGTAAAAACTGACACTAAGACTCCGTTACAACATATCCAACCGGCAACCTGGTCAATTGTTAACCTATGAGAATAGGACTTCTTGTTCGTTTGTTTAATTTCCAGTGTTAAAAATTCACTTGACATTACTGAATCCCCAATTCTTTTGTGAATTAAAGACAGAGGTAAAATTGATCAAAGGGAATCAGAGGAAGAAAAAAAAATGCATGGTGACAAGTGAGGCCTTTCTTTGCATGTAATCTGTATTGATAATTCAGAAGTAGCTATAGGATAAGAAGGGGCGGCTCCATCACCTTTTTCCATTCACCTTCTGTTCTGTGTTTTCACAAATAACCCTAAAACAGGAGATGTCATATCAAGGCCATATAATGTTTCTCCTGTCACTCACAGGGGGCTAATTTCTTGTGTCTCCTCTGCAAAAATGATTGATCCCACGCTATAAACTCATCGGTCATACAATGGGTGGTAGAGTGATCGGGATTTAAACTTACGATCTAAGGCAATTACTTTTACTAGCTATTATGCTAAAAAATATCTTATGCTAATTGGATTCCTGGTCATATACAATTAAAAAAAAATTGTTCAGCTTCCTAACTTCCTTTAGCTACGCCACTGAAGTCATTTATGCATTATCAGCTTGTTTAGTAAGTAGTACCTCATGTGTCCAACTTACGTGATGTACTTAATTTTTTAATTTAGCTCCCCATTTGCCTTTAATGAGATGATTGACCATATTGTATATATATATATATGGCTTGTTTTAGACCACAAATTATCTTATTTTCTGTCTTAAACTTTCACATCCAGTCAATGTGCATCACGTAAAATGAAAAAAAAAAGAAGAAAAAAGAGAGTAATTTCTGAGTGTGTTTGTGCGTAGGGCATGACGAATACGCAATTTTTTCATTCATTCATGTGTTTTGTCAACAAAATCTACCCATTTTTCTGTGGAACAAAACATTTTTCACTTATCTTTCTTGTTTGGTTTTCTTGGTTTTAACCTTTCTTGAAATAATGACCACATAATACTAGCTTCAGGATATTCATATAAGTTTCTAGAAACTGCATGTAGATTCTACTCCCAGTGGTGTATGGATTTTCTTGGCCGTAACAATTTTGGTCCAGCCATCAAATCATCCACTTTGTGGTGTTCTTTGTATAAGCCAAAATTTTCGGCAAATATCAAATTTGTCTCGAAGTTGAGGCCTTGAGGGGGATCGTATGACATTACCCTTATCATTTGTAAATGGACCTTCCACTGTAACATAAATGGGGTACATTGGCACATGTTAAATTATAAATGTCGAGCTGACGATTCTCCCATAATACTTCCATTCACTCAACTACGATACTGGTAATTAAGAACATTATTCCGTTCTTTAATATCGTGCAAGGGATCAAATTCATCTTTCCCAGCTTAAATTCACTTACGTATTATATAAATGAAAAGGATACTATTAAATCTAAGGAATGTTTAGTTTCACCACTAATTAGTAAATGCCAATTAATTCTTGAAATAAAATTCATTTGTTTCCGAAAACATAGAAGTGTCAGTGTTTGGATACCATGTCGGCCGTATGAACAAAAATCTTACATTAATTGCTGAAAAGAACAAAAAGCTATAGATCATATGTATGAATATTATTAATAGTGAAATCACACGACTTTGATTTAAAGCAGGCAATATCTTGTCCATCATCTTTCTTCTCGTTTTTCTAATTATGAAGCGTGGCTAAGTGATCCAACTCACATTGGGCCTAGTGCCCAGGTACAAGAAAAATTCCAACCGCTACCATAGTAGCAGCATGTATAAGAGCCGAAATAGGAGTAGGCCCCTCCATGGCATCAGGTAACCATACATGAAGGGGGAATTGGGCGGATTTGGCAACTGCACCGCAAATAAGAGAACAACGCATAAAGTAACAAATAAAAAATTGACCTCATTATTATAAATCAAGCTATTGAATATTTCGAATAAATCCCTAAATTCGAAACTCTCCTGAAGCCACGGGTAGAACACCTGGTAAAGAGACCCAATCTTGAGTGAAATAAATACCGCAACTTCGATCTTGTTCAATAAAATCATCACGTAGTAAATCAACAAAGCCCAGAGTTATGTCTCTTTCACCTTCAAGTTTACCTACTACAGTACCAAAGTAATACAATAGTATCTTTAGGCTATGCCAGCCCAATGTACCAAATGACATAACAAATGATGAACTACAGAATAATCCAACCTACCAAGTCAGTGTACCATACCCTTTATCATTGGGAGAATGGTGATAATAAGAAAGCAATAGCAATGAATCATAATTTCAAACCGAAATAACAGTGAAGTGCATATATATATGCACAAACACTGATATCTACTCCTTTGAGAACCTTTTTATTGCCCCTTGCACCAGCTTTAACATTAACTAACTAGCACCTTAACCTAGCAAGAGAGCACATAGACAATCTCAAAACATGACCAAATTAAATTATCCTGATGAATCAATTCTTCCTGTGGATTTTATTTATATTCACCGGCAATGTAAAATATTTCTCTAAGGCATCATGATTTAATATATATGTATAAAAATAATGTTTGACCTATACAGAATAATTTTGCAAGAAAAGATGTTTTAACCCTCTGCTGACTGTAGCTTTGCCTTACCTTATGTGATTGTATCACAAGAGGAACGGGTTGAGAAGGAGAAATTAAGTAATCAAAATAGGACTAGAAGGAAGAAAACAAATCTGGCGTAGACTATAAAATAAAAGAAGATAATGCACAAAAGATAGGTACTTATTTGATGGGAATAGATTTTGGTACAGAGGATAGGTGAAATAACGCAAGAATCTCAACGTACTATTACGACAACAACGGTTTAAATTCGAGAAAGTTAGAACCGATTATTAAATTTTTATTGTCCGTGCCGTTTCATTTAAATCTTTTTCTGTCCAGTATAGAACGTCTCACTTCAAATAGGATTGTAACATCGATCCGAGCAAAATTTTTAATGCCAAATAAATAACTAAACATAATTAGTACAACTTTTAAAAATCATTATATACTATTGATGTGAAATGTTAGAAATCTCTTATATCTTCAATTTATCATCAGCAATTACTTATTAAGATTTACACATGGTGGGAAAGTTTTTCGTATGCAATTGTTGCTTTTACTTAACAGGTCCACTTCCGTATGCAATTGTTGCTTTCAATAAAGCAGCTGAACAAGTTAAATGGTAAGAGTGTAACAAAGCAAACATATTGGACAAACTGATGATATAGACCTTGAAGGATGAGTGATAAAGAAATAGACATTGGACCTAACTAAATTCCAAAAGCTAATCAATGTGAGGAGAATTGTCGAAGATCATATAAGAAGACCAAGACTCTTTAATCCCACCGATGTAGGACTTCAACAATGAGGATATGCATCATACGTTGAAGAAGAAATTTGAAGTGGAGGGGCTTGGAGATGAAAGACACATGCACTTCGAGATCTTTTAGTTCAAGAAACCCAATCTCATTTGGCCATAAAAAATAAATTTTTTAGTATTTACAAATTAAATATGACTTGACCAACACTTTTTGTAGTTACTGCATTTCATTATCTAAAACTTCTGAGATTTTTTGGTCTGTACGTTTTATTATGCTATTATGATGGACTTTTTATTGCATTATTCGTTTAATCTGGAAAAACTTTATAGATAAAATAGCATAAAGCATAGAGATTTTTTCTTAAGTGAAAGAACTATTTCAAACATAAGAAATTGTCACTATTTATCTTTACAAACCGGAACATGTTATTTATAATTATGTATACAAAAATTATTAAAGCAAATTTCAGATTTGTTAATCTAGCTAGCAATTCAATTTTTTGCATCTACTGATACTAAAAGTGATTTGCTTTTCCCTCAAAATATTAGAAGTGATGCAAATTTGAGTTGTTTTACATTGGATAACACATTTTTACTCAATTTATATTTTCAACTATTTTAATTATTGTACTCAATTTAGATACAATTACTTTATCAATACGTAGTTTAAAATATCCAGAACACTATCCTAATTGGTCTAGAGAAATTAAGTAACCCCTGTGAAATTTTAAGATAGTACACCACAAATAGAAAAAAGAATTTACAAAAATTTCAGGCATAGTTTAGCTTATATGGCCAATAACAGTTTGCTAATCTTATATATGCTGCTTGTAAAAAGATGGGGGTGAATTTTCAGCAGGGCCCACATGAATGATGGATTTCAAAGTTCAAACATGCAAATGGACGTGTAAAATGGCAAATTGAAGTGGGCCCACTATTTCATCAAAATGTTCACACAATATTCCTTGATACCCAAAATGTCCTGCTAAGCAGGGATGTCAACGAAGTGGTGCCTGCATCAGCAGCACACTCCCACTTCTTATATGGGAAGATTAAAAAAACTAATCTAAGGATCCTTAATTATTTCAAGTGTAATAATGATTTTCACAAACATTTTTTTTTTTTTTGCAAAATAATTTATGTATAAAAGCAAGTTTTAGACTTTTGAGATCTTTTTGGGTGAAAATTTTTCACCCCCAACTTTGCTTTAAAAATCAACCCCCCCCTCCCCCCCTCAATTATGAAAAATAAACATTCTCCCCTCTTTATTCTAGGCAATGTCTATTTTACCCTTATCATTTTCAATCCTCCATCTATGTAATACCTTTTTATATTATATAATTTTTTTTTAACCTAGGTATTTATACATTTTTATTTAAATTCATATCATAAGTAGCATAATCCATTTATGAATTTATCACAAAATCAAATATTATTTTTATGATTGATATTTTAATATTACATGCATTAAGTGACACACACACATTACCCTTTTTTTTTTACATATATATATATAAATATGTGTGTGTGTGTATTATATATATGTGTATGTATATATGTATAGTTAAGTTTCACTTCTCTCTTATTCTTTATTGTCAATATATAAACGAGTTTTGATTGTCACTAATGGAATATTTTAAATTATGAATTAAAATTCATTTGAATAAATAGATAATTTTTTAGGAATTTGTTATAGAATATACCTCTATTTTTATTAATTATTTTATATTACCTTCATTGAAATATATTTATAAAATTATTATTACATGTTATTTTTACTTATATAAATAGATATCAGAGTTTTGATTATTAGTAAAGAAAATTCTTATTCTTCTCATTTATTTCATTATAAAACTGCATTAAGTTATACACTCAACTAGCTAGTGTTTCTCACTTTTCTTTTTCCGTCTCGAAAATAAAATATATATTTTTTTTATAGAAAATTTGTTACATAGATTAAAGAGATTAAAAAAATCATGATTTTAAAGAAGTAAAAGAAAAATATAAAAGTTGATAATGTAAAAGTAAAATAAAATTTTTAAAAAGTCACTTAGGATAACGCGGGGAAAATAACTATTATTCAAAGTTGAGGGAGAGTTTGATTTTAAAGCAAAATTGGGGGGTAAAAATACATAAAAATGGAAGGTTTGCCTGTCAGCTATCGGGCCAATGATGCTCTTCTAGCTTCATCTACACAGCAAGGAAAATCAAAGGCTAGGTGGGAAATGCCCTATACGAACTATCTGATCAAGTTTTCTTTTTCCTCTATTAGGGTTTCTACTTATCTCATACTGACGAATGAAAGAAGCTCATCGCGGATGATAGGACAGGTGGGGTGAAAATGAAATTTATTGTTCAAGTACGTGTAGTTTTTTGGGATAGGAGGACAAAACATAAAATACTAATAAATGTGAGAAGTGTCAAAAGGATAGGGGCCACAAAAGATTTTAGGAATTAGTAGCTGATGCTGACACTGATAACGACTGTCGGCAATCGGATTTCTTGCCACGTGTTATTTGTTGTACGTTCTTTAGCATGTAAGTTTATAAGATTTAATTTACTACCTTCGATCGCACTCTATCTAAAGATATTTATAAAATTAATCATAAAAGAATTTTTCGAATCTACCCTTATCACTATATTAATTGAAATAATAAGGGTAGATTTAAAATATAATTAATGGTTTATATTTTGCTAAATACGTCAAATATTCTGAATTAAAATCATTTATCAAAACAATTAATATTTGGAACTGAAGGAAGTAGAGTTCAAAGTTTTTTGTTCTACAGCAAAATAATTTTGCATTCTAGAGAGTAAAATGTAGAGGTTTAACTTTCTGTTGTTATGAAATGTGCTAAAGCAATAACATCCTCCATCATCAAAAGTCTATAATTTTAATATAGAATTGTACACTTTGTAAAATTATTCAATTTACAAATTTTCATTTGGGGGGTGTGGGTATTATGGCGTTCTAGGCACTAGGAAAGATTGCTATATATTTAGTTCGAGAGCGAATAAGTTAAAAGGGCATTTAATTATAGCAAATTTACTATCAAAGACATTTATGTTTGTTTGATATCAATAAAGTCACTCAATTTAGAGTAGTATATCAACAAAGTCATTATACCCAAAAAGCTAAAGGAATAATTAGATAAATCTCCCCTCAAGTTTAATTTTGTTTAACTTACCTCCTTTGTGGCTATGCTTACTTCTCTTATTTTAGTTTTTTCATAATAATCTCTTAACCTAATTATTATTAATATAGGAAAAACATAATTTAACTAATTTGTTTTTTATGAAATATTCTTTTGTTTAATTAATTTTGTAAATAAACTGTAAAGAGAAATTATTTCCAACTCCATTGTTATTCACGTGATATATATATATATATATATATACACACACATATCTAATTTTTTTTTTTTTATATAATTTCGAACATGTTTCAAGCTTCACCGACTACAGTGATTCTCCAACACATCAAACTCTATAACCATAAAAAGGATAGTTATTGTGACTGTCTAGTAACATGAGGGTAAGTAAATCCATTCCTTAACTGGATCATAGCCCCTTGGTTGAATGAATTGCAACAAAAGTGGAGCGTCGAAATAAATATAAGTTCATTATTAGAGCAATTAAATGTATTTGGTCCCGCTCCCCAACCTAAAAACAAATTGCATTTATTTGCTAAATATCTCTTCTTTTCTAAATATAAAATGTAAGGAGAATGTTTGAAGTGTTGCAACATTCACTTGTCCCGACACATGAGTAGATAAACAAAGGAAAAAGAGTTATCCTCCCCCATGACTTATGTTGGAAGAAGAAACAAAAATTGAAACCATTTGAAAGAAGAAATAAATAATACTCCTACATGTCTACCATTTCTGAGACTGGATAACAATTGCCACCATCGATCGTTTAAGTGCTTGTTTGGATTGCTTATTTTAGGTGCTTTTAAGCCAAAAACACTTTTGCAGTGTTTGGGTAAGATACAAAAGCGCTTTTAAACACTTGTTTTTAAGTCAAAATAATAAAAATAAGCCAAAAGTTATAAGTTAGAATCACTGCTTTTATGATTTTTTCTTATAAGTTTCTAAAAAAAGAAATCCATAATCCCATCCAAACGGGCTCTAATTGTGTTATCCTAATAAAACCCCCATTTCAGGTGCCACAAGTATGAACACTTCTATCAAAATTCGTATCCTTTTTCAATATTGGCGGCTAAAAGTGTAGTATTTTTCCAATCACCAAAATCTTACCTAAACTTCTTGTTGTTTTCTTGTTACCGACTGTTTAGACAAGAACACCTTTCACTTTTCAATTTTACTAGATAAAATGGGTTTTCATTGACTGATGAATATAGTGTCCAACTTCTAATTTAGGCGCTGCTAAATTAGATTGTTTGCTGTCTAATTAATAACGTTCTGTAGGAACAATGCACTTGCTCAAACTGCTTGTCTATAGAACAAGATATAATGGCTGTTTCTGATGAGGCACATATTCTATAGTTAAAACGGACAACCAATAAGAACATGGTACGTCATCAATGTTAAACCTAAGATTGTACGGTCGCTATTTTGTTAGAAATTAACGACCTTTTATACTGTTAGCTCATCTAATAGGTAATAATCATAAGCTAAGTTATATTCGCGTTCGAGGTCCTCTGGGTACGGAGTCGCATTTGTTATAAAGGAGCGCTTTACACCTCAATTGGGACTGTTTGGCGTGAATTTGAATTTAATCGGCTCTAATGCAGATACAACCGAACGTCGAGTGAAAAACTAGAAAAAGAAAAATCAAATTATACTTATTTATATTTAGTTCTTATTTCAAAATAATCGATTCATTAAGGGTCACTATTATGTTCATAACTCACTGTTACTTTGTTTCGATTATATATCCAATAACTGCATTGGCCAGAAGAACAAAAGATCTTGAATAATGTTATAGTCAAACTCTAAATCCCATTAAAAAGAAGATGAGAAAATGACAAAAACTGTCGATTAATGCGATGAGCTTAAATAGTCCCAAAAATGTACTTTTAAGCAGCTTCAATCTTCTAAGTTCGTTAAAAGTGAGAACTTTTGGTGTTCGTAAAATACATAAGAAATGATCTTTTGCTTCTAAGATATATATAACAAAAATGTACAAAAGAAGTTAAAGTGAACTCATATATATTTGGAGGTGACTTTTGGAATTTTTTGGTCTATTTTGGTGTTGGGATTTTTAAGATTTGGCCGGACTTTTCTAGTGCTTCTGATCAAATCTATCTTTTTGTTGTTAATTACCATTAATTTTAACAATTAAAGTTTGTTAAATATTGACGTAGACCAGAAACTTTCATTTGGAAAATTTAAAAGATTAAAACTGGTTAGGAAGATATTTAGGGATCGTTTGGTGCATGGTATAAGTTTTATATTAAAATCAATTTTTATCCTTGTTTGGTAGAAGGTATAAATTTATCGCAGGATAAATTTATACTTTGTAAACAAGGTATAAAATACATCCCAACTTAAAAGATAGGATATCCTTATCCTCGGGATATCCATTAATTTTTTTATGCATGTTTGGTAGAAGGTATAAATTTATCCTGGGATAAATTTATACCTTGTACCAAACAAGGTATAAAATGCATCCCACTTAAAAGATGGGATTATTTTATACCATTTTTTAGATGGTATAAAATAATCCCAAGAGATGGATAAATTAGTCCCGGGATTATAATTCCGGGATAATTTTGGCTACCTACCAAACGACCTTATAATCCCGGGATAATTTTGGCTACCTACCAAACGACCTTATAACCCCGATAATTTTGGCTACCTACCAAACGACCCCTTAAGGGATTATTTTTGTCGTTTTCCCTAAAACAAAAGGTTTTTTTTTTTTTTTCTAATCTAAAGTTCAATTTTGAGAAAGGGAAAGGACAGATATCGGTTCACTTGCATCATTAAAAAATCGTTTTTCTTCGTTTCATTATCGTTACCTTTCAACGCTATAATTATTTGAGTTTCGCAAATAGTTTACCCTCTGTTTGGATGGTTGTTTCCCGTGGTTCATTAATGTACAGTATGGTATGGTATAGTATAGTGTTATATTGTATTGTACTGTATTAATGAGCGATATTTGGATAGGCTTGTATCGTTTGTTGTGGTTTAATAACATTTATATTGTTTGATTTGAATGTATGATACTGTATAATAACTTGTAAGTTTACTAAAATACCCTTATCTCTTAATTAGAAATTAGTTTATATATATTAATAAAACTTAGGTAAAGAATAAAATAGGAACTTTAAAAAATAAGTGGGTAGTGAGTGGGGGCGGTGGGCGGTGTGAGGTGGGTGGTTGTAGGATGAGGGTGGGGGTAGTGGGTGGTAGGGTGGGGGTGAGTGGTTGCGGGGTGGGGGTGGCTGGTGTGAAGTGGGTGGTTGTGGGATGAGCATGGGAGTAGGGGTCGTAGGGTGGGGGTGAGTGGTTGTGAGGGTGGGGATTGGGTGGTGGTGAAAGGTGGGTGGTTATGGGATGAGGTGGGGTGGGTGGTAGGGTGGGGGTGGGGTGGGGTGAGTGGTAGCGTGGGGGTGGGGTGGATGGTGGAGGGTGGAGCAGCGGTAGGGTAGAGGGATGGTGGAGGGTGGGGTATAATGGGGAAATAAAATACGTAACCACGGAAAAACTACCAAATTCGTGGTTACAAAAATTGAGGCTTTTCATGATTATATAACCCATAGGATGAACGCGGGTTTATAACACCATATCACGTAATTTTATGACAATGATAAAACAAAAAACGTAATTTAAGCAGAAAATCATACAGTAATGAATCACGGGAAACCAGCATCCAAACAGGGAGTTAGTAACAGTAGTAGGGACTGCCAGCAGCGTCATAAAAAGGGAAGCCTCACAAAAGGAGACATTTTTCACTGTATTTAATCATTGAAGACAATTTCTTATTATTTTTAGTTTTGAAGCATATGTGACATCGCTTTCTTTTTTTCTTTTCTTTTTTTTCTGTCTTTTTTCCTCAACTTGTTAACAATGAATATGCCGACTTCAGAAACAAAAAGTTAAAAGAGATTAAGAAAATGATGCCGGCTTGAAATAATTGTTCACTAAAATGTTTTCCATTATCATTAAACTTAATGCTACAGTAGATTTTAGTATCCAAAAGTTGAAGCGTTTGTCCTCATTTATGTCAGAACCTACAATAAAATTATGTATACCATCGATATACAACTTGTGACGCTCACAACAAAGGGTGTGTTACTGACATTAGGTCTGTGAGTCTACTGATTCAAAGCCGATAACAAGTTACATTCCTTTAATATATGAAATATTAGGTCGATGGAGGAATAGATATCAGTTAGGACGCACTCTCTAAAGGAGCGTATTGATGCCGACGACGTTGAATATTCCCGGTGAATATGACGCTTATGATGGACGGCATGCTGATTAGTGTGGGTTAGAGGCAAGGCATATGTAGGGAGTTAGTAACACAGAAGGTCACTCAACTATGAGTAATAATATCTCAAAGTCATTTTTTTTTTTTTTTTAACAAGGTCACCCAATTTCACTACTAAAAAAACAGAGATTTTCGATCCCAAATTTCGACCTCATGAGGTCGAAAAAGTCAAAATTTCGACCTCAAGCCCAGGTCAAAAATGCCTTGTTCGTAATTTTTTTCGACCTCATAAGGTCGATAATTTTTTTACCTCACGAGGTCGAAATTACAATTTCCACCCAAATGAAAAAAAATATTGTTTTCGATTTAAAAATTATTATTACTTCGATCTCATGAGGTCGAAAATTTGGATAAATATTTAAAAAAATAATTTTTTCAAAATTATTTCGACCTCATGAGATCGAAGTATGGCAATGTTGTTGCCAGGTTTTCAACCTCATAGGGTCGAAATTCAAGTTACTGGGTAGAATTTCGACCTCATAAGGTCAAAAATTAGCAATATCTGGATGATTTCCCACCTCATGAGGTTGAAATTCTGAATTTATTTTCTAGAATTTGGCTGCTATAACAGTAGCCCACCTGCCAAACAAAATACAATAGCGCAAAATTCAACAACCAGCTCAAATAGCTTCCAACAATCCAACAATATCAAATATAAACTACATTATCCATTCTAAAATCAACAATACATCAAATTCAACTTGAAAGTAGTCCTAACTCGAATGAACTTACATTCAAACAGTTAAGCTAGTCTACATCATCAAACATCATAAACTTAAACAATATATATATATATATATATATATATATATATATATATATATATATATATATATATATATATATATATATATATCCAACAAAAGATAGAAAAGTTAGAATACAAACTATACTAATAAAGAAGGTCGACGTTTTGTGTTAGAGACATGCTCTGTATCCTCCTCATCACTAGACTGATCAATAAAAGCATGATCTACTTGAGTACGGGACTTACGTCGTCTAACCTGAGAGGTCGGGGATGTGAACAAGGTGTATCCCCGGGATACGGGGGAGTTGGGAACCGCCTTGAATTCATTAAGTTGGTTAATTGGCCTTCATACCCAACATCTCGTCATCCCTCCTCTCCCTGGCCTCCGCGGCATTAAGTGAGCTTGTTAAGGAGGCAACTTGCTGCTCCATGGTTAGGCACTCATTAGGATCCACAGCCCCCGCATCACCAGAACTACCTAAGCCTTGAAATGCTGACTGGAAGCGACAAAAGGCTCTATTCGCCATGCCATAAGTCGTCCCATGCCTTGTTGGACCACCAACACTCTCCATGCACTTCTCTTCTATTAGCTTTGGGGTAACTCGCGTGCCGGCTGGCTGTGTGGCATGAAACTCGTCTAGGTTTTGTAGAAATTTGTTTTGAATATAAAAGATACATTGTCAGTAGCATAAATTTAGAAAAAAAGAAGTAGTTATTATTGTTAATTAGTGACTTACACAGGTTCTCTAAGCCCGTGGCTCAATCCATTGGTCTGTACCATCGGTGTTTTTTGATTTCCTCGTGTGAGTGATCTTGAATGCCTCATGCGAGGTAATATCTTGTTACACCCATATCTTCGAAGAAGCACTTATCAAATTTGAAACATAAGTACGTTGAGTTATGGTTAAGTAAAACCACTTTGGAATATAAGGAGCAAGCATTATTAAGTATATTTAATGAGTGAAGGATGTATATAAGGTATACCGGAAGGTTTTATAAGGAAATGAGTGGAAGAAATGGAGTAGTACGACTTTGGAGAAAGGATGGATAATGTTTTGTGTGAAAATTTTGGTCCAACTTGGGGGACAAATATCTCTTAGCATATGAAGTGTTTTAAGGTGAAACAAAAGCCTAAAATGAAGTTCGTCGAGTCTAGTTTCCAACGCAACAAACCGCTCGTCGATTGGAGTTTGGAGTAGAGAATTATGGACGTTACAAGTTCAACTGACAGAGTAGAAACGCGTGCTACACTAACCGACTTGCTACAGTAAATTGCTACAGTGAACCCGACCCGAATTTGACCCCTATATAAAGGGTAATAACCCTTTTTTTCCATCAGATTTTGCTAGAAAATTCCAGAAATTGAAGAGAGAGAGTGAGGAAAACAAAAAGTGAGCAATTTTCAAGTAGCGGAGTAGTAGTTTAGGTCCGGGTAACGCATGGTTGTGATTCTAGTGTTGTTTTGCGGTGGATTTTAGCGTGGATATTGAGGATATTGCGGTCTTAACAAGAAAGAAGGGTATGAATCTTTCTCTTTTTTTGTATTATTTAAGACTTATTTACGGAGATAAAGTCGTTAAATAATTATGTAGTAAGTTGGTTAGTTGTGGAAGTTGGAAAACACTGTGTGGGCTGTTTTATGGTACATATTGGTGTTGGAAATGATGTTATTGATGTTGGTATTGATATTGTTGTTGTTCTTGCTGGTTGCTGAATTGAGATTCCGGACTAGGCATATAAACAGGGGAAATCTTTTGCCCATTTTCAGCGGGATATAAAATAGTTTGACTTGAGAGCTTAGCACAAATATACTACGATGAGTCTAACGATTGTGTGAATCCTCTTAAATGTAGACTTGCGAGCTCGGACGAATAAGTGTAGATAATTGGAGGCTGAACAGGTATGTTAAGGCTCGCCCCTTTCTTTCAAAGGCATGATTCTTATGGTATGATTTCATAAATGTTTCCGTAACCTTCTTGTTTTCAAAAACTAAAAGTCCATGGTACTTAAAGCTTCTCATGATGTGGAGGATAAGAATGATTTTGTGATGGTGACAACGATAATGATGATTTTGTGTTTTAAGAACTCAAGTTTATGATTTCAAAGCGAATATGAGAATGTGGAGCTACTTCTAGATTTTCTCAATTTTACTCATTAATGATGACTCTGCTTCTAAAGGCTCCAAAGTGTATGTAAAGCTATCCCTTCTTTCTTTTTGGCATGAACTACATAAAGTGAGCGAACGACGAACATACATGACTCCAATGAATTCCAATTCTCAGTGGTACTTGACATGATAGTTGTCTTTGATTCTCAAGTGTTGGTTCATTCTGATTATTCTGTTGAGTCTCAGATGATGATTTAGTTTGCATATGGTTGCTCATGATATTCTACTCGTGCATAACGTTAATATATCATTCACCGAGTCCCGGGCCGGGTACGTATTCGTGCACAGTTTCATTGTATTGTTCACCGAGTCCCTCAATAGAGGGCCGGGTATGGTATATATATGATTATTTCACCGAGTCCCTCACTAGAGGGCCGGGTACGATATATATATGATGATTTCACCGAGTCCCTCACTAGAGGGCCGGGTATGGTATGTATATGATGATTTCACCGAGTCCCTCACTAGAGGGCCGGGTACGGTATATATATGATGATTTCACCGAGTCCCTCACTGTATATGATGATGATTTCACCGAGTCCCTCACTAGAGGGCCGGGTACGGTATGTATATGATGATTTCACCGAGTCCCATAGTGGGCCGGGTATGGTATATTATATATATGCATGACTCTCATCTCATAAGGCACAGATACATTGGTATCCTTGATTATCATACTTGTCTCCTGTCATCTTCTACTCAGACATGATCTTCATTATTGTACTTCATGCTTTACATACTCAGTACATTTTTCGTACTGACCCCCTTTCTTCGGGGGCTGCGTTTCATGCTCGCAGGTACATACACTTAGTTTGGTGATGCTCCGGCTTAGGACTTCTGCCAGCTGCTTGGAGAGCTCCATTGTTCCAAAGCTTGAGATATTTTGGGTACAGATCCTTTTGACATAGATTCTGCTATATTCTTAGAGGTCTGTAGACATATGTGGGTTGTGTATATACGATTTGGTCAGCTATATCGATGTAGTTCATCTTGGATGTCCCCGTGTATAGTGGCAGCCTTGTCGGCTTGCATATTTGTTATGTTTTGGTTAGCTGTGGCTTCTCAGGAGACAGGTTCTCTTTGATGTATGACATGATGAGTTCATAGCATGCTTTTACAGAGTGCCATATTGTTTTCAGTTTCAGTCTGATTATATCTAGCGGGTCGTATACGGGTGCCTAGCTCGGGCACTAGTCATGGCCCATCGGTTTGGGTCGTGACAAAAGTGGTATCAGAGTAGTTCATCCTCGGAGTGTCTACAGACCGTGTCTAGTAGAGTCTTGTTTATCGGTGTGTTGTGCACCACATCAATAAACAGGAAGCTACAGGACATTTAGGATGTCATCTTTCTTTCTGATCATAGATCGTGCAGTAGAGCCAATGATAGGAAAGCTCGTTCTTGGTACGATTTTTGTTAAATTGCGGGATTTTATTGGAGAAGAGGATAAGTTCGGTTAATGGGAGCGTAAGTGAGGCTCGAAGGGGGACATGAGACTTGTATCACCCGTCGACTCGGGATCGAGGATGTCGAGAGGTATAAGAAAGAGCATCGGCTATTCCATTGAGACGGACCCATCGGAGGATGTGGCTCCGGTAGGAGGAGACCGGCGAGAAATCATATGACAAAGACCCGTTTAAGGGTTCACGAGACTCCTGTGGACGAAGACGTAATTGAGGAAGTACAGAGTTTGGCACATCTAGATTTTCCCTACGTTTCAGTATTATGTTAGGCCAGACTAGTAGATGGTGGGAAGACAAGGATGAAGAGCACACTTCACTCTATAGCCCACCAGATCCAGCTAAGGACTGATTGGCTACAGGTATACAAGTTCTTATTGGAATTTCCTATGTGCGTATGTAATTACTTCAGGGTAATACTGGATAGTGATGAGCGGAAATCCTAAAGGGGATCAGTGACTTAAGTATTTGGAAGTAACTGCGATTAAGATGCTTTCGCCACCATTGGGAATCTTGAAAGCTAGGATGAAAAGTAGTCATACATGCAGATTGAAGGTGATTATTGAGGATTTCAAAGGCCAAAATAGCATTTGCTTAGTCGGAAGAGTAAGAGATCCTTTTAATCCGGAGGGAGATGCATTACGAGAATTTATTGAGGCCCGTTCGAACTTCAACTGGTCCTAGGTCATGCGACAAAGGTCACGCAGCAGGGTGGATGTGATCGTACCATCACTAACACACCGGATCCCATTAGCACTCTAAGGTTAAGCGTGCTGCGGTGAGAGAAATACTAGGATGGGTGACCCCCTGGGAAGTATATTAAGAGTCCTACAAATTCAGACATAAGAGACAGATGAGAAACTAGAGTAGCCTAAAGGAAATTGGAGTATGCGGAGTGGTTGGAAACCCCGAAAGATCGCGAAGGATGAGGTGGACTAGACCGGCAAAGAGAAAGAAAAAGTGCATCACACTCTAGAATTAGGATGAGTTCGAATAGTATTTGGAAGTACCTTGCAAGCGAGGCGTTAGTAAACATATATATGTATATGTGTGACATCCCATATGTATGTGTGTGTATGTATACGCCAACCGGTATGTGTTTCCCGACCGACGTTGCTATATACTGAAGGCATCAATCGAACAGAGTAGTGAAGTTCAAGTGACAAATGTTACAAGGCAAGTTGATGTTATTTTCACTACGAGCTAGAGTTGGAAAGCCTTAATGTGATAATATCAGGGAAAGGAAGAAAGTGAATATATAGAAAGTAAAGAGATTAGAATGTCTTGAAAAAAAAAGTGTAAGAAACGAGGGTGAGTGAAGCTTCCAAGAGGGACGACGGGTAAGGCAAGGGACTATTTGGATAAAATTCGAAGGTAGGCATGCGAAAGGGATAAAGTATGGTAGTGTGAAACAAAAGATGAATGTGTGGGGCCAGGAAACAGACTTCGATAAGTGGGACTAAAGGATAGTAATCACAAATAGGGATGTGAAGTAAGAGAGAGAATGATCAGGCCTTGCAACGATACTAAGAGATTTTCAGCTCTCGAGAGGTATATAAAGGGATAAATGTGTAGTTATACTGACACGGTTGCCTCGGAAACGGAGAAGTTTTCCTAAAAATGATTTAAGAATAGAACGGATTTGCATGTTTAAAGGAATATTTCACGAACTTCATGGTCAATACTATGAAATAACAAGTGGAGAAGGGCGCTCGAGAAGGAAGGAACTCAAGGAAGGTTTGAGGAGGGAAGCAGGAAAGGTACACTAATGGGCTGGTCAAAAGGAGAGGAGAGAAGAAGAAGGAAAAAAAAAAGAAAAATTGAGCAATCACCAAGGGAAAGAGAGAGCATAATGAACTAACAAAGCTAATCGGGAGGTAGTACATCAATGAAATGGGATGAGGATAAGGAATACCGAGATTTAATTATAAAGGAAATAGAAGGATGTATGGGAAATATTCATGAGTATGGACTAGCCTTGGCGGCAGGAAGGAGAAGAAAGAAGAGGGTATATTTGCAAGGAATTCATGACACAAACAAGAAGTGGCAGAACACTGGAAGAACTACAACGCATAGGTGGGATGCAAATAAGTAATCAAGGAAAATTTCGGATAAGTGAGCTAAGTGAATAAAAGGATTGATAGTGGAAGGGGAAGAGTGTAGCATATTAACTCTCAATGATATATTGTAGACGTAAAGTGAGACCGAAACTCAGAGTAAGAAGAATTTCAGTGATAATAGTTGTGGAGGAAGATGAGGGATAAAAAGAGCAAAGTGTGACCAAACGTTCCGTAAAATGTTTTGATGGATTCCAATGTTCCCATTAACCCGTTGATTCGGAAAATGTTCAGTCATAAAAGGTAGGAGTAGAAAGGCCTTAAAGAAGCGGCAATGAGAATGGATCTCAGCAATGCATAAGCGCTTCGTTCAAATGCAAAGCCCTCGATTAGCGAAAAGGAATATAAGTCAAGCTATACGATGAGAGAATTCCGGTATTATAAGAGACCAAAGGAGTTGGAGGATCGTTAAGGTTGGCTGATGACTACTGATGTTCGGGAGTTACTATTGTATAAGAACACCCTTAAAAAGGGGGGGGGGCGGATCTAGTCTGAAACGAGGTATGGCATTGTCAAATTTCTAGGAAAGAAAGATGTTAGCTTAAAGAAGCCAAAATTCGGGATGTAGTGGCATATCAAGAATGCATTAAGAGAGATCGAGAATGAATTAAAGATAAGCATACCACAAAGCAAGTATGAAAAGGAATTAAAATGGATCAAGAGAATATGTCATGCGGACGTGAGATATGACATTTCTAGACCGGGAAAATTTGTGCTCACCTAAATAGGCAGCGACGTATCCTAAAGAGTAATAAAGAGAGTAAGAAAGCTCCGCAAGCTAACTACAAAGAGAATGATGAAATGGATGATGAGTACAAAGGACACTTTGGGTTACAACGGAAGAAAATCTTGATATTAAAGGAAAAATATGAGAATCTTAACAAAGGGAGTAACGATAAGCGGTGTGGTGATCTCGAAAGAGAGGAAGAACGATGTGGGTGCAGATAGAAAGGCAGCAGCATCACCAGAAATTAGGAATGTATCACGGGTCACTAACCATATTGAGCATAAGGGTATGTATTATAGAATTATACGAACCATCAGCGCAAGGTTATGCCCCGCAAATGGGAATGGACACACCGGAAAGCCAACAAGGAATGACAGCTAACTAAGTGATCACTGGAATAAGGAAGTCAAGGGTAAGTATACCATACCGATGTTGGAAAAGAAGCTGTGGTAAAGTGAGATTGCCCTAACTTCATAATTATAAGTTATATTGCAAGATTTGAGGCAAAGGTATTAAAGGGAGAGTTTTGACAAGAACTCGAAGATATTGTGAGCTATAGACCAGTTCGAACTATGATTATTGGTTCATCGCAATATATAATCATGCTACGAGGAATAATAAAGATGGTGATGGAACATTAGGAATGTACGTATTTAAGAAATCGTATTGAGGATATGGTTATAACCTATCATGGAAAGGAATTAAGACGGATGGTTGAAGAAACGTAACCGTTAAGAGTAAGGATTTGTCAATAGCAGAGTAACGCTGAACAAGCAACGGGACATTAGTATAAGAAAATCTATGATGAATCGAAAAGCTTGGCTGATGAATTACGAGGGGATAATCTAGCACGTATCTAAGCTCAACAAGTACAAGTAGGGATAGCCAAGATAGCATCGGAGGAGTCAACAAAAGAAAGAAGAAAGTGTTGTATTCGAGCAAGGGAGTTATCCGTTAATAAAGAAATGAGGAACGAAGAGGAAGGACGCTCGCAAGACGGCGAGTAACCGTGGCGTGGCTAGTTAAACCACAGGAAGGAAGGAAGAATGAGAATGGAATACTAGCTAACTTGTATACATGAGGATTGAAGACTGTACGACTCACAAATGGATTTGATAAGGAGCTAAGAAAGAGCGAGACAAACCGACCAAATTATAGTATAAGTATATGGTAATCGAACAAAAATTCAATGAGGATATTGAGGATCGGTGCACTTTTCAACATTCGAGGATGAATGTTTTTAAGGGGGGAAGGATGTTACACCCCGTATCTTCGAAGAAGCACTTATCAAATTTGAAACATAAGTACGTTGAGTTATGGTTAAGTAAAACCACTTTGGAATATAAGGAGCAAGCATTATTAAGTATATTTAATGAGTAAAGGATGTATATAAGGTATACCGGAAGGTTTTATAAGGAAATGAGTGGAAGAAATGGAGTAGTACGACTTTGGAGAAAGGATGGGTGATGTTTTGTGTGAAAATTTTGGTCCAACTTGGGGGACAAATATCTCTTAGCATATGAAGTGTTTTAAGGTGAAACAAAATCCTAAAATGAAGTTCGTCGAGTCTAGTTTCTAACGCAACAAATCGCTCATCGATTGGACTTCGGAGTAGAGAATTATGGATGTTACAAGTTCGGTGACGAGTAGAAACGCGTGCTACGATGCTTGCTACGCCGACTTTCTACGGTACTACTTACGATGAAATTGCTACAGTGAACCCGACCCGAATTTGACCCCTATATAAAGGGTAATAACCCCCTTTTTCCATCAGCTTTGCTAGAAAATCCCAGAAATTGAAGAGAGAGAGAGTGAGAAAAACAAAAAGTGAGCAATTTTCAAGTAGCGGAGTAGTAGTTTAGGTCCAGGTAACGCATGGTTATGATTCTAGTGTTGTTTTGCAGTGGATGTTAGCGTGGATGTTGAGGATATTGCGGTCTTAACAATAAAGTAGGTATGGATCTTTCTCTGTTGGTATTATTTAAGACTTATTTACGGAGATAAAGTCGTTAAATACTTGTGTAGTAAGTTGGTTAGTTATGGAAGTTGGAAAACAGCGTGTGGGTTATTTTATGGTACATATTGGTGTTGAAAATGATGTTATTGATGTTGTTATTGTTGTTGTTGTTGTTGGTTCTTTGAATTGAGATTCGGGCTAGGCATATAAACGGGGGAAATCTTTGCCCGATTTTCAGCAGGATATAAAATAGTTTGACTTGAGAGCTTAGCACAAATATACTACGATGAGTCTAACGATTGTGTGAATCCTCTTAAATGTAGACTTGCGAGCTCGGACGAATAAGTGTAGATAATTGGAGGTTGAACAGGTATGTTAAGGCTCGCCCCTTTCTTTCAAAGTCATGATTCTTATGGTATGATTTCATAAATGTTTCCATAACCTTCTTGTTTTCAAAAACTAAAAGTCCATGGTTCTTAAAGCTTCTCATGATGTGGAGGATAAGAATGATTTTGTGATGGTGACAACGATAATGATGATTTTGTGTTTTAAGAACTCAAGTTTATGATTTCAAAGCGAATATGAGAATGTGGAGCTACTTCTAGATTTTCTCAATTTTACTCATTGATGATGACTCTACTTCTAAAGGCTCCAAAGTGTATGTAAAGCTATCCCTTTTTCTTTTTGGCATGAACTACTTAAAGTGAGCGAACAACGGACATACATGACTCCAATGAATTCCAATTCTCAGTGGTACTTGACATGATAGTTGTCTTTGATTCTCAAGTGGTGGTTCATTCTGATTATTCTGTTGAGTCTCAGATGATGATTTAGTTTGCATATGGTTTCTTGTGATATTCTACTCGTGCATAACGTTAATATATCATTCACCGAGTCCCGGGCCGGGTACGTATTCGTGCATAGTTTCATTGCATTGTTCACCGAGTCCCTCACTAGAGGGCCGGGTACGGTATATATACGATTATTTCACCGAGTCCCTCATTAGAGGGCCGGGTACAGTATATATATGATGATTTCACCGAGTCTCTCACTAGAGGGCCGGGTACGGTATATATATATGATGATTTCACTGAGTCCTTCACTAGAGAGCCGAGTACGGTATGTATATGATGATTTCACCGAGTCCCATAATGGGCTGGGTACGGTATATTATATATATGCATGACTCTCGTCTCGCCAAGGCACGGATGCATTGGTATCCTTGATTATCATACTTGTCTCTGTCATCTTCTACTCGGACATGATCTTCATTATTGTACTTCATGCTTTACATACTCGGTACATTTTTAAAATGTGACCCCTTTTCTTCGGGGGGAAATGCATTTCATGCCGCGGTACGTACACTCGGTTTGGTGATGCTCCGGCTTAGAACTTACGCTTGTTGCTTGGAGAGCTCCATTGTTCGAGGAGCTTGAGATATTTTGGGTACGATCCTTTTGACATAGGTCTCATGCATATATTCTTAGAGGTACGTAGACATATGTGGGTTGTGCATATATGATTTGGTCAGCTATATCGATGTAGTTCGTCTTGGATGTCCCCATGTATAGTGGCAGCCTTATCGGCTTGCATATTTGTTATTCTTTGGTTAGTTGTGGCTTCTCAGGAGACAGGCTCTCTTTGATGTATGACATGATGAGTTCATAGCATGCTTTTACAGAGTGCCATATTGTTTTCAGTTTCAGTATGATTATATCTAGCGGGTCGTATACGGGTGCCCAGTTCAGGCACTAGTCATGGCCCATCAGTTTGGGTCGTGACATATCTGCCCCCCTCTCGTGCTCTTGCAAACAAATTATTTGAGTTATTAATCATATAAAGTAAATACATTGACTATATTTAAAATATGATTTAAGGAGCCAAACCAGCTTCTTCCTCACGTACACTTGCCTCGTAGCCCCACTAGTATGTAGCGATCCATCCTTTTCTGAGGCTCTAGCATTCTTCCCTATCACCCTTAGTTGCAAAAATCGGGGATCAGTTGCCCAGTAATGCAATAGCTTCTCCCAGTTATCCCATGGACCCACTTAGGCTTCTGGCATAAGTTATGGGCTCTAAATAACGCATGTTTAAGTATTTTCCCGGCCCTTTTCTCGAAATTCTGCGGTACTTATTCCTCATGTTGAAGCTTCTAGGAACACTTTTTCTACAAAGAAATTAAAATGATTTCATTAATATATATATGGAATCAATCAAGATAGTTATAATATTTTACTACAAATAGTAAATACGTATAAATGTACCCTAAACTCTATAAACATCTGGCTCTTCAGTTCCAGTGGCACCTTGCCTCAAGTCGAAATGGCACCCCTATAGAGTCCTTTCATTGTCTTCAAAATCTTTTTTATTGCTTTGCCCGAAAAGAAGATGCATCAAAACAATGAAATAATTAGATGTTAAATAATTAGTTGTTAAAAAATAAAGTAAATAACTTATTCAAATTAAAATACTTACGTGTATCCCACTATCTCGATGATGAGACGACCATACTCATCATAATGCTCAAGCTACAGAGGGCCTCTGCAATGGAGGAGCAGGACAGTCAAAATCAGAGCTACTTTCTTCGATTTGAAGCCCTGACAAGCCAAATTATGGGGTAGATGATGTCGAGGGCTGTGACATAGTTGGGCTGGGAGTAGCTGTAGGAGTACCATTCTTAACCGCTACATGTGATACATAAGGAAACTGAGGCAGGCCATGTGGGATTGTGCCTGGGGACTGAGAGGTGCCCTGTGGCTCTATTTGGCCCTGAGGTTCTTCTTTAGTAACCTTTGGAAGGTTCTGGACGCTCCCCCAAATATCCTCACCAGACAATATTGGAGGTGGACAATCTTGTTCAGTTGTATTCTCTTGCATGCCTTTTTCATTCTTCTAAATGGATGACCCATCGGCAAGAACTGACGGTGACAATCAAATCATGAATTTTCTTGGTCATTTTTTAAAGTGAAGGACCTACTATTTTCCATGCAGTGAGGACATGGTAACTTTCCAGCTGTCATCCACCCAGACAACCTCCCCTACGCAGAAAAATCATTAATAGTCCACATTAAAGCGACCCTCAAATTAAAATTCTACTTAAGCAAAATATCATATGTTTCAAACCCTTCAACTCACAACTATTTCAGCTCATCAACCAATGGTTGCAAGTACACAACAATCAAAAAATTTGGATTACGCAGGCCATGAATAATGCAATTAAGGAATATATATATATGGACTAGTCCTACACAACTCAAGAGGTAGATTATATGGGGTTATGAACACATACCAACAAGAATATGGAGCAGCAGAAACATAATGTAGAGTGAATTCGTCTTAACATAAACCCAACCTAACGTTACATGGTTCAGCTACGAAGTCTGGATAGGTTCTATCAAAATGCTTCCAGGCCTCATCGTCTCGCCAGGATGACACAGAGCACCCACTGACCTTCTATTTTCACTGTGCCGTCTCATATGAAGAGCGGAGCTATTAGATGCATACAACCTCTTTAACTTTGGTGTAAGAGGTAAATAATGCATCGCCTTAGCAACAACTCTCTTCCCACTAGGAGTCTGCTTAAACCGATCACTACCACAAAATTTACAAGATTCTAGAGCGACTTCATCTTTATAGTATAACATGTAGCCATTTTCACAACAATCAATTCTCATCGATGAGAGTCCTAACTTAGACACCAATCTCTTTGCCTTATAATAATTATCGGGTATCTTTAGAGTAGGATCAACTAATTAATGCATAAGGTCAATCACGGAATCCATTGCCCCTTGCGGAACGTTCCAATCTGCTTTGATACTCAATAATCTAACAGCTATAGACAATTTAGAGTTGGGAACTCCCATAACGTAAAGGCCTACTAGCTTGATTTAATTTTTTTTTTAAAAAAACATCTGGCCTCTTCATTAGGAGGTTCTTCAACATGGACATCGAATTCAAAACCCAAATGCATGCCATAAGCATCCTGAACCATGTCATGCATTCTAAAATTTTGGACATTAGGTTCTACCCTCGCTATTACTTTCACCTACAACAACGTTCTGAAATTTAACAAAACTAATATATGTTTCTCCATGATTAATCCACACTGTATAATCACTTTTAAAACCATTTTCAAATAGATGAAGCCTAACGATCTATGGTTTCTTGTAATTCATACATTCACATTTAGCACAAGGATACCTAACCACACCATGAACTGTAGAATCCTCAAGTATCTTTGCGTAGTCAACAAAACCATAGAGACCGGCTACAAATTCATCCCTCAACCCAAATCGACCAATATTAGTTCTACGGTACATCCAACTATGAGATTCCATCTACAGAAATAGAAAAAAATTTGAAATTGTTAAACCCTACGTTGAATAATAATTCTACACTTACAACCAAAGTTAACACTTACATCCATAAGGATTTACACTTAGTAAATTTTTAACAAATAGCTACAAATGCAATCTTTAAACACAAATGCAATCTTTAAACCAACTTAATTGGAATTTCAATACTACAACAACATTCAACTTCAATATTTCATTCAATTTCAATTCAAAACCCTAAAATAAAAAATAAAGTTAACATTCTAAACCCTAAAATCTAATATTGAACAATCCATAAAGTTAACAAATCTACTAATTTTTTGAACAATTATACAATGTAATGCAACTAATAATGATAAAATGAGATTAAAATAAAATAAAATAAAGAAAAACTCACCTTTTTCTACTAAACAGTTGGCGGCAGCGGCTGGCGGCGGGGACGTCGATTCGCTATGCATTGGTTGGCAACGTGGGATAGCGGTAGTGCTGTGTGAGAGAGAAGAGAGAGAGAGAGAGAGAGAGAGAGAGAGAGAGAGAGAGAGAGAGAGAGAGAGAGAGAGGTTGAGAGAAAATGGGTGAAAAACCCGATCTGTGTTTGGAAATAACTTAAAATTTTCGACCTCATGGGTCGAAAATTTTAAGTCATGTTTGACCCTTTTTCACTGATTTTTTTTTTATAATTATATTATGTATAAAATACTTTTTTTCATTAATTATATGTACTAAAAATAATTTCGACTTCACGAGGTTGAATAATTTCCATTAATTAAACAACCTCATGAGGTTGAAATCCTAAAAAATATTAAAAAAATTAAATTTCTCGAGATTTTGACCTCATGAGGTCCAAATTTTTTGATAGAAAAATTCAGTTTTTTTTAGTAGTGTTTGTCTTATATCACTTCAAAAGTCACCAATTAATATTTGGCCAACAAAATGTGACATGACATTTGATTTAGTCCACATGAACTTTTTTTGTCCTCAATCCACGACTCAAACCCATAGCCCAAATTAATTATATTCTATCTGAATTAAAATAGAGTTTCACGCTCACGCCAAAAAAAAAAAAAAAAAAAAAAATTGGCCCATCATTTTATTAAAATCGCGTCGTCTTCTTTTTCCTTCTCTGAGGCGGAGTCTATAAGGATCTTTTTAACGACATTAAGTAAATGTAGTTCCTAAAATTTGGCCATTCCTTTTGACCCGCAAATTGTACTCCTATCATATATTGGCAGCACTAATAATTAATCAGAATAGGAGCACCTTGATAGATTTACTAATAAATCGTCCATCTCTCAGTTTCTATTATATATTTGTGTTTCGAATTGAAGAACGACTATATATATATATATATATATATATATATATATATATATATATATATATATATATATATGAAAAAGCTTTACAATTAACAACTAAATTTCAGCCTAATCCAAAAGGATTTTTCGATTACGTTCCTCAAGGTAGATCTGATCAAATAATAATAAAACAGAATAACATTATAATCGCATTACTCCTAGAGGTTAACGAAAAGTTAGACAAAATTATTAAAGATAAAGAAGTAAAAACTAATATAGAAACCCCAAAAATAAAGAAGTAGATGATTTGATAGAACAGTTAAAACGGGTAGAAATAACACCTAAAAAAGAAAGAGTTAAAATAGTTAGAAAACTGCAAAAATGGATTCTACTTTTATTTTACAGCATGTGTTATTATCTTTATAGTCTTCACAACATTTATCCTGTTTCTTTTGTATATGGTCTGCGGTTTGGATTTTTCTATTTCTTATTTTAGTTTCTGTTTTTATCATTTGTACCGGTGTATGAGTAATGTTTTTTAAGAAGATTACTCCATCTCTAGTGAGCAAACAGCTACCATTATTATGTAACATGAACCTTAGTCGTAATACAAAGTCTACATTTATATTTAAGTCTCTTACCCATATTTTATCCATCTTGTAAATAGGCTTATAGAATTCTGAGCATGTATTTACAAAGCTAATTTGTGATTTATCAACATAATGTCCATATAAATTATGTGTTCCATCCATTTGTATTGCTGCAACTAGTTTTTCTAGAGTTTTAATTAAATTTGGTGGAACTATCCTTTTATTTATTATACACTTTGTGCATCCTGAATCTACTAATGCTAGTGTTTCTATAATCCTCTATTTTAATTCTTGCAAGTATTTTTATTGTACTTAATTTTTTATCTTCATTACATGCTAATGCATCGTAGTCTTCTAATTTATCTTCATTACATGCTAATGCATCGTAGTCTTCTACACTCATTAATTCTTCTTCTTCATTCTTTATTGGCTTGAGAGTTTTAATTAAATTTGTAGAGCTCTATTTTCAGTCTTTTCTTCATGTTCTTTTACTTGTTGTTTTCCTTTTTCTAGTTTTTGTATTCTTTTTTCTAACTCGTTTATGGGTAATGTCTGTTTTACTATGTCTACTTTTTTTTTATTTTTTTTTATATGGACTCGTCCAGTCCAGTCTGGACTCTTCTTACTCTATTTATCTCTTTCTCTTAAACCTTGTTCTTAATAACTCTCTTCTTTAACCACACCCTGGACATGGCCGACATTGTGTCCTTTATAATTTGGACATTTTCAAGGCCTCTCAAAACCTAGAAATTTATAAGTTAATTCATCGAGTTTATTAAGAAATTAAGAGAATAACCATATAGTAAGAGTAATGAATCCATAACAACATGAATTTACTTAAACATGGATTTATATAAACAAAAATTTTTACAAAAAGAAAGCTAATAATATACATAAACGGGAGAGTAATACAGAAACATAGTTTGAAATATAAAGACTTACATGACTTAAAGATGAAATCTGTATTTGGTCTAATTTATAATTTTTGGGTTATCATTTAAATTATCTGTCGATTGCCGAACTAAAGATGAACTCTCTAGTTGTGTGTTCTATAGGGTGTGTTCTATATGGCATGATGCATAAGGCGTGCGTAAAAACACTCTCCTTGAGGATATCTCGTCCTCCAGATAATGAAATAATTTGACCTTCTCTTCAAATCGAACAAGTCTTTCTCTATCAGGGAGAATGAAAACAACAACATTTAAATAAACAAACCATCAAATTTGGGGAAAAGAAGAAGAGAATAAACAGTTGACAGTTTTGTATATATGTACATACATATATATAGGATAATCACTGGAAGAGCTAAGATGAATGATCAAGCTAGAAAGAGAGTGCGATCATAAAGAAAACTTTTCTTGAAATAGTACAATATTGACATATTTAGAAATGATGCATAATCCTAAAAAAAGAGAAAAAAAAAGTTATGAATTATGCATAAAGAATAAATTAGTTCATAAATCATATGGTATGTACATGCTTTGGTCTATCTAATTGTAAGATCGCAATCCGTTGGGTAAGCATGCAATACGTGCAAAGTTTGCATTGTGAGATAATTAATAATCTAAAGACCAACTAGTCTTAATAATAATGAAAATCCTGACTCAAAAAAGGACTTTATTTGTCTTTTACAGAGATTTGGTTAATACAAAAGGGAAGGAATCAAGAAGTAATGTCATACAATTATGACTCACAAGACGAATTGACCATGTTAGACGTTCGAAGATATAGATGTGGGGTCTGGATGATTACTAAATAACTTGGTATGTTTTAATTTTGTTATAAAGCTTTATGTGTTTAAGTTTTTAATACTTTTAACTTTTAAGCTGAAATAATGAAAATCTTAATAAATTTTGAAGTTTTCGTTTTTTTGTCCAACAAAACTAGATTAGTTGAATGTGACTACATTAAAAAGGAGTTAAATTTTTCATCCAAAAAATGATGGTATTAAATAAAACGAGCTAAAAAGTTGGAAATCTTTCAGAAGGCCGGTCCAAGTCTGGACCCCCTTCTTGTAAAAAGCCACAAACATTGTCCCTTTGGTAAAAAAATATAGGAGCAAGGAGTGGACTGGTGCATATGCAGACAAGCAGGACAGGTACTGGAAGTGTCATTAAACATATATATCTTGGTATACTTGGAACATTACCTAGAGTATCTTGGAGGGACCTGTTATTTCATAATGTAGCTAGACCAAAGGCCATTTTTTTGCTCTGGCTTCAAATATAGAACAGGTTATCCACAAGTGACAGACCTATCAAGTGGGGTATCCAGGTGGAACCAAAATGTGTTAATTGCTTAATAGAAAATGAAACAAGAGGATTTATTTGACTGCACCTATGCTAAAGAACTATGGGCAAGAATGCCTCTTTGGTTGCAGCTTCACTGGCCTGACTCTCAACTGGTCACAACAATACCAGACTGTGCTAAAGGCAAGCAGAGGGAAAACAAAATAGGCCATTATCATCAAGATGGTGTACACTGAGTTCATTTGGCCAATATGGAGAAAAAGAAACACTAGAATTTTTTAGAAGAAGGCCACTCATTGGGGGCCCATTGCTAAGGAGATAGCATGTATTTGCAATATTAGAGCCTCGGCTACACTAAAGAGTAGATTGCTTAGCTGCAGATTTTAAGGCTTGACCTTCTCTCCTTGTGTTCTATAGTTAGACTAGAACTGGTTTTGTTTTGTTACTATCCTAGCAGTTCTAGTTTATTTTCTAGAGTTTGTTGTTGGGGAGTTCCCTAGTAGACTTAACAGATTGAGTTGATCTGTTGCTTTGTAAATATTAATTTGGTAATTAATGAAAATTTTGACAGTTACCAAAAAAAAAAAAAAAAAATTTAGCCCAGGTGGCCACTTTAGGATTGTTTGTTGTAATATAGTTGAAATATAACCAGTTCTTCACCAAAATAAGCGTGAAAGGACTTTTACACCCTTTGCTCTTCATCTCCTTTACCAAACCTGAAAGCCTATTTGCAAAAGAGTGAACTACCTAGGCTATATCTTGAAGTTTTACTTGTATAAGTTCGATCCCCAAAATTACTTATATAATTTGAATTTAAAAAAACTGTCCTCGGATGTTACTTTTATAAGTTCGAAGTCCATAACACTATTTTGGAGTTTCTGAGTTGCAAAATTGAATTTAATTCTATAAGAAGTATCGGAAATATTCAAATGAGACGCCAAATAATTACGTTAAGTAGCCCGAAAAATCAAAGCATTAGATCGGTGTGAAAGTGCAAGAGCCATTCTTGTTGACTATTAGCTCGGCGAGGCAATCTTAACTCCTAAATTTTGCTCAATTTTGCGTTTATTTCTTCCTTAGTTCATCGAGACAATTTCTATAATATCTCTTAATAAACAAAATTAGCAACTCAACTTAATGGGCATATTAACACTCAAAAGCACACCATGGACTTTAAAAATACGAGAAACCAATATTAAAATAGGAGAAGTTATATATATATATATATATATATATATCTTCAGGACATAATCTTGAAATCTTGAGTTGAAAAAAGTGAAATCCAGAACACTATTCTGGAGTTTTACTTGTAAAAGATTCAAAAGACTTTTGATGTTATATTACTTTCCCACTAATTCGACGATTTGCTTATCCTGGACTTGCTTGAATGGTTCAAAAAAGAGGAGTGCTAAAACCGCTAATGCAGTTAGGTTAGTCGAAAGACTCAGGGATAGTGTCCTGGGGTTTGAGAAGAATAATGGAAGAAGAAGAAGAAGAAGCGCTTTTATGCTGTGGAGAAGCAACAGTTTTTTACCATATGGAGGGATATTATTATCGATATATTATTTCTTATTAAAGAGTGCCCAAATTTTAATTAGTTTTAAAATGATGATTGACGCTGATATATACACGGATATTATTATCGAAATATTATTTTCTAACTAAAGAGGGGCCTAATTTTAATTAGTGTTAAAACTGTGACCGAAAATCCGCAACTGTAAAATTGGCTATTTGTCTTCTTCCTTTGTTTTTTCCTTTTCTGGTAGGGTGGTGGGTTTTTTTTTTTTTTTCGTGGTGGGGCGGGGGAGTCGGGTGGTTGGGGGGCAAAGATACTATAGCGGGGCCCGCCGGGAAATTCCAAGTCAAACTGTCAAACACATTTATAATTAAATTTGACAGAGAAAAGTCCGTGGTCTTCAAAGTGGCACGTAGTCTACACAAGAACCCAAATCTTTTCAATAATATAATTATAAGAAAGATTATCATCTAAGATTCTTCACTACTATAAAATTTTCGTTCGAAAATGACCCTATTTGCATTAATCAATCAGTTGAAGTTGGACACCCAGCATTAGCTTCATTATTGCCGTTATTTATATAGGGAGCTGGCCGGAAGCTACCTTCATTTTTCGTATTATTCTTTCTTGTCTTTTTCTTCCCCTTCCAAAATTAATCATTTAAGTTCCCACTAGGTTGATAAATTAACAAGAAAAAGAACCTATAATATCATAAGAATATAACGTATAGGTTTTATAATATAGAAGAATACCAAAATATAATTAGAGACAAAGATGTAGTTTCCAATAAGAGAAGTTTACTTTTGACAATAGGCCAAGCTTGTGTTATTTAATAAAAGGAATAATTCCTCTTTTGGTTTTGGGGGGGGGGGGGGGTGGGGTGGGGCGGGGCGGGGAAGGAATTCATATTATATACTCCTAATTAAAATAAATATGGTACGTCATATGTGTGCGTCTGACGTCAAAGCACGATTGCTTAATTATTCGGAGACAAGAAGCAAACGTTTGGAGTAATTAATTTAGTGAATCATTTAAATTTGTTTTATAGTTGGTTCACTAAAAAAAAAGGAACATATTGCGTTAGACAGACTGAACAAATAAGAACAAAAAATCAACAATTTGGTTTGTAAGTTATCCGTTATTGTTAAAAGGTGTGTAACACCACCATTTCTTTATTTCGTGGACGTGATAAAATCGCATGCTCCCCCCCCCCCCCCCGCCCCGGCCCCGCTGCTTAAAACTTTGTTATACTTTGACTATTAAATTCTAGGACTCTTTGATGGATAAACGTGGATTTCGTCCTACCTAACATAAATGTTCCCATGTAATGAGGTTTAATACTTAAAGAAAGTTATACTATTTTTCTAATTATTTTTTTGACTAGACGAGAGGATGATTAGTTTGCATTTTATTTTGTATGTATATATATATATATTTATTATGGGGTAAGTACTTATAAACCAATAGATAGGATGTGTTTAATGGAACCCCTTTCTCTCTCTCTCTCTCTTTAGATCAACATAAAGAACTAGGTTTCTTTCTTAAAATATATGAAAATAAAGTGATTATTTTCCCTCCTCTCAAAAGAAAACCTAGCTAAAGTAAAGTGCATCTACGAGCTGAATCTCATTCGTCTCTAAATAATTATAAGGATGAATGGTATAACATTGACATGTTACGCATTTTATTGGGAAAAGGGTTAGCAAAACACACTAAACTCCATAGTTGCCTGCCTTTTGAACTTTGCGGAGGTCTATGACCCCCATCGTACTTATTTTTTGTGTATTTTGTACGCTTTTATATGGTAGACGTGTACAAGCGATTGTATCTACTTCGAGCGCGTAAGATTCCATATAAAAGTGTAAATAATACATAAAATAAGTCCAAGGGGGTCATAGGACCCCCGCAGTTCGGTGTGTTATGGAAACTTTGGCAAAACTGTCAAGAAAATTACCGTTCATCTTCTCATAGAGAACTCGAATCAAATTTGATCCTAATGCACTTAAATCTCAACCAAACATCACCAAATTTCAGATTCGAATTCCTCTCACGTTTCGGTTCTTTTGATATATCACCCGCGCTCGAAATGAAGCTCATTTGCGGCAACCCGAAAATTCGAGTTTGAAGCTTCAAGCTTTGTTCATGGCATGGGAGTCGTTGAGCTTCTTCTTCACGTTCCGTGACGTCTTCTAAGCTCGAGTTCGGCCTTCAAACAATCAAGAACCAAGAATTTTATTCATCAAATCCGGAATTTGAAGACCCGGATTCAAAGCTTCAAGTCGAAACTCGACGTCCCTAACGGAGTTTTTGTTTTCGGTTCTACTATCTTAATCCACTATGATTAATCATGTTTTCAATGTCGACAATGTCACAAATCCTATATAATATCGAAAAAAGACCCGTTTGATTTGTCGTTACAATGGAGTTTTTTTTGGGTTTGAAATTTTGGAAAAAATACCCAATTGAAGAATAATTAAATCTTTTAAACTCAACACAAAAAAGGAAAGCAAAAAGGCACAAATTCTTGAACAGCCACAAACTCAACACAAAAGGCACGAAGCAAAAGGCACGATAATTGAAAGAAAAATTAGCTCTAATAACTTGAAATTTTTTTTTTCACTATAAGTGCACTTATAACGACCGGATTTATCTCCCTTCGTTAAAAAGTGGTCGCTAAATATCAAATTTCCTGTAGTGGAGCGCGTGCATACACTCAAATGAGTTTGGGTGACTTTGTCCATTTGAAAGCATAGATAATACACAAAAAATAAGTCCAGGGGGGTCATAGGACCCCCGCAAAGTTTAGGTGTGTTATGGCAACTTTGGCCATAGTTTAAGTGTGTTTTGAACACTTTTCCCATAACTATTAAAACAATTTTTCAAGACTTTTAAGAGTTTAGAAATTAATATTGGGTCATATACAGGTCGACAATGTATTGATAAACCAATTAAAAGAGGGGCTAGCAGAAGTTTCATTGGTGCAAGTAGCATTGAATAGTCAATCCATGTGTATTGTAAATTATTAGCAATAGCTTCATTTCTTTGGGAATTTGTTGATCTGATCTTTTGTTTAATTTTTCTAATTAATAACATTTCCAGTTAATTTTTTATGAAGTGTGTTTAACCTTAAAACGGAGAACAATTGAATTTATGTGCGGTGCGAAAGATATGTGGTTTAATTCAATACGAGATTAGATTACCGATA
>NC_081350.1:16336850-16379288 GCF_029784015.1 Lycium ferocissimum
AGGTATCATTATTGTTTATGCCTTACATACTCAGTATTATGTTCGTACTGACACCCTTTTTCTTTGGATGTTGTGTTCATGCCCACATGTAGGCAGGGAGGTGATCCAGATTCATAGGAGCTATCAGCGGATTTACGAGAGCGGTCCATTATTCCGGAGGTGCTATTTGATTTATTATTTTGTGTGCATATTTGGGCACGGCGGGATTCTGTCCCGTCCTTATGTCTAGTACTCTAGTAGAGGCTCGTCGATACGTATGTGTGGGTAGTATGATCTCACGATGTCCTTATTGTATGTATGTTATTTTGATAACCGAAAGGCTTATGTATATAAAGGTAAATATGTTTCAAAATGAAAATGGTTTTCCTATGATTATGAGTATGAGAATAATGAATGAATGCAGGATGAGTACATTGAGTAATAGCATGGTGGTGCTCGGTGGTTAGCTCCAGGTACCCGTCATGGCCCCTAGTCGGGTCGTGACAGTGACAAGTTGGTATTAGAGCCCTAAGTTACCTATCTTACAAGTACAAGAGCATGTCTAGTAGAGTCTTGTGGATCAGTACGATGAGCTCCGTACTTATCTGCGAGAGGCTATAGGACATTTAGGAAACTTTCAATTCTTTCATTCTTTCGTGCTACTTCATTCAAATTGGTATTTAGTCGATTTCGATTGGTGTCTGAATTTCCTTGTTTTATTCTCCCACGGATGGTGAGAACTCGTCCCTAATTCCTTATGCTAGCGGTTCAATATGACGTGGCGCATTTAAGTGCGAGATGCGTTATTATAACGTGGATGCATGATCCAAGTTCAGTTTGTAGTTATGACTTGAAGTTTCAGTTATGTGGGGTTATGGTTAAGACTCGTTTATCGTGGGGGATTTTCTTGAGGAATGGGAGAGATGGTACAAAAGGTCACCTAGTCTTCATGTTTTCAGTGTTGGGTTGCTCGAAAGTCGCAGAAGTGCATTTGTGACTTAACAAGTATGATTTGTTAGAGATATGATTGGTTTTGGGAATAAGTTTCAGCATTGTCAAGTGTATTATGATGGTTGGGGAACAAGTGTAAGTTTGGTAAGGATTATCGAATTTGGGCAAAGGTATAGTGACCGCGAGTAATAAAGAAGAGAAATTGAGAATAAGGACATGAAGGACGACTTTTGTGGAAAACGCGTAATAAAATGAAATTTACTAGGGTATTTGGTATGAGTATTTTCGTGATAACAAGATGAAGGTGTAAGAAGAAGGATTTGGATAGATTAATCTCCTCCATTAAGAAGGGAACAATTGGTATCTGACGTGCCCGTCAGGTTCATGTTGCAAGTTGTACGAGAGTGGATTGCGTATTTGGTTGTGAAAGTTAAGTTGGGTTTCGATGTGACTATATGGTAGTAGTTTGTAGGTTCTTTCAGGAAATGGTTATCGATTTTATATCGAAAAGAAATGTTACTTGTGACAAGTGAAAACGTAAGATGTTGGGCAGCTGTGGTCCTAGTCTGTCAGTAAAGGGTATGTTCACCGATTCTTCAGGTTTAGAGGAATGATAAGGATATCGTGGAATTTTGAGCTAGTTGATTTGAGGATTATGTTTGCAATCATGCATGGTAGAATAGACATAAAAGTTCAGTGTCGAGTTAGCATGTTTGGTTATGCCATGAGCCAGTGGTTGATTAATAAAATGACTCTAGTGTTGGTCAAGTATAAAGTTTTAGTACTCAAGGGACTATCAAGTGTTGTATAAAATATTGGATTAGAGTTGAGAGCCTTGTACCTATTGTGTAATTTTGGCTAGTTCTTACTACTACTGGTGTTACTACTCCATTGAGTTAATCAAATGAAAGGGATAATCGTGTGATGGTTAGGGGTGTTCCGGTTCGACAAGTAGGGAAAGAGGTGATTCTTCGCAAACGAGTAGCGTTTGAGGGCATTGAAGTGGTAAAGTTAATGATAGGGTTCGAATTAATTCGAGTTGTAAAGAACATTTCAAAATTTGAGTTAAGAGAATTTGAGCAAAGGCACCTCGGTGTATATACGTCAGAGCAGTAGTAGAACTGTATATGTGATGTGCTGGATTTAGAAGGTTTTCAATTTTAGAGTCGAGTGAGTTAAGGGAACTCTAGGGTCTAGACTGTAAGACATGCTACTATCTCCAGGATTGACTCGGCTAGTTGGAAAGGCTTATGATTTTGTGGTACTCTATTGAGTGGGTTCGAGAAATGGTTAGGCGGTGTGACAATGATTGTCATTCGATTGGAATTGGGGGATTGAAGAGTCAAGAAAAGGTATAGTTGATTGAGAATCGATAGGAATGAGGTACATCTTCGGGATTACATAGGTCAGTATGGATGGTGGGTTATTTTTTTGCATATTTCAGATAAAGGTGATTATCGAGCACGCTTAAAGAAGGAATTCTACAGGAATGGACTACGTAATATGACGGTTTCGCGAGGTTTCGTGATCAGCGACTAGTGAGAAGCAAATTTCAGGTAACTGACGCGTTAAGGCTTATGGAAGTGGCTTGTATGATAAATAGTTGGATAATTACGTAACACTCTACAGTGGATGAGTTAGTGTGGGTTAAAAGAAAAGAACTGTGGAAATCCCTATAATGTGGAGGTTAGAGTTGTAGTTTTCAAGATGAGACCGTATTCGTGGCAGTATGTTATGTGGTGGGTATTACTAATCGGATAGCTTGAGCGGGCATTTTCAAAATATTAAAGGACTAGAGTTAGTCTCCCGTATGGTTGATAGGACTGTCTTTGGTTTTGAAAAGTTTGGAGTCGGTTCGAGTGACTAGTGGTGGTATTCAAATGTTGTGCATTCGTTTGGGGTCAGGATTGTTCGAGTTAAGCCTAGTGGATTATGTATATATTTTCAGGAGGACTTATGGGTTTCCCTAGCAAATCATTTTCAGATTTGAGGTATGACAGGATTATCGAACTTTATCAAAGTTTGCGAGCAGACTTGATGATATTTTACATATGTCAGTTATTCAAACAATTATAATGATTTATGTCGGGCTTAGTAATGATTCGAGGAGGTACTATGGTTGCAAGAGGTATTTAGAGTGATCAGATGGTGTCCTACGGACTTGGCTCAGCGAGGTATTCGGTGGTATGTTTCCAGTATTGTGATTTGAAGGTTCAAGAAAACTCAGAACTAGAAAAGTCGGATATGCATAAGATCATTTGGATTGAATTGCTTAAAGTTTCTTTGATAAGGCGAGTATTCTTTTCTGTCTAGAGTAAGTCATGGTTTCGGACTTGTGTTCGTGTGTTTCTAAGAAATCGTGGTGCAAAGAACGACTTTATAAGGGGGGAAAGAAGGGTTAGCAGAATCAGAGTATTTTACTGGTTCAGAGTCAGCTATGATGGTGGCTATATCTAAAGGTTCATGTTATTTTGAGAAATGTTGTAGGACCCATTGATCGCGTTCAGAGGTATGGTTATATCAAATCAGAGAATTCCAGCAAAAATAGTTCTTGTATTCTGAGATCAGTTGTGAGAAAATTTGAGTATGGGGAATATGGGCAATTGGATCTTTGAGCTAAATTAAAAGAAGTTTGAGTGATAAGGTAAACGGGCAGTGTTTTGGCGCACTTATTGGTGAGAGGCTTCCGGGTGGTTATACTATAGGTTCTTGGGTTACTGTCAGCTTTCACACTCACCTTCTTTGTTCGAGGATGAACGATTGTTTAATTGGTATCTGATGTAACGATTCAGCGGGTCGTTAGGAGTGTTTTGACCATTTTACCCCAATCAGTTCATTTTTGACACCAGGAGCAAGTTTTGTGAGAACTTAAAGATTTAGAAATTCAAAGCAAAGGCTTGTGATAGTATTTTGTGCACTCCTTTCAAAACTTGTCTTATTTTCGTTGGGGGAGTTGAGTTAGTAAATTAGACCTCCGTTGTGAATTCTGAGGCTACGGGTGAGTCCGTAGCACATTTTTACATATATGTGCATATTTGGTTTGTGTCTGTAGGGCCTCGAATTAATGTTGGGATTTTGGATGAAAAACCAGAGGTCACTAGTCAGGTGCAACCGCTACAGCTGGCGGGGGGACGCTGCAGCGAGTCCGCCACAACAGGGCGCCGGTCACTGCCGAGGGAATTGTGTTTAATGAGGTCCGCCGTAGCAGTGGGATTCTTCATTACAGCGAGACCGTTGCAGCAAAGCTATGACTGCTTCAGCGGTCGACAGGAGACAGAAACCCACTTTTATATTGTTGATTTTGCGGCATTGGTCACATAACTCCTAAAACAGTTTTCAATAGACAAAAGGGGTCCTAAAACAGTTTTCAATAGACAAAAGGGGCGATTTTCTATAGCCTTGGTGGATTCTTCTTTGAGGGTAAGTCTTAACCATTACTTGTTCCTTTACCGTTCTTCTTTAAGTTTTCTTGGTTAGTTTTAAGGTCCATTAATGGTGGGTGGAAGTTCTAGACCCTAAATTCATGAAACCCTTATTGAAAATTATGGAATATTGGTTATAGTGTTGTTTATAGCATCTAAAGGTGTAGGTTATCTCTTTCTAGGGTGGGAATTGCTTAATTATTGTGAGAATTTTATATTGAGACTTAGGGTTCCACCAAAAAATGGGGTTTTTGCCTAAAATCTGATTTGAAGGGTTAAATTGATTAGAATCCTATAAATTAGAGGATTATGATTGTTGGGATTGAGGTTATGATAAATTGACCATTAGAACAATAGTTTCACCATTTGATAAGGTTAGAAGTAATTGGGTCTTCATCCCCAATTGTTGTTCTTATTTTGAGTAGATGGTCTATTGCTTACTTAGCATTATATTGCTAGACTTTGAGCATTTCGAGGCGTTACACAAGGGGAAAGCTCGTGTGGAGTGGTTCGTGGCTCCTGTTCTGCATTCGAGGTTGGTTACGGCTTACTTTAGTTAGACTTTGATTAGCGAAACGTATATATTGTGTAGAATTGACAGTTGAAAGCATGATTAGATCTTCAGATATGGTGTTTGGTTGGATATTACCTAATTTGGTATGACTTCTGATTATGTGGGCTTGTCACCATTACTTTATGTATGTAACATGAGGTGACATTGTTGTGATATGGGCAGGAAGTAGTTAATATATACTCGTGTTGTTGATTGTGGATTGTTGCCCTATTATTATGATTAGGCTTGTTGTCTTAATTGCTGTATTGTGATACGTGTTGCACTTACTTCCCTCTTGTTAGTCATTTATCATCGGAGAAACACTACTAAAAAAACGGGAAAAATCGACGGCGAAAACCGACGGACCGAGTCGGTTTTTTTAATGAAACCGACGGGAAACCAACCTTTTACGGTCCGTCGATTTTCATAGCCTCGCTTTTTGGAAACCAAAGGACCACGTCGGTTTTTTCCGACGGACTGCGTCGGTTACATAGTCCGTCGGGTTTTATTCAATAATTTTAAAAAATAAATAAAAATTAAAAAAACCGACGGACTGAGTCGGGTTTTTTAATTTATGATTTTTTTATCTTATATAAAAATAATATATATTTTATGGAAAAAACGATGCATTGCGTCGGTTTTCTATTTAAATTTTTTTAATTTAAATAAAAACCGACACAGTACGTCAGTTTTTTCATAAAATTTAATAATTAATTTCCAGAAAACCGACGGACTGAGTCGGTTTTCTGAAAAATTTGCAAAATTAATTTCCAGAAAACCGGCGGACTGCGTCGGTTTTCCGTCGGTTTTTTGGAAAATTTCCTGCATGCAAATCATGCATTTTTCTCGCAACCACACCCGCACGTAAACAAAGCACCAACACAATTGCCAAAAACTAGCATTAAAATGCTCCAAATCAATCTAAAAGGGCTACAACACATAAAATCACTCTAAGTAATAATAAAATACATCAAACACTATCTAAACACATCAAATACGATCTTAATAGACCTTCAAAGTTCGTAAATATTTAAATGTCCAACCAAAAGTACTATTAACTAGTTTTAACATAAGTCCATTATTAAATCCAAACTACTACAATCGATCATCCGTGTCCGGATACGAAATCACCGTCATCATCATCTTCTGGGTCGGAGGGGGGGGGGGGGGGGGGAGAAGGGGGCACACCAAATTGTCCACATGCAATGTGGCTTTTAACTTGTGCCATTAGCGATTCAAGGCTTGCTTTCATGGTGTTACTTTTCTCAACTCTTTTTGCCTCAGTCTCAGCTAATTTCCTATTAAGTTCAGCAATTTGCTGCGCCATAGCTACGACCTGAACACCATCAACTCCCTCGGCTTGTCGAGAGGACCCTTCACCTCGCAATCCTGACCGAGGCGACTTAAGTTGTTCCTTGGGCCTAGACCGTATGCTCTACCCTTTTGTACTCCCCCAACTGCTCTACACCAAAAATCTATCTCTAATTCCGGTGGAGGATGGCTCGGATGCTCAGGCTGAGTTCGGCTGTACTGGTCCACATCATCCATAAATTGCGTTTGTATATTAAAAAATGAAACTTAGTATAAAACGAATATATCATAATTAAACTTATATATAATTACTTAAATAATAAAATTATCACTTACATAGGAATTACGAGCCCTGTCCTCAACCCATACGGTCGGATCCGACTCATGCTTCTTCTTTTTTTGTGTGGGTCTTTAGGAATAGCTGATCCTGAGTTGGCATCTGTCCCGTAGCTTTTTTCTCGTAAAAAAAAAAAAAAAAAGTTAAACATAAAATTAATAGCTCAATAATGATATATTGATCGTAGGTAACTTTAAAAGTATAAAATTACTTACCATTGTCCTAGCCACATGCCCTCGACTTCTTGCACCCGCAAAGTGTGCAAAGAGCCACCTTCTGGGATGCACGGCAGCCTTTGCTCGCTCGTACTTGGCGATAAACTCGTGAGTTCGCCAATATGCCTTAAGTTTCTCCCACCGTTCGCATTTAAGTTCCTCCCATCTGCTCAGCGTTTAGCCATTGGGGCATCTTCATATATCTTCTAGCCCTCGAAAACCAATCAGATAACCTTGCACTCCCCTTCCTCTCAAAGTTTGCAGCAACCTTATCATTGTCCATTGGATCCCATGTACAATACATCTGCAAATCAAATAGCTAATGTTAGATGATTTATATAAAAGTAAATTCAAGTTATGAAATGTATAATAAGATGCATATGTTAAACTCTCTAAACATAGCCTGTCGAGTATCATATGGGATTTCACTCTATGAAGTATAAAAATGATCGCCATAAAGCCTCCGAACAACATCCAGCAAGACTTTTTTAGTGTCGTGATCTGGATAGAACCCGCAGCTAAAAAAAATTTAAAGCATATAAGATTAAGATGAAAAAAAAAACTTTAGGAAAACTTAATAAAAGACAATCTTACCCAACTCCCTCAGGCACGATGAAAATCCGACCCATCGCATCTCTATCTCCCGGATGTAAACCATGATATATCGGTGCCTGTATAGGAGCCGGTGCAGGTGCAGGTGCAGGAGCAGGAGCAGGTGCAGGAGGACGAAGATGGGTCTGAGACTGGTTGGATGGCAGTGACTCAGGCTCAGAGCTGCTATCTCTAAGGCGCAAATTAGATACACTTGGAGGTGTACCATTTGGAGAAGGAGAAGGAGACAAAGTGGCCGATGTGCTAGGAGATCTGCCACGTGGTGGGCAATACATAGGTATAGGTATAGAAGTAGGATAGGTAAATGATGCCGGCTGAGGTGGTGCCGGCTGAAAGACCCATCCGATCGGGGCCTCGCATAGAAGAGCTGTGCATAAAAAAAAAGGCGGAGTAGACTGCATATGTGGAGCGGACGGAATGGACTGACTACTAGTAGCTGTAGGATCAATAGGTCTCTTATCTTTTCTCTTACTAGTACCTCCAGCTTTACCTCTACCTCTACCTCTACCTCTACCTCTACCTTGATCACTACCACCTGATGACATCTGCATACATAAAATCAATAACTCAATAATGATATATTGATCGTAGGTAAAAATTTAACAAGTATAGAATTGTGTTATTATCAAGTATAGAATAAACTAACATGCAACTAGTTATCCTCCCACTCATCCTCGCTTGTTTCATTTTCATCGATGATTCTTCCTCATCGCTTGTTTCAGTCCATCGGTCGATTCTTCCTCAACATTTTCTATGATAGTTACATCATCTTCATCAACTTCTTCTAATATATGTTGAGGATGTTCCAAACTATTTTCTAACTCGTGTCAACCGTTTGATGAACAACCGGTACATCATTTTGATACGCCACATCTAATGCATTATCGACCTCAATCCTCCCACGTACTTAGTTTTTATAACCACCCACCAATCAGCCTTATCCCTACGCAAAGGATATTGAGCATAATACACTTGCTTAGCATTTTGTGCAATTATAAAGGGATCATAGCGATTGTATTGTCTTGTGTGTTTGACTTCAATTACGTTATGTTGACGATTCACCCTTGTACCTCTTTGGCTTGGATCAAACCACTTGCACCGAAATAATGTTATCTTCTTCTTAGGGTAACCAGGATACTTAAGTTGTATGATCTCCTGCAAAGACACCGTAATAATCAACAACTACACCGCTACCATCAGCATCGCCTTTAATGCACACTCCACTATTATTCGTCTTCTTATATTGAGAAACTTCTTCGGTTTGAAACTTGTAGTCATTAACAATGTACTTTTTCATTGTCCTAACTTCATTACCTGGTCCAAGAGCTATATCTTTCACAAATTGGGAATGTTCTCCTGTATGATAAACTTACTTTCACCGACAACCATATTGTAAAATATACCATTGACCCCATCAGTCTCTCCATGATCAGTCCAAACATAATATTTCTGCTTAAACCCACAACTATATAAATGAACCCTAACCGCTTCCGGTTTCAAATACTTCATACACCGGCAATGAGAACAAGGACATCTAATTACCCCTTCATTTTGAAAAGGGTGAAGTGTCATTGCATGTGTGATAAACCCATCAACACCTTCAACAAATTCATCATGTACACCCACACGATTAGTATTATTCATATTATACATCCACATACGATCCATCTACAAAAATATACCCACAAATTATTGAGGTTATAGAAATATATTATAACTTAAGAATTCTAACTTAAAATATAACTTAAGAAAACACAATACCAACCACTTCTAACTTTGAATTCTCAATAACAATTCTAACTTTAATATAATTTTGAAAAGCACAATCCCAACCAATTCTTACTTTGAATTCTCAATAACAATTCTAACTTTAATAGCGTATGGATTCTAACTTTAATTCTAAAAATTGAAAAGTAAATCTAGTCAAATAAAGTCTACATTTTAGTTTTGAGTTTATAGAAATATTATAACTTAATAATTCTAACTTTAAAAAGCACAATTCCAACTAATTCTAAAAATTGAAAAGTAAATCTAGAGAAATAAAATCTACATTTTAGTATTGAGGTTATAGAAATACTATAACTTAACAATTCTAACTTTGAAAAGCACAATCTCAACTAATTCTAATTTGGAATGGTCAATAACAATTCTGATAACTTATGGAATTCTAACAAAAAGCATAATCCAACAAAAAAAAAAAAAACTAGTCAAATAATTAAAGTATACATTTTCGCACATATTCAACATCAATAGTATTACAAAGAATGATAACTAAGCTAACACAAATACATTGACAAAGAACATGAAATATAGCACAATCTCAAGCCAAAAAAAAAAAAAAAAATGACAACTAAACTAGTCAAATAAAGTTTACATTTTTTTCACAAATTCAACATTAATAACATTGCAAATGATGTTTAACAAAGCTAAATAGATTAGCATTAGGCCTAAAATCTACACATAAAACTAAAATTGAAAGAATTTTAAAAGCCCTAATTTAAGAGAAACTAACCTCAATTAATTAACTTCAAAACGGGTCCGGGGTTGGTGGGGACGGGGCACGCGAGCGGGAGGCGTTGGGCGGTGGGGAAATGGGTGGATGGGGTCGAGCGGAGGGAGGGGGCGGCGAGTAGGGTTTGGGGGGGGGGGGGAATGGGGGGTTTTAATTTGGAAGAGAAGAAGAAATGGGTCTAAAACCCGTCTGCTAGCATTTTAAAGAAAAATCGACGGACAAAACCGACCCTGTCGGTCGATTTTTCCCGCACGTTTGACCAGATTTGACCCAAAAAAAATTAAAAAAAAAAAACCGACCCGGTCCGTCGGTTTCCTAAAAAAAAATTGTTTATTATTTTTTTAAAAAACAAATTGAATGGCATATTATTTAAAATATTTTTAAAAATAAAACCGACGTCGTCCGTCGGTTTTATATTAATTATTATTATTTTTTTTAATAAAACCGACGTGGGACGTCAGTTTTTTTTGGCGGATAAATATTTTCAAAATTCTGCCAAAAAAAACCGACGGCGTCCGTTGGTTTTCTAATTAAAATAATTAAAAAAAATAGAAATGTAAAAAACCGACGCAGGAAGTCGGTTGTCCGTCGGTTTTTTAAACCGACGCAGTGCGTCGATTTTTTATCCGTTGATTTTTGGCAGTTTTTTAGTAGTGAAAGGAAGGATAACGAGATTAGGCCTAAATCGTGTTGTATAGTTATGATGATATCTGCATGGCATACATTCTCATTTCACATGTATATTGATATCGAATTTTGAGTTGATACTGATGATGATACATGAGAAAATGGAGCACTCTGATAACACAAGACTTAGTTATGAGGTATGCAATGATATTTGGAAGAAAGAGGTGACATAGACTCTTTATGTTGACTAAGATGGTTTGTATGATTCATTCTATAGTTGAGCTGGTTTATCTAAGTCCTGATATGGCTTATGGCATTGTGACTTGTATTTCATTGGCATTTGATTTCATTGGTTGATCATGCTTACTTTTGAGTGGATGTTTCATCTCGGGGTTTTAGACTTGGATGATAGGGGGTGAGGATGTGTCTTAGTTATGGGCTCCTGATACGAGGTCAGTTCCGAAGTGAGTGGTACATGGACATCATGGGTCCCCTGCAGGTCATGACTATTTGGGCAAATAATACCATTAGCATGTGTGTACAGGTTTGAGGTATATGGGCATTGGATTGCATATCATTACATTGTATTCTGCATCATCATATGATTTTGTATTCTGAGTTGGTATGGCCTGTTCGTATCGTTGTGGTGGCATAATTCGGATTATGGATTGGGTCAGATTGCGGAGTAGTGATTTTGCCTAGGTTCAGAACTTGGATGTGTGATTATCGTTTGAGATTATTGAGACTCGACAAACCGGTGGTTTAAAAGGTTTATCTTAGGTTGTGATTCGGTTATGGAAAATTCTGTGGACTTTGGTTGGGTATTATGTGCCTATCTATTTATTTTGTTGATTTTATGCTTATATGCGTGAACTAATCTTAGTCGGCCTATGATGCTTACTCGGTACGTGTTGTTTGTACTGATGCAACTCTTGTTGTACTCTTCTTTTGAGTGCAGAGCCTGTTACTAGTTCCAGTTTCTGTCATCGAGAGTGATTCGAGTCCACTTGACAAAGATTCTAGGGTGAGCTTTGGCTAGATCCGCAACCCGGAGACTCTTCCTTTGTATATAACTATATATTTGCATCCTTGAGGCAGTATTATTATACTTGAGGTTTCTTGTCACACCCTAAGCCGGAGGGGCATAGCCGGCACCCGGTGCCATACTCGGCCCGAGCGAACCATACTGAGCTTGAAACTCTAGAGGGATAACCCTCAAGTTAGACCGACAAGGTTTACCTGTACTAGAAGATACCAATAGGGCCGACAAGGCCGCACAAGAACTATCCACAACACTTAGTCATCAAGACTACACGAGATATAAGCTAAAACAATATATATACATCTGCTATGCCGACCGATGAGGTCGTCATCCGTCCGATAACACCAAAATGAGTACATAAATGGCAGGCAAGGCCAAGACTCTACTACTATGCAGGACACGTCTACAAGCCTCTACTGAGTCACAACTGTATCATAGTCGGGACAGGGCCCTTGTCACACCCGAATATCACATATATACATAGCAAAAGAAGACTCCGAGTAGACCTGGCAACTCCAGAAAGAATGGAGCTCACAAGTCAGCTGATCTCTCGTCTCGTCTACTGAGGAGGTCTATCTAGCTGTCTATCAGAACCCGTAGGCATGAATACAGCGCCCCCGGCAAAAGGGACGTCAGTACGAATAATGTACTGAATATGTAAGGCAAGATAACAACTGAAATGAAATAACAAGTTGTACTCTGGATATATCGAGAAAGGATTTGGAGGTTCTCTACCTGGGTTGCCTCTCACCTGAGGCAAGATAACATAACTCTATAGGTATAACTCCGTGACCCAAGGGTCAGGCATAGATAACTTTATGACTCATAAGCCAGGTATAACTAACTCCATGACCCGTAGGTCAGGTATGCGCAACTCCGTGACCCGTCGGTCTGGCAACAACTCCATGTCCCGTAGGCAAGGCGTATACATACATATAATGATAACTCGAAGGCAACATAATAGCCTATAGGCAACATATACACTAGTTATATCTTCCGTCATTCTATCATCTTATATAGCTCGATTATTCTTATACTTGTTCTTAACTAGAGAGGAGTATTACAATAAGGTCATGGTAACCTAAGTACAATCTTCGTGAATAGCATATCCTTGTGCGAATAGTCAAAGGTGGCTCAATAGTAGGAATCATGCCAATGAAAAGAAGGAATAGCCTTAACATACCTGGTCTTATCTCAACGGCTCAAGAACTCAACTCGTATCTGCTCCTCGACCTATATGATAACAATAACGATACTATCGTTAACCATACAAACGATTCTCTTAATCGTATAATGAAAATTTAACTTATCCTAAAAAAAATGGGCAGCATCTCCCCCGTTCTTCTCATTTCCCCCAACTCCATATATCAACAACAACAATATACTTAAGTTACTCCAACAATTTTCAGCCACAACACAACCCAAATAGTAACTATGTTTAACACACTTCATATACTGATTATTATACTCATGTGATATAGCACTAGTCCATAGCCTCCTTTGCCACAAATAAAATATTATTTGCAATCATCGTCGTCATACTTTTCCGTCTTAAATCATTTCGGGACCTCATCCTTTTATACACCGATCTCTTTATTTGCATATTTGAGTATAACAAAAATTCTCTGGTGCAAGTGGTTCGAACCATAGCCCAAATTTGTTTAACCTCTAACCTTCGCGACACTTACTTTATCACTTGTTAAGCATTACATAAATACTTATAACCTCAAAATAGTCTTGTCCTTCGAGCTTATGTCGGTTAACTTACGACAAATCCAAAGTACAAAAGTACGGGTTGTAACATTTATACTACATATCAAACTTGTATCTTTGTAATAGTGGCTCTTGTACTAGTCCAGACCAGAGTTTAGGGTTACTATTACTTCCGCACTTATCATATAAATATATATTGAATCTGTTAGCTAAATCACTGTTTATTTCCGCATAATTTTTGTAAACGACTAAAATGATTTGGAAATGGTTTGCCTGTCTGGGGGGACAGTGTAGGTGCCATTACGATTCACGAATTGGGTCGTGACATTTTCCTTCTTTATCCTTTATTTTCTTCATGAATATTTTTTTTAGCATTCTTCAATTTATCTTTTTCAAGATAGTTTTTAGTTTTAGAATATATATTTTTTTTGGTATCGCTGTAGTTTAGGTTATGTTTTGAAGAATCTATTTTGGCTATTTGTATTGTAATGAGTATTAGTTTGTTATCTAGTTTTAGGTTTTAAAACAATAACTTTATATGATTGTCATTTTTACCTTTGAATTATTAGGATAGAGTATCATTTTTACAACTCTAATTATATTTCATCATGGTCATGTTATTGGTGTAATGCATCTTTGCGTTATTTACTTTTTCAAGATTTTTTTAATGATTTGTGCACATATTAGCATGTTTATAATAATTATACATTTCCCTTCTAACTTTATTATTTTTTTATGATTCCAATATATTGTTTATTTATATGTTTATTTTTTTAATTTATAAAATACTAAAAATTAAATACCTATGAGGCTTACGCCCCTTGTCTCGAGACTTACGCCTGGCCGAGATATATGCATAACGTCTCGTCTTACGCCTACACTTTTTTAATACACTGAATAACAATGAAAATTTATAAGGAGATATTTTTGTATCATATCGTAACATGCACCAAAAAGTGATCAACGCTGGCCAACTTATTATTTACACTACATGATTTAATAACTAATTTCTTTGAGATGGAGGAAAATGTCTGTATTTTTAGCTCCCAAGTTTCCGTTATTATTTCTCTTAACAAATATTTTCACAAAGGAATAAATGAATAATACTTAATGACCCCACCCCCACGCCAATCTATCCCCATTTTTTATTACGATCTTAAATTTTGTAAGGGTACTAGTAACCCGACCAGTTGATTATCTTTGAACTCTTATTTCATGCCAGCGAAGGTATCAGAATCAGTATAATCAATGTCACCCTATATTGATGAGTTCATCCTGGCGATATTCGTCAGGATTTTGGCCAAAAATTCCATGTTATAAGATTAGTTTCGCCCATTAATTTGAATTTCTGATAACGTTATTTAATGCTGAACGGGAATCTATTCTTGTAAAAAAGTTTCTTGAAAAGGTCAAAATCTAAGCAGGGACACAGAAAAATCGTATTTACGCAAATCCCCTTTGTCGTAACCCACTCAGCTTATGGGATCATATCCTTTCCTGATTCTTGAAACAAAATTTCTTCCGACCGGACTAAAGCTAATATTATTATATGGCAATTAAGCTCTATTAGGTGGCAACTTTCTCTTTAATTGATTAATTTAACTCTTAATAACTTTATTCTCTTAATTCACCAAGCAAGAAAACAAACTATTTCGTCAGAGGTACAAAATGTCACGTCAAAGAAGACATGTGCTTTAGATTAGCTTAAACTAATTCTACTTCTTAATGATATTCAAGAATAAAAAATGATTATCTTTGTACTAACCAATAAGGATTTAATAGAAATGATTGTCCCAAAATCAAAGTGGCCCAACAATTGGTAATGATTTGCCCCGCATTATGAAAAAAGTGATTCTCAAAGGGAATGATTAGGTGATTGATTTGATTTGACCTTATAAATAAAGCTTGTTATCATACAATTATTAGTAAGTAAGATTTGAAGAAAATTTCTAATCCTACTTAATCCTTCTTAATTTGGTTGCGTTGAAGAAAATAATTGCTTAATCACGCGAGCAACAACATAAGAAAGTTCTAAATCTTTTAGGCATGGGTGAATTAACTCATCTCCTGAAAATTAATATTCATAAGAAAATGTGAGGTATCAATTACAAGTTTTCTTTTTATCCGACAAATAGTTTTGGGCATAAATCGGATAGTCAAATCTTACTTAATTTCCAAAGTCAATCCAAAAAACTTCAACGGCCTCAATCTATTCAAATTCTTCAGTAATGGGTCTAGATTAGTCTAGAAAAACTAATCTCATAAAATTTAAAACACCACGGGATCAAAGTCAACTTTAGGTCAACTCTAACTGGTCCTCCGGTCAACTATCTGAAATTTGAAATTAATTACATGGACGCATTACGCATCAGTTAATCGATGAGTTTCCATTCTCATGATTAGGGCAAGATTTTCTAATTCAAGCCTTTTGACGAACACGACTTCATGATTCAAATCCTATGAAATTAATGCATAATCTTTAGATTAGTACAAGGAATCATTACCTTGAATTTGGGGTTGAAATTCATCCTTCCCTTGATCCAAATACGAGATTAAGTGGTTGAGTTTACAATTTGTAAACTGTATGTATAGTATTGAAAAGCTTGATTAAAACTGAACGGATTCTTTTGCTAGGGACGAGGAAAACATTAGGGGTGTAATGGTTGAAATTTTACATGGCATAGCTAACTCTAAGAGATATTTATGGTTAATAACTACTATTTATTTTAATTACTTTTAATAGTTACAGTGAATTTTCAATTTACTGTTCGTAGCTATACGTTTTGGACAAACTACACGCTTCCAGATCTCTCTTCTCCCTCACCTCTCTTTCTTTCTTTCTCCATTCCCTCTCTCTTCTCCCTCGGCTCTCTCTCTCTCTCTCTCTCTCTGTGTGTGTGTGTGTGTGTGTGTGTGTGTTCCTTCGCTCTTCTCCCTCGATAACACCTGCTCGTCACCAGATCTGGACGGAGATACCATGCGCACCGCCAGCGCTAACACTACTGTCACCGTTTGTATTCGTCTATCTGAGTGTATTTGTTCAATTTTCAGAGGAATTTTTTCATCTCTGGCCAGAATTCATGGCTTCTTCTCCTTCTTGTATCTCAGATCTAAGTGTATTCATCTAGCCGGAATCAATGGCTTCTTCTCCTTCTTGTATCTCAGATTTAAGGTATTTGAGTGTATTAATCATTTTTTGAGTGTAACTATGCGTTATATGTATTTGATTGATTGTATTTTTGAGCAAACTAGATGTATTTGACTACATGTGTTATTTGAATGGTTTATATACATATGTTTGTATACAATTTTTTCGAGTAAATACAATGTATCGGAAATTTTGTTGTTTGCATACAAATTTACCCCCGTCATTGTTTGATACGTACCGATTTACGTTTTTGAATTCATCCGAATACACTCTATAGCATTGAAATACTAGCCAGCGACAACTCAAGTACGTTCAACTACACTTGCGACGTCCGGTGGCAACCTTTATTGATCGGAGCTCGAATACATTCAAATACAGCCAAAATAAAAGGATACATCAATATATAAATACACAGGAATACACTGCTCCTTCGTGTAAATACAGTGGAATACAGTCATTTCAAATACACATGTATTCAAAAGAAAATAAGGTTGCATGTATTCAACTACATTCAAATACACGCGACATCAAATAAGGTTGGATATAAATGAACAGTGTATTCAGCTACATTTAAATACACGTAATTGTCCTAAAACTAGCTACGAACCGTAAATAAGTAAAAGGTAGCTGCGGTTGGTTAGAAGCTCCTAAACTATTGCTATTTCTAAGTTTATATCTATGGATTGGGGGTAAACATTTGATTTTGGTTTAGGCTTCATTTAAGTTAATATATATGGACAGTGGGATAAAATTGCAAGTTCAAACATGGTGTTAAAATGTTAAGAAACAAATATTATGACAAATTAAAAAATTATTTAACAAAATAGATAATTAATTATGATTTAAATTTTTTTCAATACCAAATCACTAGTCGGGATTTTCTTCTGGTTTGACTCGATTTGTCGATTTGATGTGCTTGTCGGGTTTCTTTGTACATCCCTACCAACTCCTAAAAGGCTATATTGACTGCTACCAGGTGAGAAGGAATGGGCATTAACATATAGGAGTCCAAAGCTTTTACTTCAGGAAAGAAATTAGACAAATATGAGAGATATATATTTTCCTTTTCTTAAAAGGAAATATCAGTTATTGTAAACGTGTTTATCTCCCTTCAAGAAAAGGTAATCGGATATGGTAAGAAAATAAGGCAAAGATCAAACACTTCTCCCACTTGGCCTAAATTCTCTGACAAAATAAATTGATTTACTGACTTCACATCATGTTCAACGGTTACATCTCCATCTCCATTTCCTCCATCAAAATCCCTCAATGAGCTAAATATCTTAGAAAAAATACTCTTTATTACCGTCAAATAGGCTGCAACTAGAACTGAATCCTCTTGGACATATGTCTTGACCTTGCTCTGATACCACTTGTTAGGATCGAAATAATCAAATGTGATGCATAAGTTAACAAAATAAATCTTGAACGATCATAAATCAGAAAATAAAAATGAAATATACCCAAAAAGACATAAGAATTTGACGTGTTTGGCCAACTGACCTACAAATACTGAGAAAACAACCTCACAACAAACTATTTTAAAGAAGTTCATACAAGTGACAGGATAATCTTTGTGTCTCATTTTTCTTTTCTTAAACAAGACTCTCTAACTCTTAAAGGCTGCATTTTGATGCTATCAAGTGAGAAGGAAAAAGAGCCTCAATTTTTAAGAGGTCAAAACCTTTTCCTTCAAAAAAAAAAAAAAGATTAGCCAATTATAAAATACCTATATTTTCTTAATTAAAGGAAAAATCAATTATGGTAAGTGTGTTTCTTCCCTTTAAGAAAAGGCAAACCCATATATAGTAAGAAAGTAGGGCAAATTAACTTAATAACTTTGCATCTTGTCATTTATTTTTGGTATAACCATCTAATATTCAAATTTTACTAGCCCGATTAATTTAACTCCACGCTGCATTAAATCTAATATGGGATAATCACTTTTTACTAAAAATGTTTTCATTCTGAGAACTCGAATTTAAAGTATCCAATTAAGGCCGAAGAGATTACATTCATCCCACAATAGTTGCCTCCTTTTATAATCAACTGAAAAATTGGCAATGATGATTTCATTTCTTGTTTGATTATCGGAAAGACAACCGCTTGGAGAAAACTAGAAAGTATCGAAAAGGAAAAAAGGCACAAAAAGAAATAAAATGGAACCCTACAGCTTTGTTTGAATAATTGTAACTTGCAATTTTGTATACCTCTAATAGCTAGCTGCAGTGATACTACTTGACCCCCAAATTTGGAAGAAAACAATTCTACAGCGTTAAGAGGGATAAAGCCATAAATAGCTGCAAACGTAGATTATGTCACAGAAATATTAGGAAGAAAATATGAGATTCCGTTGTCTTTTTGATAAATAATTTTCTATACCAGGGAATAAAATATGTAACATTTTAATATTTTGGTGTTCATATGTTTTTGAATTTCCATATGTCCTCCCAGTATATAGAACAAAATTTTCATTTTCTTTTCCTTCTACACGCTCCCTCACTTCCTTTTTACCTGGCCATGTTGACTTGGTACTCACCTTAAAAAATAGTATTTATTAGGGGGTTTATTTTACCATGTAAATCTTATTATGTTTTGAAAATCTAAATTTGACTATTACTTTATCTTTGTTATTTAATTAGAAGAGTAATATTGGAAGAAAATAATAAATCTCTTATAATTTGCTAAAATGGAAAGGAAAATTTATTTTTAATATAAGAATGGAGGAAATATTTAGGTAAGTGTTTGTGTCCGAGGCAGTCCCAATTCCCAAAGGTTCATATACCACTAAAGAGTACTCCCCCTGTATCAAATTATTTGTCGTTTTTTTGGTTTACACGTTCCTTAAGAAATATTAATTAGGAGGAGTATCTGACTAATCTTACCCTTATTTATTTCTAAGTTGTAATCACTCTCCAATAAATGTTTACTCCATTTATGTGTCATTTCTATTAGTGACAAATAATACTAAGGGTAAATTGGAGAAAAAATAATTATTTGTGTCTTTAACTTCTATAACAACAAATAATTTGAGACAATTATTTTTAGTAACCATAATAAATAATTTGAGATGGAGGGAGTATAAATAAAAAAGATTTACTTCATTTTTACAGTTTTTACACTCATCTATATGCATACACGCACATCACTCAACATATCATCGTAATAATACATGGATAATTAAGGAATTCACTGTCGAAGTCATTGTTATTAGTCCTCATATTGGACCCAATGACATGCCTATTCTGTTGAGATAACTGGTTTTTCTTAAATTATAATCTAAAAATCATTTTTCATCATAAAATCGACAAACATATCAAATTAGTTATTTAATGAAGAAGCAGCTTATTTGAAGGTTCATATCCGGCACAACTAAGAGTAGTAATCTTGGCATGTCATCTCATAAAAATATCATGAATCTCTTTATGACACTCACTTTCAAGGTAAAAAATATTAAAAGTGGTATAGACTTTATGTTGAACTATTTCTCTTGTCGCATTTTTTGAATTTTGGGGTAAAGGGGGGATAATGTAAGAAGACAAAAAGGGAAAGGAAAGAAAAGGCAGAAACAAATGGGACCTAATTAATACACGAGGTTGAAATTGATCTCACAGCTAAGTAATGGGGTCTGCTTTTGGTGATTTGATTTCTCGTACGGATGAATCTCCATAGATTTGGACTCTTTCCAATAATAGAGAATTGTTGTATGGGCACAAGGATTTTGGTGTCTCATTATCATACTCATGCATTGTGGTTCTTCAAGGGATGAAATGGCTAAATTTTCTTTGAGCTTTCTCTCAATTATTACATGGGGGTATCCAAAAATTGAATTCTGAGTAAAATGGCTACTCCTTGAAATTGTGGGGCAATTCAACTTTTGAGAAAGTAAAAGATGTGTACATACAAAATAGTTCATGTCTCCCTATTCTCCCTATTTTAAGTAACAAGTTCATTGGCTTTTCCATAGGGATGACTTTGTGTAACCATAGGGATGACTTTGTGTACTTCCTCCATTTTACTTGGATTGGATCGTTCAATTATAATTTGGTAACATTTTTAAGACGTTATACACACACACTCTCTCTCAAAACATATGATGTCATATTTAACTTGTATTAAGGAAAACATTGCAGGCCAATGTTGTAGTGAGAAGAGTGAGAGGGGAATTTAATTAATTAAATTTGTGTCATTTAAAGTATAAATAACAATTAAAGTTTATCAGTCTAATCACTAGTGATACTTATATGTCTAGTCATGAGAGTCTTCCACTTGTAACTGTAAGTTTGATTCTCCCCGTTTCTATCCATTTTCCTTCCCCTTCTCCTTCCATTGTCTAGTAACAAGAAACTATTACTGTATAACATTTATAGGAATTAAAACCTAAAAAGTTAGGAAAGTTTTTGTCGACGGAAGAGGCATGTACTTGTCCAATGACCATATTTAATAATAGCCATATGAAATATTACAATAGTTTCTTTCCTCAAGAAAATATTTGTATTCTTTATTAAAAGTGGAATTTTTCTTTTAGAATAGATAAGATGTTGGAAGACCCACCATACTTTGATTTATGAAGCACCTTTGGATAGGTTGACTTATTTCGATATCATAGCCTTTTAATTTAGTGGCTGGCCACTTTCGTTGGACACTGTTATTTTGTTTGCCTTTAGGCAATAAGCCAAGAACATATCCATTGCACCTAAAAAGGCTAACTAGTTTGCCTATAGACGGATGACCTTGTCCTATTGCAGAAACACTGGAAACGGTTCAAATATGACTCTAACATGTTCAATATAGTTTTTAATATGTAGTTTTCGTGTCAATAAAAACAGGAAAGACAGAAGAAAAAGAAATCCCATCATTTATTTGAGATGAAATGCTAAGAGGAGGTGATCTAGAAGACATATATTAACAATAAATCGTATGACCCACATAAATTTTATACAAGTCGTTGAGTCTAAAACCCTACTATAATCCATAAAAACACCTTCCTTCAATAAATGTTATCTTTTATAGTGAATATGTTAGAATTCTCGCAACTCTTTATCATACCTACAGTATAACTTTTGATGCACACTGCTGCAACACTTCTTTCATATGCCATCACAAGGAGGAAGACTTATAGTCTGTTTGGCCAAGCTTCTAAAATCAGTTTATTTTGAAAATTACTTTTTCAAAAGTGTTTTTCAAAAAAGTACTTTTGGCGAAAAGTAGTTTATGTTTGACCAATTAATTTAAAAAATACTTTTGAACAACAATTAGTGTTTTGCCAAACTTTTAAAAAGTGTTTCTAAGTGTATTTTCTCAAAAGTGCTTCTGGGCAAAAACTATTTTTTTTAGCTTCTGAAAAACTTCATCTGCTACTATTCCCAGAAGCACTTATTTTCTCTCAAAAACTTAGCCAAACACCTCACTTTTTAAAAATAAGCACTTATTAAAAAAAATAAACACTTTTGGGGAATATAAACTTGACCAGACATGCTATTATTTATAGGCATAAAAACTCTTCAATCTAACTAATTAGATTAGTTAGATAAGAAAGATCGTAAAGACATGAGATCATCAAGCGCTAATGGATAATGTTTTGACATTTAGTAGAATAATAAGTCATTGATAGTCATTGAAAAGCACACTTCTATCTACTTATTTATATGTCTTCAACGAGAAATTTACTGGACTTACCCCACATAATGTTATATAATTCTAAGGTTCGAAAATACCTTGACATAAACCCAGAATGTTATTTGGTACACCCTAGGTTAATCCAGAAAAAAATATGCCAAGGGGGTGATAGAGTGCAGTGGAAATTACGCATATTTACTGAAGGTGAAAGATCCACCAGAGGAAAGGAAACTGCAACATAAAGGTCGTTACCTTATCAAGAAAACCATTGCACTTAACAAAGTCTAGATTGTCATGTTATTTCCAAACCATTCTGTTTTCTGTCCCTCTTGTTCCCACTAATTACATCTCATTAAAATAGTGCCAAGATATCTTGATTATTTTTGTGGTGGAGCTTACCCTTCACATCGTTTTTCTTAATTTTATTCTTTTTCTTTTCTTTGGAAGTTGCCGGTTGAAAAATTAAAAGTAAAATTTTGAAAAAATCCTAATCATACATAGTCCGTCTACCATTCCATGTCATATATGCATTAGAAGTTTCTGTAAAATAATTTTTTTGATTATCAAATTGCTTAATTGCATATATAATATGGTTAGCAAAATATAGTACTATACTTTAGATTACTTTTGTGCTAATGAAATTGTTCTTGGGACGTATGGGCCACGCAGGCTAACCTTTGTCATCTATATATAGAGAGAATACATACGTAAATCATGCTTGAATATATCTATAGAAAGAATACATCTATATTCATATTCATAATATGTCAATTAACACTATGAATAAACAATCAAAGCAAATTATTAAACGTTAAAATAAAAATAAAAATAAAAATAAAAATGACTATAAATGCACTAGGAATAAACAATCTGTTGTCACGTCCATGCGAATGAATGCAATTTGATTAAATCTTCCAAAGAGAAAAGGAAAATAAAGTTCTGAAATATGACTTTGTCCCCCTATATATTGTTGCTCTTAGCATTTAATGTATTAGTTTAAGTTCTATATATATGCACTAACTGTGTAAAAAATATTTATACAGTCAGGTCATCTCAAATCATTTGAGTTCTTATACTCCTAATGAGGTTCAGTTCAAGGAACAAATGTCTCAAATGTGACAAAGACACTGAAAGAACTTTACCTATATGACTCTCGTAAATGGTCATGAATTTTGGATAGCACATGGTCATAAAAGTGCTAAGCATGTTGAGTGGAAAGCATTAGATTGTGAACATAAAACTTTAAACTTATAAGAACCGATGATTTAATCTTCCGTGTATAAGCTAAACTCTAAATCATCTACTATATAAGTAAAGGACACACATACTAGTATATGATCTATTTAATTCTTTATTAAAGTTGAATAAATAATTGTTCTATAATAAATACTATATCCAAACACATGGTCAATGGTATATATCCCAACAATCTCCCACTTATACTTTTAATCATGACAACTGTTAGAATATACCTAAGTAAAGGAACCATATCTAAATGCATGGTTAATGGTATATACCCCAATAATCTCCCACTTAGACTCTTAACCATGCACCTACAACTTTCACATGTATTTCTTTTGCATGACTATCAAAAGTTTTAGCCAATAAACTCTTTGCAAAAAAAAAAGTTGCCAAGTTGTTTTGTGATGCAACTTCGTCGTAACTGACCGGTTCTGTACTAAGATCTTCAGGGATCCTATCATGAAACTCTCCCAAAAGTGTATTTCTTGATTATTGTTCTCCCACTACAACAAAGTATTGCTACTATTATAGTCACACTATCATATTCCTGAGTCTTACTATTATCTTCATTGCCTTTCGATATTGAAATATTAATGACTTCATACGTTGTTCTTTGCTCAACATACTCCCACTACTTAGAGGTAGTGAATTTTCTTACGTCTATTAACGTCTCTCCCACTACTTAAATGCAATGGAACGTCAACCCCGACTTGCTGGTTAGATGTTCTTGAACTTCTGAATTTTTTGATGACTCATTTGTATTTCTTTGCTCAGTTCCTATAAAACAAGTTTACTTCTACCAACTTGGTTTATTAAATAGCCCTTTTCTAAAAATCTGGCATTTGTATTAACAATTACCTTATTTCTTTTAGGACAGTAAATAAAGCACCTTTCGTTCCCTTTGGATATCTAATAAACATACGTACATCCATTCTTGATTTCCACTTATCTGTTTTCCCTTTGAACACATGTGCTAGACAACCTCATATCCGAACATGTTGCAGATTTAGCTTACACCCAAGCCACTGTTTACGCAGGTATCAAAGGTACTAACTTAGAAGGAATTAAATTAAGAATGTAACTCGCAGTTTCTAAGACATATCCCAAAACGAAAAATCAAATATGAATAATTCAATCATTAATCTTACCACCTTCATAAGAGTCATATTTCTTTTCTCTTCCACACCAATCTATTGTAGAATACTTGGTGTAGACCATTGAAATGCAATCCCTCCATCTGATAAGTAACTAATGAACTTTGCAAAGAGGTACTTGCCACTACGACCAAATTGCAGTGACTTAATATATTTTCATGACGCTTTTCATTTTTTGCTTCAGATACCTTGAAATTTACGAAGCATTCGAACCTATAGAGCATCAAATAAATATATTCATATCATGAGTAATCTTCTATGAATGTCAAAAAATACTCAAAATCACTTCTTGCCTTGAAGTTCATTATACCACACAAATCAGAATGGATTAGCTTAACTTATTATTAGCTTTATTTTCTTTTAAGAGAAAAGGTCTCTCATTCATTTTTCCTTCTAAACAAGACTCGCAAGATGGTAGTGCCTCCACTTTCAATGGACCTTAAAAGTTCATCTTCTGACCAACTTCGAAATCCTATCAAGATTAAAATGACCTAGACATAAGTGCCACAGATAAGTTCATTCAATTCTCGAAAGAAAAAAAAATCTCTTATGGAACTAATTAACATTATTCAGTTCAGAAGAGATATTAATTATAAAGTGTCCACGCATCAATGTACCATAAGAGATAAAATGTTCATCAAACTCAATCACGCAAAAGTTACAGAAAAATGAACTAACTATCCATCCCTTGTTTGGTAAGAAACTGAAAATAAATTCTTTCTAACCGAAGGGGTATATATATATATATATATATAGAGTGCATTCTTTAAATGAATGTCTTATCTCTATCAGAAGAAATTCCTGATTAGTAGTAAGTGGGTTGTGGGTTGGACAAAGTCTATTGAGATATAACCATTAAATAGACCATTAGTTATGTAGCAAGAATAACAAACTTCAAAACACACATCACATATACAACCATGCATATTGAACAGCTAGATTCGACAGGGAACTTAACTATTCATGCAAACAATATGAGTCATGCCAGATAAATTACCCCATAAATTAAAACAGGATCAACTCAGATGGAGAGTAAACTGCTAATTTAAGTTAGGTAAATATCACTTTTAATGAACTCTAGTTCCATTGAACCAACTTGTAACTCAATTGGAGAGTCAAGGCAAGCTATCAATTAACTAGGGACTAAAACACAATAATTAACCATAATGAATCTATCCGATGGCGAAGAAGATCTATGTCAACATATAAATAGGGAAGAAGACCTATGTCAACATATAAACTCATTATATCACTGTTATATACAATGGAGACCATAGAGAATGAACCCTACCACCAATATTTGACGAAATATAAATTTTTATTAAATAGAAAATTTCCACAAAACAGAACACAGACAAAAACTCATCTAAATGACCCCGGATGGAAAAAAAAACCCTACGTCTTGAGCTTTGCTCGTTAGTATTGCTTAGTGGATCTTTTCTGATGAACCTACCAAATTTCAGGTCAATCGGAGTTCGTCAAAAATCAGAATTCCAAAACCATGACCAACTCAGATAAAAATGTTTTTTTTTTTAAAAAAAAAAACCAAAATAGGATTAAAAAATATACAAATTTATTCAGTAATTCTTATCACATATCATCACTAGTGTACTAATATAATGAATCAAGAACAACGAACAAAATTTTATTATATATTTACATAATCTCAGTGTTGTTTTCTAGAAATTAGCATGTTTACGTAATCATTGAATATAAAATTCAAAACATATGACATAAATATCCATGCATCTTGAACAAGAAATTCCAATAGACGAACAGTTCATGCAACATATATATGTGATGCCAGATATTCACTCCAATAAAAATTTAAAACCAGAGCTAACTCATATAGAGAGTATATTGTTAATTTAAGCCAAGTGAATATCATTATCATTATCTCTAGTTCCATTGATCCAACATGTCACTCAGATGGAGAGTTAATCCAGTTATCAATGACTAGTGATTATACTTAGTGACAACCCATAATAAACCTATCCGATATGGAGGAATACCTAAAGTCAACACATAAATTTATTATTTCACAAGTAGTTAGTCATGAAAATCATAGAAAACAATCTCTATCACCACTAGATCACAACCGTTTTTTTTTTCTTTCTAAAAATGCATTTTCAGAAAACAAAAAAAAAGAAGCCCAAAACACCATCTAAAGCAACCGTGAATCACCGAAAAAAGACATGAATCACTGCATAGCATTGTGTATTTCTTACTGGGTCATTTCTGATGAATTGTAACGACCCGCCCGGTCGTTATTTAATACTTCGCGAACCCATGCCCAATCTAGGTCTACTATCTTAAATAGTAAGCCCCATGGGGTGTTTAACTGATTAATAGTGGGAAAAATTAGTTTCGGAAAGAGTTAAAAATTATGGGCCCGGGGCAGAAGACGGTCCGCTATAGCGGCCAAGGTCTGCCGCATCGGACGTCACGGATCAGTAGATGCGTTTTCCTGTACTTAGTTTATATTTTTAGTTTATATTTCACCCTCCTTTTTAATAAAAGACCCTCAAAGGCTGCTATTAGATTTTCACAAGAAGAAAAATCCTTGACACTAAGAAAAGAGGCTTCTCGAACATTCTCCACATCCTTCCCTACAACTATTATCTCTCACGAATTTAGACAAGGGCTAGGAGGTCGAGTATTTCATGGAAATTCAACTAGTTGTTCGTCATCGAGGTAGGTTACAGTTTACTTGAGTTAGACTTTGATTAGTGAATCGTATACACATTTAGAGTTGACAGGAGATTGCATGATTAGGTCTTCGGACACCGAGTTTGGATATATTCATAATTTAACGGAAGTTATGTGCAAATAGTACATAGGGTAACGACGGGTAGTTATTTTAGTACTGGGTGCTACTATTGTTGATGTTTATGTGGTTACGGGACAGGAAGTGATTATTTGTGGGGTGTAAAAAGGGATATTTTGTTGTTTAGAGTAATTATCCCTAGGTATATATTTGATTTCCATATTTATTTTCATGTAAATTAAAATATGAACATTGAAATATTTATATTATTGCCGTTCTTGTTAATAAAGAGGACTGCATTAGGTGGATTGAAGGAAGGCATAATAGTGTTACGCCCCTCAAGGGCATAATTCATGACATTGTTTTCATTCATTGGCATCATTGCATATAATTCTTATGGTCATGAGGTAATACATAGAGCAGAAAGTGATGAGTTAGTGCCAGTTGTGTTATCCGAGTTTTATGATCGAGTTGGGTTGAATACGAGGTACTATTCGACAGCCAATCACAGGCAGCATTTTAAGGTAAATATTTACTTATATGAAAAGACACATTTGATCGGGGGTGAGGATGTGGCCTTGATTGTGACTCAGGTCCGAGGAGTGAATCCGGAATAAGTGGTACATGAACGCCATGGGTCCCCTGCAGGTCATGACTACTGAGCAATGACATCAATTAGCATGTATGTACAGCGTGATTTATAGCCTTCGCGTCGCATTTGCATTGCATTACTCTTCATACTTCGATGTCCTCATGAATGTGTCTTTGTTAGTCTGTTATATGGCATTGTGCATCTATTATGATTGTATGGTGTTGTGTGAGGTGGTGATCAATATGAAGGTAAGTGTAAGAACGAATTACTAAGTGGTAGACTTCTGCATTGAGTCTAGTGGACTTATGGAGTTCCATGATTAGTAGATGTGTGGTAAGTATGTTCCGTGGATATATCATGTCTTGTTGAGGGAATTGGATAGAAGGCTCTAAGGCTAGAAATCAGGAATTAGGCGTTAGTGTAAATGAAGAGCTAAGACTTAATTAATTGGCCTAAAGGAATACAAAATAGGGCTACATTTGACTAGTCGGATAGCCGGTAATACTGTAGAAATAAGAGAACCGAATTAACAGGAAGTAGAAAGGTGAGCTCGTATCAGTGTAATAATCTATATTGGGAGTATTGAGGGCACCCATTGACTTATTTGCTTATCTCATTGATTTTATATTGTGTTGGGTTAACTAATCTTAGTAGACCAATAATGCTTACCAGTACGTGTGGTGTACTAATACTACTCTTGCTACATTCTTTTTGGGTGTAGGTATGTTGCAGGTTTAAGTTGAAGTTTCTTCTTGTGGATTACCAGACATCTTCCTACAGCCTTGTTCATCTCATTCCAGGCAGAGACTGTGTCATTTTTTTTTTATCCTTATGTAATAGGAGCTCTTGTACCTGTCTAAACTAGATCCCGGGGAGTTTTTTAACACTGTGTAAATTCGAGTTAAGTGTGAAAGTGTCTTGGAGAATCAGGACTCCACTGTTTCTGTTTATGTTAAAATAAGGCCCGTATTTCAAAATACGGCCCGTAATCCTTGGGCGTATTTCACTCGCCTCCGTATGTTGCCCACTGTTTTTGTTAATGTAAAATACGGCCAAAGAATACAGCCCGTATTTTGAAATGCGGTCCATATTCCTTGGGCGTATTTCACCTGCCTCCAGCTGTGTGTATATAAAGCGGGTTCAGTTAATTTTATCACTTATTCACATTCTCATAAACCCTAAGGACAAAAATCTTCCTTCCAAGTCTTCAAACATTAAGGTAAGAACATCTTTAACATTATTAATCAATCCTAGCATTAAACCCGTGATTCTTAACATAATTCTTGAATGAAAAACCTAGCGTTGCAAGGTAATCTTTCTCAAAGTGACTCAGGCTAGGGTTTTGGGTAAAAGTGAATTGTTGAGTTACATAAGGAGTAATTAAGGTATGTCTCTTTTGAAAACCTTATTTTGGATATGTGTCTCGTTTTCAAAAGTTCTTTATTGAATAAAAAGGTGAACTTTTCATACTTTAAAACCCTATTTCATGCTTTGAGTGTGGTTGGTGTGCGTGAGGGGACAAGCCCACATTAAACCTTGATTGTATTATACTCTATACTTGTATACGTAATTCTAATCGTTTTCCTCTAAAAGAAATGATCATCAATAATGGCTAAGGGTCGGTAATGGTGTTTTATGATGAACTATGACAATCGAACCTTGTTTAAGGAAATGGAAACGTTTTCAAGATTATCAATGAAACGATGCATCTTTGTAATGGCATGATGAACTTAAATGCTAATTGATGATGTGACTACCTTGAGATGAATTGTGATTCGGCTTCTATGCTATGAACTTTATTGTTGTGTTTAGCCTAGCTAATCGGGAGGAAGGGTAGTCACTATGGATCCTAGTGTGGTAATGCCTAGCCATTCGGGAGGAAGAGTGGCCACTGCGGGTTCACTACCCGGGTGTGGTTTATGCCTAGCTATTCCGGAGGAAGGATAGCCACCGAGAGTCTAATATTTCGGTGTGGTGCGCAGTTATGTTTAGGGAACCTTAAAGGTCATTACTTCGATGTGATTCATTCTTGGGCCTGTATTGGCATGTGTGATATCTTTATCTCTTTATGAAAGTATTACTGATGATAATCTGGCAAATTGAAAGGACATAACTGAAAGTTTTAGACTTGATAAACAGGGGATTCTCATTCATTTTGACAAGCATATTGAACCAAGTTGAGTAACTGTTTAACAATGATTTCACATGGTTTCCAGAACTAATTTCTTTACTTATTATTGTACCTGATTTTTAAATGTCATATTGTCCCCGAGGCACTCACTGAGTACAAAGTACTCAGGCATATCATTGTTGTTTTTGATGGTATGTTAGGTAACGAAGAAGAGCAGGTTCATGGAGAATAAAGCTCTAGGAGAACTTGTTGTTCTTTGTTGAGTTGGTGAGCCCATATGCTCATTCGCGGGTCATCCTCTATTTATTCATTCCATTTATTTATATTGATTTTTCGGGCTGCGTCCCGATGATTAGATGGTCATTCTTTATTCTTAGAACCTCCATAGTTTACCTGCATTCCGTGGGTAGTTGGAGGATTATTGTTAAACCTTTGGCTTTGCTATTTTGACTAAGTTATACCTTTATCAAGACTTCCGCTTATTTAATAATTGATATTTTGTTTAATTTGTTAGTTGCTTATCTACAAATTGCTGGCATTTGAGTAGCGAACCTTGCGGGTTCTAGAAGTTGAATGTTGCATCTTTATGTTCTTCCGAGGTTGTTCATGACTTCGGATGCCGGTCATGTCTAGGGTGGGTTTTGGGCGTGACAAGCTTGGTATCACAGCCTAGGTTTATATACGTCCTAGGATTGCAGTCGGTGTTTGTGGAGCTATGTCCAGTGGAGTTTTTCTTGTGCAGCCTGATCACCTGCATGACCGAGAAACTCCTAGGACATTTGTAGGTGTTTCCTATTCTTCTTGATTCTAAATTGTGTTGTAGAGCTTGGAGTCTTTTTAGGATTGTTCTAATTCGCTCGTTAATTTGTGTCTTGCAGAAATAATGGTGGGAGCAAATGCTAGTAATGGGAATAATGCTGGGAATCAGGGGCCACCTCAAGCACCGCCTGCTCCTGCTGTTTCTGCTACGGGTGTACCTGAGATTGGGTCAATACAGACAGCGATCCAAATGCTAACTACATTAGTTTCTTCTCAGCATCAGCGTGGAGGTATGGAATCTCATATTGGAGGTAGGCTTAAGCAGTTTCTGGATTTAAAGTCACCAGAGTTCTTTGGGTCACGAGAATCTGATAACCCCCAACACTTTATGGATGAGACTTTCAAGGCACTGAGGGAAATGAATGCCCAAGGTTCTGAAGCTGCAAGGTTTGCGTCATATCAATTGAAAGACGTTGCTCACGCTTGGTTTGAGGTGTGAGGTCTAAAAGAGGTAATAATGTTGTACCTCCTACTTGGGCTGAATTTGAGGAAGCGTTCATGAAGAGGTTTCTGTCTGATGAACAAGGTTTGCTATGGCTACCAAGTTTGAGAAACTTGAGCAAGGTACAAAATCTATTCGTGAATACAGCTTAGAATTCACCCGTCTATCAAAGTATGCACTGTACATGATTCTGATTGAGAAGCATAAGTTGACTCATTTTGTACATGGGTTGGTCCTACGGATTAAGTCTGCATGTGCTACTGCTGCTGCTATGTCTTCTACTTGCACTTTCTCATCATTAGTTGGGTTTGCTGAGCAACAAGAGAATTGGAAGAACGAGGAGAGGTTGGAGAGAGATCAAAACAAGAAGGCCCGATCTGCGAGTGGCTTTAGTGGTAATGTTAATGGAGGACAAAGGAAAGGGTACTCAGCATCTACTCAGTCTAGCGCTTATTCTAACGCAGTGTGCCTTCTGGTAGACAAAGTAGCGAACCAATAATAATCAAAGCAGATTTTCTCAGGGTAGTAATCGACCAGCTATGTGGGAGGATCGTATTTGTCATCACTGTGGGATTAGAGGCCACAATAAAATAGAGTGTCGAAAATGGCCGCGTGAGATTGCTAGTATGTCCAATCAGAGGAATGATTCACCTGCTTCTACTTCTGTTAAGAATTTGCCTGCTGGCAATGCTGCTAATAATCAGAATGCTTGTGGTAATGGTAAAGGAAAGGAAGTTGCTAACACTTCTAATGGAGGAACAACTCGACTTTATGGGTTGACTCGTAGGGAGGCAGCTGAAGTCTCTAACGTTGTGGTTACAGGTATTTTTACTATTTGCTCATTTGATGCGTATTCGTTGATCGATCCGGGTTCAAAATTATCTTATGTGACACCATATTTTGCTCTCGATTTTGGTATGGAACCTGAACGGCTATTGGAACCCTTTGCTGTCGATACACCCCTTGACATTCCTGTTATTGCTTCTAGGGTCTATAGAAATTGTGTTATTGTGATTAAGGGTCGTGAGACTATGGCTGATTTATATGAACTTGAGTTGGTGGATTTTGATGTCATTATGGGGATGGATTGTTTGTCCGCCTGTTATGCTAATGTGGATTGTCACCGTAAGTTAGTTTGTTTTGCCTTTCCTAATGAACCTATTATTGTTTAGGAGGGTGAAATTGATAAGGCCCAGGGTAGGTTTTTTTTTTTTTTTTTTTTTTTTTTTTTTTTTTTTTTTTTTTTTTCTCTCTCTCTCTCTCTCTCTCTCTCTCTCTCTCTCTCTCTCTCTCTCTTTATTTCTCTCTCTCTCTCTCTCTCTCTCTCTCTCTCTGTGTGTGTGTGTGTGTGTGTGTGTGTGGGTTTATGTGTGTGTTGTGTTGTGTTAATGATACAAAAGTTGTAGTACCTGAATTTGCATCTGTTCCCATAGTTAGTGATTATCCCAAAGTGTTTTCTAAAGATCTTCTTGGTATTCCTCCTGATAGAGTCATTGATTTTGGGATTGATGTTATTCCCTACACCCAACCAATTTTCATTCCTCCATACCGTATGGCTCCAGTGGAGCTAAGGGAATTAAAAGACCAATTAAAGGACTTGTTAGATAAAGGTTTCATCTAACCAAGTTCCTCACCTTGGGGTGCTCCAGTCTTGTTTCACCCGCCTCCCTATGTTGCCCACTGTTTTTCTTAATGTAAAATACGACCAAAGAATACGGCCCGTATTTTGAAATACGACCCGTATTCCTTGGGCGTATTTCACCCACCTCCAGCCTTGTGTATATAAAGCGGGCTCAGTTAATTTTATCACTTATTCACATTCTCATAAACCCTAAGGGCGAATATCTTCCCTCTAAGTCTTCAAACATAAAGGTAAGAACATCTTTAACATTATTAATCAATCCTAGCATTAAACCCATGATTCTTAACATGATTCTTGAATGAAAAACCTAACGTTGCAAGGTAATTTTCTCCAAGTGACTCAAGCTAGGGTTTTGGGTGTTTTTCATTGTAAAAGTGAATTGTTGAGTTACATAAGGCTTAATTAAGGTATGTCTCTTTTGAAAACCTTATTTTGGATGTGTGTCTCCTTTTCAAAAGCTCTTTATTGAATAAAAAGGTGAACTTTTCATACTTTAAACCCTATTTCATGCTTTGAGTGTGGTTGGTGTGCGTGAAGGGACAATCTCACATTAAACCTTGATTGTATTATACTCTATACGTGTATACGTAGTTCTAATCGTTTTCCTCTAAAAGAGATGATCATCAATAATGGCTAAGGGTCGGTAATGGTGTTTTATGATGAACTATAACAATCGAACCTTGTTTAAGGAAGCGGAAACGTTTTCAAGATTATCAAGGAAACGATGCATCTTTGTAATGGCATGATGAACTTAAATGCTAATTGATGATGTGACTACCTTGAGATGAATTGTGATTCGGCTTCTATGCTATGAACTTTATTGTTGTGTTTAGCCTAGCTAACCGGGAGGAAGGGTAGTCACTATGGAACCTAGTGTGGTAATGCCTAGCCATTCGGGAGGAAGAGTGGCTATTGCGGGTTCACTACTCGGGTGTGGTTTATGCATAGCTATTAGAAGCTCCATAGTTTACATGTATTCCGTGGGTAGTTGGAGGATTATTGTTAAAGCTTCGGCTTTGCTGTTTTGACTAAGTTATACCTTTATCAAGACTTTCGCTTATTTAATAATTGATATTTTGTTTAATTTGTTAGTTGCTTATCTACAAATTCTTTGGCGTTTGAGTAGCAAACCTTGCGTGTTCTAGAAGTTAAATGTTGCATCTTTAGGTTCTTTCGAGGTTGTTCATGACTTCGAATGCCGGCCACGTCTAGGATGGGTTTTGGGGCGTGACAGTTTTCAGTTTTCTTGTATCAATAACAGAGTCTGTATGAGCATTTACTTTTCAATTTGTGATCATTAAGTATTTGTTATTAATAAAACTGGCTGACAATCGGGTTAGTTGGTAAGGGTTCGCCTACTAGTTAGTAATATGGTAGGTGCCCGCACAGCCCGTAAGTTGGGGTCGTGACTGTTGGTATCAGAGCGTAGGTTACCGGTCTCACAATTACAAGAGTAAATGTCCAGCGGAGTCTTGTGGAATGGTACGATGACGTCGATATCCCTCTGCAAGTGGCTATCGGACATCTAGAAGTTTTCCTTCGTTCATTCTATCATGCTACTCCTAATACGGCGTCTCCTAGGTGAATCCAATTGGTATCTGGGTGATTCCAATTGTTATCTAGGTGATAGCAATTGGTATCTTGACGGGCTAATTGGTATCTGTCGACTCCAATTGGTGTCTCTCTATATTGACTCAAGGAAGACCTTCTATGAGTAGGTACATGTTAATTGTGTGAACAAACCGGAATTCCGTGCTAGTACTAAGTGTTACGAATTGTGTTCTTATTCTAGGAAGATTAGCAAGTAGATAGCGCATTCGTACTCGTTAGGTGAAAACTGTGTGGGTATGCGTTAAGCAAACGAGCGAGCCCCTACGTGACCTGAATTGGCGAGCAAAATTTTTCTCCCACTGACGCTGTAGCACCGCTGCAGCGGTATGGAGACTGTTACAGCGGGCTCGCTATAGCGAGTATCTGTCTGCTATAACGGCCCAAGTTTCTGCACAGTCTTGCTATAGCGAGACTGTCATCGCTATAGCGCAACCGCCATAGTGGTACCACAGACTAGTGACCCCCCATTCTTCTCCCTATTTTCCCAACGAGTTTAATTCGTCAACAAAAGTCAAGAAGAAGCCAATTTCAAAGCAAATACCTTCATAAAAACATCCACCCGACTAGGGAAATTTTCTTATGAGGGCCCTTAAACCAGGGCACCCGCACCAAAAACAACAAAAAGAAAATATCCAAGCATTCTAGAAAAACCAAAAGCAAGAATTTGTCTGAACAAAAAACCCTGCAAGGGCAAGGTATAACCAAAGCTGGTATAAAAGAGGGGGGAGGGATCTCTAAGCCGCTCCTCGGCTAGTCTTCTCATCACCACCATCCTCCGAGTTGCTAGAGTCCTCGCTGCCAAGCCCGGACGCACTCAGGAAGGAGAACTGGGGGGCATCTCTGATGGTCACCTTGGGATGCTTCGCCTTCGGGACTAGGGTCTTCAAAAGGCTTTTGACGCCTTTCCACTGTAGTGGTTCGTATTTTTTCCGATTCGTATTTACACTTGCCTCATTTAAAAAGGAAAGTGTCCGGAGAAGTATAGTTGTTAATCGTACCAGGAAAAAGGAAAAAATAGACTTCTACGTTGATAGTGCTCTAAATGGACTTATTTTAGAGTCGCCACCTAATTTTTTAGAAAATTAGGAAAACCAGTTCGAAAAGGGTTCATTCAAAACGGTTAAATTTTAAAAGAATCCTAATCTAACCAAAGTATGGTTAAGGGTTCTGGTGATCCCCTGGGAAAGGTGTTAGGCACTCCGGTACTAAGGATCCGTAAAATACGGATGACCTACGGGTTTTAATAATATGCCTTTGTAGATATAAATTGCTTGTGATAAAAATAGTTTTTGTTTCATATTTTCGCAAATAGAAATTAGTTATTCATGCCAAAAACACTCCTTTTGAAGAAACGAAAAATGATAGAGTTTTGCCCAAAATTGGGCGTTTTTCGGATTTCAGACTAGAACACCTAGGTTAAAATCCGAAGGCGTTGACTCAAGTAGAACACTACGTAAGCCCACCCAAGTTTAGAAAAAGGTTTTTTTTAAAAAAATATTTTTAAGTATGGAAAATAGTTTTTGTAGGCATACTAATATACTTCATAGGTAAGTTGTGTCAAATTATCTATCTTTTCTTTATTTTTCGAAAAAAGCTCCCTTCTCTCTCCTCTTCCCATACAAACCCTAACATTATTCTAAACCTTCATGGCGGCGCCGGCCAAGGTGGCTAACCAGCCTTTGGCAATCTCCTCCACACTACTCCCTCCTTTGACCACCTCTTCTTCCTCCATGAACCCTCACATGGCAGCATCTTGCTCCATAAACCCTAAAAACCCTAACCCTAACAGCCATGAAAACCATGCAGACACGATGACACCATCACACCCTAACAAGGGTAAGGCATGACGGGCACCCGACTCTCATCAGAGTCGAGCGAACCCTCAGTCGTTCGCTCTATCAAAACATGTCATTTCAAAAACTTTTAAGAACATAAAACTTTTCCAAATTGAAATCATTATCTGTTTAACCATTATGAAAACTTTCAATCAAATAAGTACTTTAAACCATCTGAAATCATCTAAAATACATACTCTTTTAAAATCCACAAATGACTCAACTGACATCACTTTGTCGACATCTCGACAAACATACCATAGGACCTTTGTCTGCGAAGTCTCTAAGAAGTAAAACCGAACATTATGAGTCGGGACGTGGCCCCGACATACCCATAATCATACATATCTATACATGACTTAGCACGGCTCCGTAATGAGGTGGAACTTGCCAATCGGTGACGTCCAAGCATCCTAGCTATACACTTAACGCAAACAATGCGGAGGCGGGCATGAACGCAGCGTCCTTGCAAAAAAGGACGTTAGTATGGACAATGTCGAGTATGTAAGGTGGTAACAAATCATAATCATAATTTGACTTAGGAGAGAAGAAATCACGATCTAACTCAATACTGTGACCTTCGTTGGAAGAAACATAAATGGGCACACGAAGTCTCAAAATAATCTTTAAGTAAATAATGCAATCCAACACACATGCCGCTTCCGACATGTTAACGAAATGGTCCCTTCGGACAGCTGCTTCCGGCTAGTATCACAATAGTCCCTTCGGATGGCCGCTTCCGGATAAATGATCATATCAATACAAAGGGATGATACTATGGAATGTAGACATAAATCGTAAATGAAATGAAGTAGTAAAATCTCACACCCTCTTGGAAGTGGTTTTGAAAATCAAACTTTATGTTTCCTTTAGCATAAAACTCATTTCCTCAAAATCATTAGTAAAACCATATACGCAGCTCAACTTGGCACCTTGTGGGTGTTCCTTTCGGAACAGAATAGGAGTACAATATCAATAAGCCATCACAATAAACATTTAGACCTTACTCGTCTAATAATGGAATCATATGGAGTACATATAGAACGAATAACAACAAGAATCATGCCAAAGGAAAAACGGTTTGCCTTACATACCTTTGCCGCTTTCCAGTTAACCACAGTCCATCTTTGGGTCACGCTAATCTATTAACAATATCAATTTACCAACAATCAATCCAATATATCCTTATAATTAATCCCTTAAACTTATCTCTATTTCCAACCGAATTTTGACAGCACTTCCTTTATAAACTGGACAAACCCGAAAATCCAATTCAGCTAAATTATCAACAACAACATCAAACAACAATATCGACAATCAATATACATCATAACTCAGATATTTCCATCCATTTAACTCCTGAAATGTAAACGACCCGCCTTAAACTTCCCAAAAATGCCAAACGAGCTTTTAACATTATTTCGTCGTTCTAATCGTTAAAACTCTAAATATACACTTTAATAACATAAAAGGAACCTTATACATACCTTAGCAGTAGATCAACCACGAAATATCATCCCCCAAGCTCAATAATTAGCTTAAAACGACGACGACAACTCGTACTACACTTTATCCTTCACGAGCCTCGGGATTCGGGGCCTCGAACTTGATCGAACCCTTGCTTTATCTCTCTAAAATCCCCTCACTCACTCTCTCTACCATGTTCTGGACTTTTTGGTATGAAATGAGGATGATAAGGGTTAAAACCTCCCTTAAATAGCAAGGGAAGTGGGCCTGACCCAACTTGGAGTCGGGTTGTGCCGAGCCCACTGCCCAACTTGACCTTTCTGTCTTAAAACGTCCATAACTTTTTATCCCTATATCGTGTGAAGGCACACAACCTATGGTTGGAAATCTAATTCAATTATCTACAACTTTTATATTTAAAGTTTTCCCAAATTCCCAAATAATGATGGGGTTATGGCCTCCCGAAGTCAGATCACCTAAAAACATAACTTAAAAATATCTTTTTGGAGGGCTTACACTTGGATTTGGCTCAAGGCTCCTTCTTGAGTTGTGTTTAACTTCACATATGTTGTCGATATAACTTGTCATATGTCCTTTATAAAAATCCCATCATGCGGGCCCCACCTCAGCTTACGGTTACGAGGGCTATATATCTTTTAACGTATCATTCTAATCATACTGTATGAATTTCAAATATCATACTCATGCTATCCTCATGCTAATGCAATAGAGTTTCATCCTTTATACTTGTAATATTTGCTCCTCCTTGAGCTCACATTAAGCCGTCTGCAGCCTTAGTAACACGAAATTTTCTGGGGTGTAACAGACACGTACTAAGAACTTTGCAACAATAGTGAATAAAGATGGTAATGACACCATGCAGATGATGGAAAATGTCATTGAGCCTATTCCAATCAAATCAGTCAATATAGTTGATGGAGAACACGCGGTGGAATGGACAGAAGCAGAAGTTGAAGTTGATCGTATGAACATAATTGAGAAGCTCCAATATGCTGTAATTGGTAAGTTCTCATATGGCTGGCCGGAACTTGAAGAATTGAGGACTCAGATCCCATTGCAGTGTGGGATTAAAGGAGACTGTCGTATTGGATTGTTTAGAAATAGACATATCCTTATGAGGTTTGAAAGGTTTGAAGACTACCTATAGATGATGGCAAGACGGCTCGTTACATTAAGTCGAGAGATGGAGAAATGTACCAGATGAGGCCTTTGTTATATGATACTAGATTCAAAATTTATGAGGAAACTACAATGGCGATGGCTTGGATATCCTTTCCAAATTTATTGCCAACTTTCTTTGTGAAGAGCTCTTTATTCTCTCTAGCATCATTAGTTGGTAAACCATTGCATCTGGATATGGCCACAATTAATAAAACTCGACCAAACTGTGCTAGAGTTAAAGTTATAATAGATCTTGCTGCTAATCTTCCAAAAGTAGTTAACATGAAGATCACAGATGAGAAGCCTGGTATTTCTAGGATTGTCAAGGTACAAATTTAGAATGATGTATTACCCAAATACTGCACAAGGTGTAAGTTGCAGGGTCATAATGAAGAAGGTTGTAGGATCTTACATCCAGAACTGAGAGTGGTACATATAGAAAAAGAAGACAAGGGAAAGACTGCAGAATCTCAAGATGCTCAGCCAAATAAGGGGCATCATAGGAATTTTAGAAGACCAGGGGGAGATATGGTGGAGGCCCTGAAGATTGGAATACTGTCAAAGATAAGAGGGTGTTTACAAAAGAAAAAAATCCAGACAAGTTTATAGATGGGAGACCTATAAATGGGAATGTAGCAAAAGTTCAAAGTCAAAATGCTTATGAAGCTTTACAGAATGAGGGGTTGTAGAACTAGGAGTAGAACCTGTGGATAATGAACTAACCTTGCAAGTAGAAGAGGTGGAAGTTAACACTGTGGGGTTGAATGTTAATATAGTAGAGGATAGCTCTCCTGCAACTGAAGTCATGGAGAAGGAGGACAAGGTTGAAAAGTTTGATATAATGCAACAACCTAATATAGCAGACCAAGTTCAAGAAGTTGTGCCACCTATAGGTACATCCAATATAGAAGAAGGAGTAGACACAGAGAAGGAGATCTTAGTAAATAGAGAGGAAGCTGAGAATAAAAGGGGAACTGGACAAGTTCACAGTAACCAAGAGGAGGTGGTAGTAAATCATGATGGTTTATTAGAAATTAGTTCTCCTTCTAATAAATGGGGGGATAGGGTAGATGAGAAAAAGGATATGGGAGGTGATGTGGTGATTGGAGATAGTGTTGGCACAAATGATCTAGGGGGAGGTGGACTCCATTCACCTCAACCAACTGCTGAAAATGCTATTGTTCTCAGTAGTTTATTAGCTCGACGCCTTACACGTTATTGAAGATTGATTCCCCCATCACCGAGAGATTACATGATATTGTTTCCCATAATCTTTGGAAAAATAGGCAGGTCATCTGGAGGATAAAGAGAATTATCATATTAATGAGGATGACACGGAGGGTACGGTGAAAGCGAAGCTTAGCGGTATGCAAACAAGCTGATATTTCTCCAAAATCTAAGGTCAAAGGTGGAAAGAAAGGCAAGAAACATATAGAAGGAAAGAAACCTTTAGGTGTAGAGCCACAACAATGTCACGACCCAGCCCCGTGGGCCGTGACTGGTGCCCTACCTAGGCACCCAAACAAACTTACGAACCATTAACGGATATTATTCGTCGATGGCCGATAGCGTACATCGCACAAATCTTGCAAGCGAATGCTATCCTAGCGGTCGCCGTGCAGAATCATCATATCAAAATCAAAACTGGCGGAATGCACATCGCCCAGACATACACATACATACAAACATGTGGGCCATATCGGCCATAGCAACAACGGGGCCGCTTAAGGACGCATATCGAGTAATCATATACGAACAAACCGGACCCACGACCCACAAATATGACTACGAGCTCTACACGGATAAAACGGGAACATACGAACATATGACGGGACGGGGCCCCGTGCTCGAACGATCCAATGTACAGAATATACATAACAAAACATATATACCAAATGTGGCTCGGGATCGGGGGGCACTCCAAAAGCGAGAATGGGTAGCCTAAGCCGGAGGATTCCAATCGAGCGTACGTACTCGCGGGCGTGAAACGCGGCCCCGAAGAAAGGGGTCGATGCGAAAGAAGTGCGGAGTATGTAAGCGAGAGGTACGGTAATCCAAACCATAACCGGAGTCGGAAGATACGAAACAAATACGAAATAGCAAGATCAAACTGTGCGGAATGCGAGTATACAAAATGCAAATAAAAAGTCATGCATAGGGCTCGGGAACGTGGTCACCCCACCGTGACGGTGCCACAACACATCATACTCCGGTTTTTGTCACGACCCAATTCACGAGTCGTGGTGGCACCTACACTATCCACCGAGTGGGCGAACCACATTACTAATAACAAGTTAAATAAGCGGAAAATTTATTTTAAGAATAAGTTATCAAGTTTTAAATACTTATCATAACAAGAAATGTCACGACAATCCAAAAATACGGGTCAAAGGTACAAGAGCGCTAACATAGGGTGAATGTCTGAAAATACCCGAAGGCTACATATTGTACGAAATCGAATACAAAAACGAAATAGATAATAGGAGGTTACCCGGGGGCCACGGATGACGGTAGCTCACCCCGAATAACTAAAGATGTCACTCTCGCATGCTCGACCACGGGGTTTTAGAGCCGGAGCACTGGATCGTACTCGCACTCAACAAAAGGGTGCGGAAGAAGAGTAGTATCGTACAACAGCATGTGGGTAGGCATCATGGTCGACAATGATTAGATAACGTACGAAGAAGTCAAAACCAACAAGTAGCACATAGAGCAAACAGGTATGGTCACATATCAATACAAGTAAGGTGTAAAAATCATGAAATCACCAAGACGACATATAATTCACCAAATGATCGGTCAAATATATAAAAGGATGAATGCAATGCAATGCAATGCAATAGTCACCTCTACACTCCACTCCCGTACACACATGCACAACAACGTGCCCCGTGCGCCCCGACCCCGCGTGGGACGCCGCGAAGTCCATGTACCACTCGCTCCGAATATAACCTCGGATCACGAAGACACTCTCACGATCCCGGCAAGACACTAAGACGTCGGACACTCCCGTTGTTTCGACGCAAGAAACATGAGCAACAAACACTCACAATCTCCGGCGAAGAAACATGAGTCTCTCTCATCTCAATCTCCGTGCAGAACCCTGAGTCTCTCTCGTCACTCTCAATCTCCGGCAAGGCACCTCTGAGTCTCTCGATCACTCACCTCACCAATCATCACAACAATAATATAAAAGACATTATGCTGTTCCCTCAAAAATATCATCAAAAATGTCAACCGGAAAGTCATATTAATGTTCCTTTTCCAACACTGAAAGGGGTAGTATTTCAGGAACAAAGGGGATAATCCCAAAAAAAACACTTGGGGCAAGCCCACTAGCAAATAACAAGCCAATCTACGGGAAAACACCCTACTTCATCCGAAGGCCTATTCGTCCCGTCACTTTCTCAACTAATGATTCTCAATCAAAACAAAGTAACCGTAACCTACCCCAATCCGAGCGGATGCCCCGAACAATCAGGGGTAAATTTTCTTTGGGGGTCAAGTAAAACC
>NC_081350.1:16379388-16423589 GCF_029784015.1 Lycium ferocissimum
TTTTTAAGGGTTTCCACTCTTGATTCTTGTTGGTTTGATGAAAGTTGATCATCAATTTCCTTGGTGTTCTTATGGATGAATTGTATGGAGTGTTCCTAGATATTTTTTGAGTTGTGGAGATGAAAGAGAAATGAATTAAAATGATATAGAGTCCTCTTATATTAATCTCGGGCACATACGACCAAGAGTCCACCACCCAACATACGGTCGCATGCTTTATACTAGCCGTATGTATGGCCGTAGATCTGGTCCCGTTAAGGAGACATGTTATACTAGGAAATTTCGAATCTACGGTTGGACATACGGTCGTAGATTTTTTATACGCGCATGTCCGGCCGTACGTTTGCAGCTAAATGTTTGACTTTCCGAGACTTGTTCTCGTCGACTCGTTGATCTCCGATCCTTGAACCTTCTTAACACTTTTTAACACCTCAATAATCTAAGGGATGTTATAACTCTTGCTCGAAAGTATCATTAAAACATCATTAAACCTCGATTCTCGTAAATCATGTCCGACACACCATTGAGCTTGCTTTCATAACAACTGACCTCCTTATCTTCGAATATCTTTGGAAATCTTAATTAGGACCCTTAAATGCTATTTCTTTTCTTATCAAAACATCGTATACATCATACCCTTCGATGGCCTATTCGCATTCGTACGCTAATGGGTGAATTTTCAGGTGTAACAATACCTTTACATGGGGGATTGCCAACGCATCGTCTTTGAAACGAGAATCGGTGTCCGAGGTAGTTGGAATTCAAAACTGCCATATTTGGCTTTTCTATCTGAATAAGCACAGGCTTGTCATTTTTTGGATGTCGGACATTTTAGCGTAGCGCATGGGTGGTCTAAAAAAGGCCGTAATCTTGATTTTTTTAAAGAGTTGTGATTTGGATTTTGTAATATCATGATAGTGTAGCGCATGGGTGAGCTAAAAAAAAGTTGTGATTTGAATTTTGTGAGATCAGGATAGCGTAGCACATGGATGGGATAAAACGGATCATGACTTAAGTTTTGTTACCGAACCTGGTGGTCCCCACGAGTCAATCAAAAGAGAAGAAAAACTCAAGAGGTAAACGTGTTAGTTCATTAATCATAATAAGACATGTAACATCTCGTTTTACTTGAAACATATTGTGCAAACTTTGGCTCACATAGAGACTTGGAGATGACCCTACGGACAAGATTTTGCCCATTCGATCGATTTTGTGCGACTTTGGTAATCTTTGTATGTGACGTTGGATCTTTGAGGATGACACGGTCAACGAGTATTGGATGATGACTCGACCATTTTGGACTTGAATTGTTTGGACTTTGAAAGGGCAAAGTATGACCTTAACGATCTTTTGGGTCTAATAAGAATGATTTTTTAGGAATGAAGTAGTCGGCAATTTGCGACGGCTGGGCTATTTGTCTTAAAACTTTAGAGGTTGCGAGGACCGAGGGGTGCAGCTCTTAGCAATATTGAGTGTAAAAAATGTGCTTTTGGAAATGACGTGGTTCATGTGGATTGGATGATCATCGAATGACATTTTAGAAGTTTTAGAAAACTTGAATTTTGACGTGGTGTTTTGAGATTTTACTTTGGAGTGCGTTTTGATGACAATCTAAGATTTTGGGAACCAAACTATGGACTATTCGTGTTTGAAGCAAAACAGATGTCTTTATATGGGTAAATAAAAAATTGGCATGGGAAAGCAGAGTATATAGTACGTAGCATGTAAACAATATATATCATGTAATCAATATATCAACAAAAGTATACTAACGTTTGAAGGATGCAGGTACCGTTAAGATATTCTGTTTGCCCTAATATATACAACATTGATAAATATCGAATGGGGATACATAATAGGGGAACGGGGCATACAAAATATCACCCCGCAGGGTATTACATTCTAAACTAAGAAGTAAAAACCCAAACCCAAACCCAAGGGCAAACGGTTCCTATAACGGCATGTACATCCTTCAATTTTTCACATAGTTAGATGCAGGCGGTCTTCCTATCCGATTCAAGTAGGTCTGAGATACCCAAATCGGTCTATGGTCAGTATGCGTTATATCAGTAAGGATTTGACTTTGCTCTACGCTAATTATTCTAAAGTGGTTTTTCAAGAAAATGACACAAAAAGTTACCTAAGCGGACAAGTTCAGCGGGCTTCTGCGTCGTGGGATGACCGCATGCCCACTCGACCTAGAGACTTCCAAAGAATTAGCTAAAAGGTGTTTTAGTGAAGGTATGACCGAAGCTCATCCAGCGTCGTTACCTTCAGAAAAAAATATAAAATAAATGTCAGGAGTGGCCAAGTATGCATACATGAATGATAGTTATATTTTGCAAAAATTTAAACACATAAACAATTTATATCATACAAACACACAAATTATTGGAACCCTTATAGTTAGAACATTAAATTGTCCCCAGCGGAGTCGTCATATGTAGCGGTTCGTATTTTTTCCGATTCGTATTTGCACTTGCCTCATTTAAAAAGGAAAGTGTCCCGAGGAAGTACGATTGTCAACCGTACCTGGAAAAAGAAAAAAATATACTTCTACGTAGATGGTACTCTAAATGGACTTATTTTAGAGTCGATACCTAATTTTTGGAAAATTAGGAAAACCAGTTCGAAAAGGGTTCATTCAAAACGGTTAAATTTAAAAGAATCCTAATCTAACCAAAGTATGGGTAAGAGTTTTGGTGATCCCCCGGGGGAAGGTGTTAGGCACCCCGGTATTAAGGATCTGTAAAATATTATTGCTCTACGAGTTCTAATAGTATGCCTTTGTAGATATAAATTGCTTGTGATAAAAACAGTTTTTGTTTCATATTTCCACAAATAGAAATTAGTCATTCATGCCAAAAACATTCCTTTTCAAGAAATGAAAAATGTAGAGTTTTGCCCAAAATTGGACCTTTTTTGGATTTTGGACTAAAACACTTAGGTTAAAACCCGAAGGCGTTAACCCAAGTAGAACACTACGTAAGCCCACCCGAGTTTAGAAAAAGGTTTTTTAGAAAAAATATTTTTAAGTATGGAAAATAGTTTTTATAGGCATACTAATATACTCCATAGGTTAGCCATATTTTTAGAATTGTTATCCAATTTTTGGTTTCAATCTTTACAAAACGTCTCAAACTCGTTAGCCATTTTAATAGTCAAAACAGTTCACCCAAAATGATAATCCAGGTTTACAAAACATCTTTTCCAACTCAAGTTTCAAATCAATCATAGTAGTCCTAAAGTTTGGCTATAAGTTCAAAATCATATCAAAAGTATCCAAAATCCTCAAAATCATCCGCAATCCTAAATTTGCCTAAACGCTTTTTTAAAAAAAAATTGAAAATAAATTTTAGCAGCTCTTAGGGGTGATAATCTCATTCAGGGTTCTAATTTATATACAAGCATACATATATATAATCAAGTAAATAATATAAAGAGTAGGGAATTGGGCCTACCAAGCCCAATAGAAAAATGCATAAATAAATAATTCCGCTCCAAATTATGTTTCAATGCCTTAATCCTTCCATGATAGGGGTTGACTCGATCTAGAAATGTTAGTGGGCCTCGAAAGATGCACCAACAAATTGGGGAGGTCACAAAAGATAGGTGTACAAAACATTAGTAATAGGCCGAGGTCAATTATTTAATTTACAAAGCCAAAAAAAAAAAATGAATTACAATACTTTTAAACCAAGCCCATAATTATCATACTAATAAATAAAAGGACAATTTATGCAAAAGGCCCAATAGTTTGTTATATTGCATTGTGCATCTCTTATGATTATGTGGTGTTGTGTAAGGTGGTGATCAATACGAAGGTAAGTGTAAAAACGAATTACTAAGTGGTAAACTTCTGCATTAAGTCTAGTGGACTTAGGGAGTTCCATGATTGGTAGATGTGTGGTAAGTATGTTCCGTGGATGCATCATGTCTTAGTGAGTGAACTGGATGGAAGGCTCTAAAGCTAAAAATCAGGAATTAGGTGTTAGTGTAAATAAAGAGCTAAGACTTAATTAATTGGCCTAAGGAATATGAAATAGGGCTACATTTGACTAGTCGGATAACCCGTAATCTTTGTAGAAATAAGAGAACCGAACTAACAGGAAGTAGAGAGGTGAGCTCATATCGGTGTAATAATCTATATTCGGAGTCTTGAGGGCACCCGTTGACTTATCTGCTTATCTCATTGATTTTATGTTGTTTTGCGTGAACTAATCTTAGTCGACCTATGATGCTTACCAGTACGTGTAGTGTACGAATACTACTCTTGCTACATCCTTTTTGGGTGTAGGTATGTTGCAAGTTTAAGTTGAAGTTTTTTCTTGTGGATTACCAGACATCTTCCTACAGCCTTGTTCATCTCATTCCAGGCAGAGACTATGTTATTTATTTTGTTTATCCTTGTGTAATAGGAGCTCTTGTACCTGTCTAGACTAGATCCCGGGGAGTTTTCAGTTTTCTTTTATCAATAACAGAGTCTGTATGAGCATTTACTTTTCAATTTGTGATCATTAAGTATTTGTTATTAATAAAACTGGCTGAATATTGGGTTGGTTGGTAAGGGTTTGCCTACTAGTTAGTAATATAGTAGGTCCCCGCACGATCCGTAAGTTGGGGTCGTGGCATGAACCTACCGAATTTCAGACCAATCAGAGTTCATAATATTCCCGATCTCTAAATCTATGACCAAATTCGAAAAATAACTTATCCAGGCAATTCAAGAAAAAAAAAGATCTTTCTCCTTATCATATATCAATTCATGTTGAATCATCATGTGTAATCATGTTCCAGATTTGACATAAATAAAATCGATCTAAAGAATATCATTTTCATACTTAAAACAAATTATAATCCGACAAACCACCTAAAACTCATCTAAACAATCTCGGAATGCCAGAAAACGACACCAATCATTGCAAATGCATCTTTTACCAAGAAAGAACAAATACATGTAAGTCTAGAACTAAATTAACATACATTTCAACTCCAAAACTATGACCAAATTAAGAAGATAGCCATCTTAGGTATATTTAGAATTAAATAACCTGATTCAAATTTCCATTGTCCTTTTATAATTATTCATGGTGTCCCTTCTTCTGGATATGATACACAACACCTACTTTCAACAAAATGTCCTCTCGATTAATACAACTGAGAATCCAAGGTACTATGTTTTCTCCTTTTAGGTGAAAACCTCGATATCTTTTTTAACTAGTAAGTATCTAAACTAGTAAGTATCTAAAGGTAAATCTCCTTTCAATAGATGAAACTCTATCACTAGCATACACTTATTCAGGACAATTTACACATGGTACATTAAGCATATTTCAATGATTCAAATAACTAGACCACATTAGTGGATCCTATTTATTAATCATAACTTTCAATCCACGTGTTGATACAATCTCACCTGTAAAAAGCCTCACGAATTTTCAATGATTCCAAAAAAAAACCATTTTTATGGTAACTATTTACTAATCACAAATCCGTAATTTACTCGTGTAATTATAACCTTCAATATATGTTGATATCCATTTTGATGCACAAATGAAGTCACAGGTTTTTTTTTTTTTTTTTTAAAAAAAAACATGCTGGTCATGGTGGGCCACCGCGTAAAAAAAAGTTGATATGCCGCGTTGCCAAAAGCGATAGCCATAAACCCTTGTTTGTGATTAGCTATGCCCAACCAACAAAAACATAAGAATATTGTGAATTCTGATGGTTATCCATCAATTTACTTGGCCATTAAGTCATTTAGCCATCACGTTACTTGGGCACTAAGGGAACGTGGCCTCCAAGCCTTTCCCTGGTTGGCTTGGCCACCAAGCTGTTCTCTTTTCCCTCCTATAAATAGGAGGCTCATTTATTCATTTGTATATCAGTTAAAAGTTGAATAATATATCAGTCTCTTTCTATACACTTGTTTTGGTGTATTTACTTTATAGTTTTTATTTTATAACACATTATCAGCACGAGACTCTGTCATCTCGAGCAAATACTTTAAAAGCCTCGAAGGTATTGACTCTTTTTTCCTTAATTAATGGCAAATCTCTCTAAACGTGAATTTGTAGCCTTGGATATATCAGGCAATAGCTATCTATCTTGGGTTCTCGATGCCGAGATTCACCTTGATGCGATGGGTCTGGCAGACACCATCAAAGATAAAAATCAGGCATCAAATCAAGACCGTGCAAAGGCAATGATATTCCTCCGCCATCACCTTGATGAGGGCTTGAAAATGGAATATCTCACTGTTAAAAATCCTCTTACTCTGTGGAATAATTTGAAAGATAGATATGACCACCTGAAGATGGTCATACTTCCACAAGCACGTTTTGATTGGCTCCATTTAAGGCTACAAGATTTTAAATCTATTTGTGCGTATAATTCTGCAATGTTTAAAATTATTTCTCAGTTGAAATTATGTGGTGAAAATATTACTGAGCATGATATGCTGGAGAAAACATTCTCCACTTTTCCCGCCTCGAGTATGCTCCTGCAGCAGCAATACCGAGAGATGAGGTTCAAGAAATATTCTGAACTAATTTCACATCTTCTAGTGGCTGAACAACATAATGAACTATTAATGAAAAATCATGAAAGCCGACCTACTGGTACTGCCCCATTCCCTGAAGTGAATGAGGCAAATTTTCGCCATTCTAGGCGTGGAAGAGGTCGTGGCCCCAGTCGCGGTCATGGCCGTGGTCGAGGAAGGAATTTTAATCATGATTCTCGTCTTGCACCAAATAATACCCTTCACCACCAGTAGTGTAAAAAGAAGGATGAAAAGCATGAAGCTGTGCAAAAGAAAAATTCAGAAAATAAATGCTTATGATGTGGAGGAAAGGGGCACTGGTCACGTACCTATCGTACGCCAAAGCACCTAGTTGAGCTGTATCAAGCCTCTCTCAAAAAGGCAAAAAAGAATGCCGAAGCAAATTTTATTTCTGAAGATAATGTTGAGCCCATGCATCTAGATATGGCAAATTTCTTTGAATTCCCTGAAGGAAAAATAGATCATCTGATCGGTGATGGATCTGTAATAGTTTAGATATTTTCATCCATGTTGTTACTATTAGCTATATTTGTTATGTAAATAAAGTTTGTGTAATGCTTTGTTTAATAATAATATCTACTTTAATGTTCTCTTTGTCTATTCTTTCATTTTGAAGAATATTTGGAAATTCGTCAAATTTTGTTTGGATCAATGACCAATCATGAAGATATTTGTGTGATTGATAGTGGAACAATGCATGCCATATTCAAAGATGAGAAATACTTTTCTCACTTGCATAGAAAAAGGGAAAAATGTTAGTACAATTTCTGGCAATTCAAAATTGATTGAAGGCTCTGGAAGAGCTACTATATTTCTGCCTAAGGGGACGAAGCTTGTTATATAGCATTATTCTCTTCTAAATCCCCAAGAAACTTGTTAAGTTTCAAAGATATCCGCCGCAATGGGTATCATGTTGAGACATTAAACAAAATAAATGATGAATATCTTGTCATTACAAAGAATGTCTCCGGCCAGAAATATGTTTTGGAGAAATTACCAACTTTGTCTTCTGTCATGTATTATGCAGAAATTAGTATAATTGAAGTACACTCGATCGTAAACCAGAAGTTTAATGATTCAAGTACTTTTGTGCTTTGGCATGACTGAATAGGTCACCTAGATTAATAATGATGAGACGAATTATTGAAAATTCAAATGGGCATCCACTTAAGAACCTAAAGATTCTTGAAAGTGGTGAATTTTCATGTGCCGCTTGTTATCAGGGTAAATTGATAGCTAAGTCATCTCCAATGAAAGTTGACATTGAATCCCCTGCCTTTCTAGAGCATATACATGGGGATATATGTGAACCTATTCATCCACCTTGTGGGTCATTTAGATATTTTATGGTCCTAATAGACGCATCTTCAAGATCCTCTCATGTGTGTCTCTTATCATCTGGCAACCTGGTGTTTGCAAAATTATTGGCACAAATAATATGCTTAAGGGCACAGTTTCTGGATTATCCTATTAAGGCTATACGCCTCGATAATGCCGAAGAATTTATGTCTCAATCTTTTGATGATTGTTGTTTGTCAGTTGGGATAAAAAATTGAACATCCTGTAGCTCATGTTCATACCCAAAATGGCCTTGCTGAGTCATTTATTAAACGACTACAATTGATAGCAAGACCACTACTTATGAAAACACGGTTGCCCACTACCGTCTGGGGTCATGCTATCTTACATGCAGCATCTCTTATTCGTCTCAGACCGACTCATTATAATAAATACTCCCCGTCACAATTAGTATTTGGTCATGAACCAAATATTGCTCATCTCCGAATCTTTGGTTGTGATGTATGTGCCGGTAGCACCACCACAGCGCACTAAGATGGGCCCCCAAAGAAGGTTAGGAATATATGTTGGGTTTGAATCACCCTTTATTATTCGCTATCTTGAGCCATTAACGGGAGATTTATTCACTGCACGATTTGCAGATTGTCGATTTGATGAAATAAACTTCCCACAATTAGGGGGAGACGGAAAAGAAATTAAAAGAGAAATTGCGTGGAAAGTTTCATCACTATCTCATTTTGATCCACGTGCCCCTATATGTGAACAGGAGATCCAGAAGATCATTCACTTGCAAAAAATAGCAAATCAAATGCCAGACGCATTTACTGATTTGAAAAGAATAACTAAGTCACATATCCTTGCAGAGAATGTGCCTATCCGAATTGATGTCCCAAAGGGACAATCTAGTAGTGTCATAGCCTCTAAATCTCATACACGCCTGAAGCGTGGTAGGCCATTGAGTTCTAAGGATAAAAATCCTAGAAAAATAAAACGAAAAATGACAGGATGACACTATGAAAGAATATCATGAAGATATTCAAGATCTGATTAATCCGATACTCCTGAAGATATCAGCGAACCTGAGACACAAGTGAGTAAAGAACTATCATTAAGTTCTTCCGATGATGGGATAGATTCAATCGATCAAAGATTATGGTGGATAATATTTTTGCATATAATGTTGCACTGAATATTATGAAAGACATTAAGTATCAGGAACCTCAATCTGTCAAAGAATGTTGACGAAGATTTGATTGGCCAAAATGGCAAGAGGCAGTTCAATCAGAATTGAATTCACTTGTCAAACGTGAGGTTTTTGGACCGGTAGTCCAAACGCATAATGGTGTAAAACCAGTTGGCTACAAATGGGTCTTTGTGCGGAAAAGGAATGAGAGAAATGAAATTGTGAGATATAAGGCCCGTCTTGTTGCACAAGGATTCTCTCAAAGACCCGGTATCGACTATGAAGAAATATATTCACCCGCTATGGATGGCATAACATTTCGATATCTCGTCTTAGCAGCGTACATGAAAACCTTGAAATACATCTGATGGATGTGGTTACAGCTTACCTTTATGGCTCACTTGATAATGAAATCTATATGAAAATTCCTGAAGGATTTAAAATGCCTGAAGCAATTAGTTCAAAGTCTCGGGAGATATATTCAATCAGATTACAAAGATCATTATATGGTTTAAAACAATCAGGGCGCATGTGGTATAATCGCCTAAGTGAGTACTTGATAAATGAAGGATATATAAATGATGCCATTTGTCCATGTGTTTTTATTAAGAAAACAAAATCAGGTTTCGTTATACTTGCTATTTAGGTTGATGCATAAAACTAATTGGAACTCCAGAAGAGCTCCAAAAGGCAATTGTGTATTTGAAGAAACAATTTGAGATGAAAGTTCTCGGAAAAACAAAACTTCGTCTTGGTTTGCAAGTTGAACATTTAGCAAACGGGATATTTATCCATCAATCTGCTTATACTGAAAAAGTTTTAAAATGATTTTACATGGACACTATGCATCCGTTAAGTACTCCAATGGTTGTTCGCTCACTTGAAGTGAGTAAAGATCCGTTCCGACCTCAGGAAAAAAATGAAGAGCTTCTTGGTCCTGAAGTACCATATCTTAGTGCAATTGGTGCACTTATGTATCTTGCTAATGCTACAAGACCTGGCATAGCGTTCTCTATTAATTTGCTTGCAAGATATAGCTCTTATCCTACACGAAGACATTGGAACGGAGTTAAGAATATATTGCGATATCTGAAGGGAACTAGCGATATGGGTCTGTTTTATGCTAAGAATGGTAGTCCAGATCTTGTTGCTTATGTAGATGCAGGTTATTTATCTGATCTACATAAAGCTCGATCTCAAACAGGCTATCTGTTTACATGCGAAGGTACCGCTATATCATGGCGATCTACAAAGCAGTCCATTGTTGCTACTTCTTCAAATCATGCTAAGATAATAGCTATTCATGAAGCAAGTAGAGAATGCGTGTGGTTGAGATCAGTGATACATTTCATCATAGAAATATATGGCTTGAAGTGTGATGCAAAAATAACCACGATATTATATGAAGACAATGCTGCATGCATAGCTCAATTAAAAGGAGGCTTCATAAAAGGAGATAGAACGGAGCACATTTCACCGAAGTTATTCTTCACACATGTTCTCCAGAAGAATGGTGATATTGATGTACAACAAATTTGTTCAAGTGATAATCCTGTAGATTTGTTCACCAAATCTTTGCCAACATCAACTCTTGAAAAGATGATATTCAAGATTGGAATGCGAAGACTCCGACATCTGAATTTTGGTCTTCGTTAGGGGGAGTGAAATATGTGTTGTACTCTTTTTCCCTTAACCAAGGTTTTGTCCCATTGGGTTTTCTTGGTACAATGAGGTAGGTCTCAAAGCGTATTACTAGATATGTGTACTCTTTTTCCTTCATTAAGGCTTTTTCCCACAGGGTTTTTTCCTAATAAGGTTTTAACGAGACACATCATCTAATTAATGGACATCCAATGGGGAGTATTGTGAATTTTGATGGATGTCCATCAATTTACTTGGCCATAAAGTCATTTGTCCATCACGTTACTTGGCCACTAAGAGAACGTGGCCTCCAAGCCTTTCCCTGGTTGGCTTGGCCACCAAGCTGTTCTCTTTTCCCTCCCATAAATAGGAGGTTCATTTATTCATTTGTATATCAGTTAAAAGTTGAATAATATATCAGTCTCTTTCTATACACTTGTTTTGGTATATTTACTTTATAGTTTTTATTTTATAACAAAGAAAATATTTTTCTGCCCAAAACTCCTCTTCTTGTATTTTTTTTAATTATCATTATTAACAAACAACATAAAGGTAAAAATGGAATCTTTGAATTCATTCCAAAAACGAAAAAAATAAGATCTGCGGATTTTTCTGGCCACACCGCCACCAACCCTACTTATCCTTTTCCCGTTCATCAAAAATTCAGCAAACATAACTGGTTACAAATCAATTGAAAAAAATAAAAAACCATGAAGCGCTACAATAGTTTCTATACAATAGCCGCCAACCAACAACGTACTCATAACAGTTTCATGTATTTTATGACTTTTCTCATGATAAAACTAAAAATCACGAATCATATATGTGATCGCACAAATACATATTTTATTTAGGTTATTTATAAAGATGCAAGCATGGCTCTTGATGCCAATTGATGGAATATAGGCATAAACAACGGAAGCAAATAGTCAGGATCGAACTTGCATGTAATATAGACAACGCATAATCACAGATTTTAATCAAACATAAATTGATACTTATCTCTTGAAGTGTGACATCAATCGAATCTTTAAGATTGATTAAGTATTGTCCACACGATCGTCCTCCAGTTCCATCGACAGCAGTCTTCTCCTATATAACCTAACTAGCCTTTGGACAAAGAATAGTCGTGTGGGCAAGTATTACGGCTCAGAAAAAGTTGTACCTCTTAGGAATGGAAAGTATTCTATTTATAATCACTTTTTAGGGTGTAAACCTAGTCCAAAACGTGTAGACTACTTTTCCTCCAAAAAACTTATTTTTCAAGTCCATTAATTAATTAGGCATTGCAGGGACCATAGAATAAATAACGAGGCTTCCAATTGCGGCATTAATTCAAAATATGAATGAACTAATCCTACCACAATAAATTACAGATTATTCCACTAAAAACTATAATTGGACTCCTCAGTTTAATTTCGAAATCTTTCATTAAGTCTTATTTAACTCCTCAGGTAAAGATTACATATACCAATCAATTAAATTAAATTACTGACAATTTAATTCATTGACTAATTAAATCATTTATACTTCCGCTTAACTTATTTCATGTGACAGTTACAAAATCCACCTGCAGGGTTTTCACATGAAAACTTATAAGCATCCATAAAGGGGTGTCATGGATTCTATCAACTAATTATTATTCACAAATGTATTTTGCCATTATCCAATTTATAAGGAATATATTGACTCGTAATTGAGTCGCACCTTTTAATAAATCAAAATAATGAACAAATCACCTTGATCATAATAATCATATCAAGATTAAGAGTATAAGTATATCTAATAAGCTACAAAGGTTGTTTATGTATTCAATACAAAAACACTTATCTCTACTTGGTTCTTTCAACACACCAAACCAACACAAGAAGTCAGAACGATACTGTTCCCATAAAGAAGATAATTATATTTAATCTTGTGCTACAATCATACCGATAGCTTTGTCCAATTTCTATGTTAGATTGTGAATACAAAACTTTATACTTATAAGAACCGATGATTTAATCTTCCGTGTATAAGCTAAAGTCTATACACTAAATCATCTATTATATAAGTAAAGGATACACATACTAGTACATGATCTATTCAACTCTTTATTAAATTAAATAATAATTATTCTAGAATAATACTATATCCAAACACATGGTTAATAGTATATATCCCAACAAATAGATTATGGAATAGTGACTTATTACCGAAATTATGGTCAGTTTATCATCTTATAGACAGTAAAATGTAAACTCATGCAACTAAATATTATTATTTTCAATGATTGAATTCACATACTCCAACAAGAGAGCTTCTCTAAACTTGAGGGCGGGGGAATTGGGGGTAGTTGGTTTTTTTTTGTGTGTGTGTGTGGGGGGGGGGGGGGTGTTTAAGAAAAAGCGGGGAAAAGAAAACTGTAGGACAAACTAAACCAAGAGTGAGTTAAAAAAAATTGGGTACTAGGATGCATAAAGGAAAAATATTTGAGCATTGTTCTTTTCGTTATTGGTGAATTTCCTCATTGTGGATATTGGATTCACACTCAAACATTTAGTTAGTTTTTTACATCTTTGTTTTCTCTATTTTGGGTGATTTTGTGTGGTGAGAAAAAGCAGAGAAAAGAAGAATGTAGGACAAACTAAACCAAGAGTGAGTTTGAAGAAAAAAAAACACATTGGGGACTAGGATGCATAAGGAAAAAAATTTGAGCATTGTTCTTTTCGTTATTGGTGAATTTCTTCGTTGTCTTTCTTAAGGATATCGGATTCACTCTCAAACATTTAGTTAATTTTTTACATCTTTGTTTTCTCTACTTTGGGTGATTTTTGTGTTCCTTGAATTGAAATTAGATCATGACAAGCTGATATTAGATCCAATAGATTTGGTCATAAAAAAATGATATTGAGCTTTTAATAGAAAGTGCAGTATATGACTCACATATCCTCATCTCCAATGAAGTAAGAGATGGAGAAGTTTATGGTGGATCAAGTTACAATTTGAGGAAGATTAGAATGAAATCTTAATTCACTACTAAAAAACAGCAAAAATCGACCTTAATACGCAACCTCCGGCGGTCGATTTTTGGGAAAATATAGATCAAAAGTCGATATCAAATCGAAGGTTGATATTTCCTTGTTGGTGAATAAATTCGACCTCCGGAGGTCTATAACTTCTTTTTTTTTTGGGGGGAAAGCACAGACATTAGGAGGTCGGTTTTTAAAAATGTACAATTATAATATACCATCTTGGAATCAAACCCTCATCTTTACCGTGGTAGGATACATTTCTACCACTAGACCATTAGTGCTTGTTGGTTTAAAACATTGTTTTTTTTTTACTCTACAATTTCATTTTTTGGATAAATCGACCTCTGGGGGTTGGTTTCTTTAAAAAAAAATATTAAAAAAAACCCAGACCTCCAAAAGTCGGCTTCTTCTGGATGTAAGTTTTTGTTTTTTTTTTTTTTTTTTTTTTTTTGTAGTGATTAATACTGCAAGATTTATGAAATAAAACAAAGGATAATTTCGCTACCAACAGCAATCAATGAAATATTGACTGGGAAATAATACAAGAATTTGTGGTATAGAAGAAACTAGAGAAGTTCTATTTTGAAATATCATTAATTAAGCATCATTTATTTGAAGAAATAATTGTACAATCTCAAAATGGATGAGAGTATATGAAGGCTCAGGTTCCTGTTATCAAAATTAGAACTAGAAGAATATAGCAATGAAGAAGCTGCAGTTGCATATGCAGATGAAGAACAAGATTGATATACAATTTTTTTTCTAGTAGTTATATTTGTAAATATCTTCTGCCAAAATGTAAAGTGGCTTGTGAGAATAATATCTCTATTACGGCTAGGCCAAAGTTTAGACTATCTTACTTACTTTCTGCATTTGAACCTATTCTGTTCGTTTGTTCTTCTTTTTCCACTTATCAATAAAAGACCAAAATTTTGAATTAAAAAAAGAAAATGGGTGAATTGTGTTCAACTAGTTATTTTGAACCTGAATAATATAGAAATTTAGATTGAATGTGTGTACCTAGACTTCATTATTATGTTTATTGTCTCCCTGGTACAAGATCGTTATTGATAATTTGTTTACTAGAATGATGCTGTTTCCAAATGTTAAGCTGCATTGATGAACTGAATCTGAATTCAAGCTTTGATGATATTTTTATTATTGACAAACAACATATAGTTGACAAATAATGTTCAAGCATGATGGACAAACATTCAGAAGAAGTACGTCCTTAATAGATCTCCTAAAGAAACTCGTAATGCTGGCAACAGGTTGCACAAATACTGAAAAGATTAGGTCCTTTGCTGAAGATTGAAGACTGTTTGATCCAAGCTGGAAAGTTGTTCCATACGCAAGAAGAATTCCTTGAGGAATTGAGATTAAGGCTTAACCAATGATCCAAGAGACACAAGTTCAAGACATGAAAATATTACCATAATTACAATTATGGAAATAGCTCTAGAGTTAGGAGTAATGTGTGAAGGCCGACGCATAAACCAAATCCAACAAGGATTGGATTCTTGAACCAATTTTGGTTTGCATTTTGATACTTCTACATGGACACGACCATTCCTACTCCTTTATATAGCACCAAATTGATGCTATTGAATACTAGAGACACTACTACACAAATAGAGAATATATTTATAAGGTATCATTGAGAAAGAATCGACTGGCAATGAAGAAGAACATGTTCCTAAGAAGATTTATGCTTACAATTCTTTGAGTTGTAATAGTTTGATTCTTTGTTCTGAATTATAAACCTACTTAATTTTGTATGTTTTTGTAATAGATGTTGCATTGAGTTGTAAGGGCTTCTTTGACTGGTAGAGTCTTTGAAGAAATTAGTGAGAATTTTAGAGGGGGGAGGTACAAAAAGGTTACTTAATTCCTTAGATTATTGGAGTTGTCATCTTAAAACTACTTGTGAGTTTTAGTTGGAGATTTGAGAATTCTATTGGAGATAGGTCATGGTTTTTGTCTCCCTTAAACAAGGAGAGTTCCACATAAAAATCTTTGTGCGATTTATTTTCCGCATTGTAATGCTTGTTTACTACTAAAGAACCTGGTTCTTCAATGAGTTAAGTGGCAGCATAAAATAACAATTAGTATCAGAGCGGGTTCTTTCATAGAGGCTAATACCTTGAAAGAATAAGAGATAGTTGCACCGCCTGGAGTTTAATAATCAACCACAAGGCCATCATCTGTCAATGGAAAATATTATGAATGGTGGAAGGCTAGAATGTAAGTCATCATTGTTGGTGAAGATATTGAGCAATGGGACATCATTATGGATGGTCAAAAAATTCCTATGACCACATATGACAATGGAAAGAATGTTATTCCTATAGGAAGATAAGAGTACACTAATGGAGATAACAAAGCAGTCCAAAAGAATTTCAAGGCCAAAGAAATTCTTATTTGTGGAATTAGACCTGATGAATATAGTAGAATCTCTTGTTCTCCCAATAACTAAAAAGTGTAGCACACCTGATCTAACTGGGGTTCGTTTGGTGAAGGAACTGGATAAAAAAAATAAAAATAAAAAGAGGAATTCTAATTGCTTTTGCTAATTCGAATTAAAGGGTGATATAAAACGCTCTATTTCCGGCATCAAGCAGAAAATTCTTTTTTCTCCAAGAATTTAGTTGCAAGACAACCAGAAAGGTATGAGATACCATGCAGATAAGTCATGAAAGAACAAGTCAGGTCAACAAGTCAAAATTTGCTTTGCCGAACAGGCAATATGAGTTGTTCAAGATGAATAAAGAAGAATCCTACTGTCAAGAGATGTTCAATAGATTCACTGATATTACTAATACATTGAAGTACTCTCTTGGAGAAATCATTCCTCTAGGTAAGATGATTGAAAAGCTACTGGATATCTTACATGATTCGTGGAGAAGCAAGGTCACTGCAATAGCGAAGGAAAGAACTTGGAGAATATGGCAATGGATAAGCTCATGAAAACCTAAAAACGTATATATGAGATGAAAAAACCAAAAGAAAGCTCTACCACGAAGGGAGATGAACCTGATCCTCAAGACTACTCAAAAACAAGATCCCGATGAAAAAGAAATGGCTCTACAGACTAGAAGATTTCAAAGAATGATAAGGAAAAGAGGTTTCTTAAAAAGGGGAACTCCTCTGATTCTAAAGCACATGATAAAGGAAACCTTGAGATATGCCACAAGTGTGTATGTCCTGACCACTTTATTCGGCAGTGCCTAGAAAGAGAGACTGAGTGGAGAAGAATGTGCTTGACAAAGGAATTAGGGGCCATGACCCTAGAAATAGGATGACTCCTAGTCAAGCAGACCAAGTAGAAAGAAAAACATTGGCTGCCATGGAAAAATCCTCAAGTGATGAGGATGATGAAGCTTGAAGAGGACTGTCAATCCCTGATCGTTAAGAAAGAGGCTGACTCAGAAGAAATTCTAGCATTAACGGCCAGATTTGATTCAAAATCTGAAAATGACAACTGTAAGCTCAACAAGAGATCTATCTTTTTGTGGCGACATTATTGGCGACTTTATTTATTGCTACAATTGTTACATTTATTGTGGCGACACAAAAAGTCGCTACAAAAGGTAATTTTTTAGTAGCAATTTTCCTTGGTCGCCTCTAATAGGTGCCGCTAAATACCTTATTTTCAGTTCCCGCTTTGGCTAAAATTTTGGCTCCAAAGTATTAGCGGCAACTACTATATAATAGCTACTAAAGTTATTTTGGGGCGACTAAGTCGCCTCTAATAAACCAATTTCTTTCATTAAATAAAAAAAGTAAATCACACTAAGTGAAATATAAATACAAAGTGCCAAGTTAAAAGACAAAAGGGTTCTTTACTTTGCTCGTTCTCTCTTGGAGGAAAAGGAATTTGCTGCTTTCTTCTTCAAAATTCTCGATTGAAATCACTCAATAATCTTTCTTCCCACAAAAAGTCAGTTGTTGCAGTGGTTGAATCTAAGAAACTTGGTAGTTAGTATTAAGAATTTCATTGTGCTCTTTTGCTATAATGACATAAGCTTTGGCTAAAGTCATCTGCTCTGCTAACTGTCTGGCATATGAATTAGCACTTGAAATTTCTTGCGTAAGATTAAGATGCTCATGCACAACCTCTTCATTCCTGGACTCTCTTTCCTTTCAGACACACAGAGAAAGAATAGTAAGCCACTTGATTATCAACTTCTTAAATGGTAAATAATAAACTAGTCCTCAATATGTAGGTATAACAGGATTAAACTTATCGGTATAATATATTACCGTTTGCTAAAAGAAAGTTCCAATTCAACCATAAGACTATGCAGACTATTTATCGATCGTTTTGCAATCGTATTCCCACAAAAAGGGTGAGACTTTAGTAGACCATGAGATAGTTTGAGTTGCTTTTATATGATTATTTCTAGGTAACTCTTCTGCTCCTACACCAGATAACGAATATAATGGAAAATCCCAGAGATTGAAGTGGATTTTAACTTGCTCGTGTCAATATTAAGTGATGCTTTTACCTAAGCACCTATAAATCATACTAGAACAATCTGCATTAACTTAGAAAACTATGAGACATCCATATTGATATATATTTCCTATGTCAATTTTGTTAGATTGCAAAGACAAGTGAGCACCATAATATATGTACACATTGAAGATGATGGCAGTGAAAAAGGTAGTCTTAGGAAGGGGGAGTTAACAACAATAAAGAAATTGTTGCTCGTTTCTAGTCATAATGGTACCAATAGAGAAAACGAGACTTTGTGGGATCAAGTCAAAGGAAAATTGATGCTACACTTTGGCAGCTATGAACTATATGACACTTAGAAAAATGTGATATTAAAAGCAAAGCTATAAAATTTCACAAAGAGAATAGTATCAAGCATTAAATGCTTCACAAAACATATCGATACCGAACTTAGCCTGTATTACAATTACTAAAAACTTTTTTGATATTTGTTTGATAAAATAGTGTAGTGATATATGCTCAAGTTAAATAGGAGTTCTTTGGTTGTTTTTGTACGTAGAATACAAAAGCATGTTGTTGGGATGTCGGATGCACTAATCTTGTGTTTTCTTGTTTCTCTTAATAGCAAGCGCAAGGTTCTTAAACAATCACAAATGGGGACGATCATGGAGGAGTTTGAAGACACATAATGTTTTGTTTTTGGGTCAAAGGTGTCTAACAAGGAGGAGTTTGAAGAGTGAATACACTTCATGTTTTGTTTCTTTTGGTCATATGTAAATGCATATAATGGCAACAAATATGTAAATGCATACAATGGCAATGATGATAAGGTTCTATTGGGTAGTATATGGTTAATTAGCTATTTTGTAATGAAAGTGTTTATTTATAATATTCTACTTGAGAAATACTTGTGTTTGTTGAATTATGTGCTTTTAGTATTAGATGGGAATTGATAGAAATACGTGTAGATTCATTTCAGAAAAGCAGGTCACCATTTGAAATCAATCATGCCAGCATTTGTTGAATTATTCAAAAAAAAGGGCTCAGTGGCAACTATATATATATATGTTGTCACAAAAATAATAAGTATTTGCAGCGATTGTATTTGCTACTAAAAAGTCATTCTTTAGTAGCGACCGTAGTTGCTGCTGCAAATCATTCTTTAGTGGCCACTATAGTCGCAACTAAAGACTTATATCTTTTAGTAACGAATAAAATCGCGACTAAAAGTTGTTTTCTACTGGCGACTTTCTCAAACATCACCTATGGAATTAATATTTTTGTGGCGATATCCTTCAGTTTTAGGGGCGATTATAGTCTCCACAATATGTTTTTTTAGTGGCGACAAGCTTATGTTGGCACAGATAACTTTCAGCAACAGAGGTTGTTCAAGCGACTCTTCAGTCGCTGCAGTCGCCACTAAAAGCCATATTTCTTGTAGTGTAATTTAAGGTAAACTTTACTGAAATTAAGGATGTCATTCACACTTATAATAAAAGTTTAGGAGAGTCCCTTCCAACTCTAAGGCTTTCGTTTGAAAAGACCAGTTCTCCCTTCCCTAGGGGCATACTTCTCTAATAGATGAAAGCACGACATTCTTTTAATAATCCCTTGTTGCAGCGTATGAAATAAGACTAAAATCTTTCTAGAAGGAAACTAGATGTGCTGCTTACATTGTCATTCATGCCTTTGAAAGTCTCTATATTGAAAAGGACAATAGCACTATAGCAGCGACATTTTTTTTTCCACAAATTTCTTTTGTTCTTTATGCGAGAATGTTTGACTGGTTACAAAATTTAAGGAATAAAGGAAGACTTTCGAAACTTGTGGTTTAAAACAAATCATAGAAATTTGTGTGGCAAGAATTCATTTCATTAAGAGTAAAAAGGTAAATTTAAAGTTGAATTGTTACTAAATATTAAAAGGTGTCATTCATTTTTAGACAGACTAAAAAAGAAAGAGTGTCACATAAATTGACATGAAGGGAGTATAAAAATTTCTTCCCAATAAGCTTTACTAAAAATGGAAAGCATAACTTCTCACTTATTTATTTTTAGGATGGTTTCAGGGTTTTAATGTCATGATTGTTTTCTTTATTTTTATTTGTTTATAATACGTTTTTAACTTATTTATCATTAATATAAAACAATTTATAATCTAACTATTTTCCTTTTCTATTACTATACTCTTTATTTTATCATTTTTATAAACATTTTTTCCGAAGAAAACAATTCCATCGGTCGATACTGTTACTTTGAAATTGAAGAAAGAAATTACTCCCATGGTTTCCATATGCATTCTTTTTCTTCTTCTTTTTTGGGAGAATCTGCACTACCATTATGATGATGTCTGACTCCCTTCTAAGGCTCGAGAGAGTCAAAAGTGTTGATATACTCATACCTCCTAAATTACTCTAAAAGAGAAAAATTCCAAAAAAGAAGTGACTGTATAAAGCTGGAACTGTTATGTCGACAAAGCACCTACTGATCTTTTGTTTGTTTTCCTTTTATATTTGTTTATTTCCCACTTAACATAAATAGCAAGGAATGGGATGAATTCGAGATGGATACTGTTACTATATTTAGAAATAAATCGTATAGCGTAGGTGTAACAGTTTTTAAAGATATAAAAGAGCATTTATTTGTCAGCATCACATGTTTATACCAAAACACAGCTATTTATCACTTTCTCCTACTGCCACATGATCCAAGAAAGCAAAGCCTTCTTCTTTCCTTTCACAGTCAACACTGCAAATTAAGGGTAACCTAAATAGGGTTTTCAGCTCATTAATTTCTGCATCAAATAGTTGATGGTCTCTCTCTACTCCCAAACAAGGTCAAAGGATGCATAAATATGGATACTTGGAAGATTCCTAATTTTCGAATTAGGACCAAAAGACATCATTAAATAGTCTATGGGGATGTTGCATAGTCTTTACATTCAGGTGCTAAGTTTTTGTAAGTTGTATATGAATAAAGAGAGAATCCTCTCATTTATTTCTTACTGCCTTCTCTCTCGGTCTTTAGGTTGTTTAGAAGTAGGTTTAACTTTGTAAAGATGTGGGTTTGTCCACAATCTTCCATTTTTGCTAAGAGGTTAGACTTCAAATACCTCTTTTGTGTATTTGACTCTGATAAATATACATGGTAGGGGTCTGCCTAACCCCCCACCAGGAAGGTGGCTTAACTTTAAAAAAAAAAAAAAAAAAAAAAAAAAAAAACCTACTTTGATGGCTAGTACCTAGCTTTAAATTTTTTTAGTTATGAGAATTCATTACAATTTACAGAAAGAAAATTCACCTTAAAAATAAAAATGGTCAAAGTCTTTTTTTTCCTTTAATTATCTACTATTTGGGTTTTCTAGGGACAAAACTGAAACGAAAATTGTCAGTGCTGATGATCATTATCACAATAATGTAGAAGAATTGTTTGTTGCACAACATGTGGAAGAAATTAGTGAGCAGTTTCAGCATCCGAATTGTCTGATGAATAGTGCAATATCTTTTAGGACGCACGCAACTCAGAAGGAAAATGAAGGAAAAAATTTATGTCTCATATATTCGAACAAAGTATTTATAGAGTTTAGCTATTTCATACTGACAGCACAAAGAATGATTACACAATTCATGTCACTTAGTATGAGGTAATCATAGGTAAATTCCTCATAATTCATGAATTTGTAATTTAGTAAATATGACAACTAACAACAATAACATACCCATCGTGATCTTACAAGTGAGGCCTAAGGAGTGTGGGGCGTATGCAGATCTTACCCCTATCTCTTGTGGGGTAGGGAGATTGTTTCCGAAAGACCCTTAGTTCAATAAAAATGATTTTCAAAATAGATTTGAGAAATATAAGAGTAAAAGAGATATGATGAAATAATGAAGAAAAGAAAAGTAATGACAACAAAAATAGTAGTAAAGATTTTCAAAGTAAAAGAAATAACAGTAGCAGTAAAATTGAAGAATTAGATAACGATAGAATAGTAATGATAATACAGCAACCTGCTATTATACGCTAAAATTCATCAATAGTTAAAAAATAAAAATAAAAATTACACTGTCAGTGTATACAGCTTAAATCCAGATGTATACCTAGTCAAGAACAGCTCTTTGAACTTCTAATCTGTTCTAGTTTATAGATGGGAGTTAGCACTTAGTATTAGCTTAACAGTTAACATCACTCATTTAAAACAGAAGAAACCCAGAAATGAAAGGGGGAGATCTGATAGGTCAGTAGACCAACATTTACAAGGCATGCATTTATGACCCTTTTAATTCTTCCCTTCCTAACACTGTACAGTTAGATTTATTGAAGAAGAGAGTTACACAAAGGAGAAATGGGGAATGAAAAGTCTTTTTAGCCCCTCTACAGAAAAATTGAAGAAAAGGCTAAAACTTTCTTTTATACAAACACTAAAAAAACCAACAAAACAAAAAGTAAAAAAAAAAAAAAAAATTCCCCAGTCCACACAAATTTGAAAGGTTCCATCACACATCACTTAATTATCAGTAATTCCACAACAAAGAAGGTTCAAAACAGCTTGAAATCATTCCTCCATCTTCAGGATATAACCATCCTGTTTCCACAGCTGAATAACAGTCAGCAAAAACAAAATCATTGTTGAATTCATTGTCGAAAAAAGTCGTCCCTAGTCTTGGCAGCTCAATTATTTGTGTCAATTCCTCTGAAGTCGCTAAGTCAATCGCCGATACCAATGATGATAAAGATGAAGAAGTTGACATATTTGAGGATGACGAAGTTGAAGTAGTAATTGTGGAATAATTTGGTGAATCAGAAGAAGAAGAAGTCGCAGTGATATTATTGTTATTATTTATATCGAACTTGTCCATTGCTGCTGCTTTAGCTGCTGCTGCTTGAATGTCACGCGGGCTGAGTGTGATTGGTCTAGGAAGTGAACCAACTAGTTCAGGGAAGTTGAGAATAGCTGAATTACCTTTTATGCTTAAAGCTGCCACGTCATGAGCTCGAGCTGCCATTTCTGGATTCGGGAAAGTCCCGAGCCAAATACGGGATTTCTTACGTGGCTCACGGATTTCGGACACCCATTTTCCCCAACTCCTCATTCGAACTCCTCGAAAAACCGGGTGCTTGCTGCTGTCTCGATTTCTCTTTATCTTCTTATTGGTATTTTCCAAGTCTTTATTATCTTGTGCTGCTCCTGAATTCATCTTTAAATGTACATAAATTCACAGAAGAAGAATTAAAGGGGTAAGAAAATTAAGAAGAAGCTAGAAAGTTGAGGAACAAAAGGATGCATCCAAGAATATAACTTTTCTTCTCCCAAATAATATAGTCACACCACAACACTTATAAGAGAAGGAAAAAGAGGGCGTGGGGTGGGGGTTAAGGGAGGGGTGTAGGGGGAGGGGACCCATGGAAGAAATGGGTCATACCCTGATAAACCCCTATGGTACAACAGGGTCCCCTTCACCAGTACCAAGCAACCAACCATGCATTATATTTAATTGAATATATTACTCTTATACTACTTGTTGTTTGTGAAAGTAGGAATATATCTTTTCTGGCCTTTTCATTTCACCTATGTTTCACTATTCATTTCTCCCCTTTATCATCCACCAGCCACCACCTTTGTCCATTTTCACATGTGCCAGTAACAGTCACGTCTGATTTATGCACATACACTTATTTTATTCTCAGTCACAATAATTACGTCTCAGCTCCAAATAAGTTAAAATTGGCTATATAAATTATTCTTGATCATATCACTCCACAAAAACTTACCTCTCGATATGTTATACCAAAAATAGTAGTCACACCATCTCGTTTTATGTGATGCACTTTGACTGAGAACATAATTTAAGAAAGAACTTTTAAAAAAAAAAATTGTGCACTAAAACAAAAGATAGATATTTGTGTGACTATAAATCATCTCATTAAGAGTAAAATGAGAAGTAGTTTACAATTAAATTATTTTTAAATATAGAAAATACCATTCTTCTTTTAACAAATTAAAAAGGGAAGTGCATCACATATTAGACAGAGAAAGTAATGGAGTAATAAAAATAAAAGGTACTATCCGTCCATTTCAATTAATTTGTCTTATTTACTATTTTTGGACAGTCAAAGTATATTTTCTTTTACCATAATTTTTTCAAATACTTTCTAAATATTTTGTACTGTTAACTAATGTGATTTATAGTATTTTTATGTAGTTTCTAAATATGTTTAAAAAAAAGTGAAGATTTTGTCCGAATTCACACCGAACATTAGTTAATTTGACCCTCGTAAGCCAAACAAATTAAAACAGACGGATTAGAAATTCTTTATATTTTCTAGTGACATATAAATTTCCGGAAGACTAAACTGCTCCAGGAAAAGCATATGCCAAGGTAATGTCTTCATTACTAAAATTGTTGTTTCGTTTTCTTTACCAACAATTCCAAGGTAATGTTCTTCACTAAAAGCAGAAGTCTAATGGTTGTAAAGGGTGTTCATACGTTTTCTCGATTTTATGCTTTGTTGTGGTTAGTTACACTACAAATAACTACAACCGCAGTTCTTGTACTTTTTGTGTCACAAAACAAGTAGTCCGTTCAGCTCAGAATTAAATAGAATATAGTGGATTGGATTATTTTATTTTCAATGCAGAGCAGTTCTTGTCGACATTGTAATGGGAAAAGACTGCAAGTTGATCAATTCTTTTCATATAATTAACAGACTGTATTTTTAATAGACAAACTATTTCCGATTGTAGGTGAAAAAATAAAGTCGATCGATCTCAAGATAGGATACTACTGAAAGTAGCTTTACTGGATTGAATACATCTCATATTCCTTTACTCTTACATTCAATCTGTCTATACTTTCCTTTTTATTCTTAAAAAAATTCAAATTTTGATATTTTGCTTTAGTTTAAATATTAAAAGTCTTGGTTACTTTGTTGAAATTCATGTCTAATCAACCACTTTCACATTATTTGAGACCAATGAATATTAGTTTTTTTTCCTTTTCTGCTTTCTTATGCTTTGTTGTCTATGCCTTTGCAATGGGAGGAAGACCGGGATATTTCGCTTTGAAGTGGAAGAAGTCTAATGCTAAAAGACTATTCTCTTCGTCTCAAAATATTTGTATTGTTTTTTATTTACACGCTCCTTAAAAAAATACTATTAATTAGGAGGAATGTTTTACTATTTTACCGTTATTTATGTTTTAATACAAATATTTTTAGTAAGGATGACAAACTTTAAGACTAGGGGAGTAAGAGATCTCCAGGCATAAAGACTAACATGAAAAGGAAATGGTTTACGACGAATGCCCTATTTCAGAAGGAATAAAGGGGTGTTTGCTTTATGAAATGATTTGATTACGAGTTCAATCGAATACAAATTTATTCAAGATTTATTTTGAAAATCAATGAATATATTTACACCGGACATAACGTCTTGAGGGCGGCACTCTTTCTTAAATGTCGACGTGCACGATGGCGGTCGAATGGGTTCGCATAAATTGAAACGGAGGAGTATTAATTAGGAGGGATGTTTTTTTACTATTTTGGTCCGTTATTTATGTTTTAATACAAATATTTTTAGTAAGGATGGGTCCAAATCTTTGAGGCTTGTTATTATAAGATCTCCGGGCGTAAAGACTAACATAAAAAGGAAATGGTTTACGACGAATGCCCTATTTCAGAAGGAATAAAGGGGTGTTTGCTTGTCCTTTCATTTAGTTGGAGCCGTTTGGGGGCTGCTAATCATATAATATATTGCTCACAAGCGTTACATTACGAGTTCAGAGCCTCCGAATATAATAATTTTTAACATCGTCAAAACTTGCACATATGTATTAAGATAAATTCAATTGATTATATATATAAATTATCAATTCCTAGTTCCCCTTTTATTTTGGGATGTGCTTGGACATTAGAGATCAATCAAAATTAGAGTGACCGAAATTCTTCACGTCCAGGCGCTGACTTCTTCACAGTATTTATTCCATGAGATAGGAGCTTTGATTTTTGGGAGCTAGGTTTATTCAATTCACATTTGAAAAAAGCTTTAAGGGAGTTCTTTTAAGATTGCTGGGAGGTGCGTCTGGACAATCATTTTAGTGCAAATATTTAGTTCTCTGGTAATTGTGCTGGTTTTCAAAGATTTCACTTTTTTTTTTTTTTCAAGAGGAATTGTGAGGGAAAAAACAAAGAGATATGAGGAAGAAGTTGAAGCGAAGACAACAATAATAGAAAGAAGAACCTAACTTGAAGGGTAGAGAACGATTATGAGGAAGAATTGGGGATTTTTTTCTCACGCTATAAATTTTTTAAAAAAAATTATTGAAGACTAATACTCTGTACGTCCCAATTTATGTGGCGTAGTTTGAAATTCAAGAGTCAAAACTTTTAAATTTTGACGATAAAATTAGACATGAAATCTTTAAATTTTTTGAAAGAAACTTCATATACTCCTTAGAAAAAAAAGTATTATAAGTCACGATGGTCGATAACTCAAAATATTTAAAACACATACTAAAAAAAATTGTGGTTGATGAAAAACTCATTTGGCTCTTGAAATAAGAATATATCACATAAATTGAACAAAGAGCGTGTTGCAAAATGAATTTAGACCTTCATAATGACACGCGTGGATCAAGTTTAGTGTCGAGCTTTACTAGACCAAAAGTTACCGGAGGTGATCTCCTCCTCCGTTGGAGTTAGTTCAAGGTGAATACTTGATAAGCACAAGTGTTGATAAATATATTTAAGTGTTAATAATAATTCTATAAATAATTATTGAATAATCTATACTATTTTAAAAGCATGAATATAAATGTTGGTTGATTAAAATATCTTTCAAATATTGAAGGACTTTTATGCCATTAATAACAATAATAATATTCCTAACGTAAGCTCTAATCCTATTTCGCAGTGAACATACTTCTTAAACCAAATTACAAAACTTACTCAACCTACGTTAGGAATATTATTATTGTTAGGAATAGTATCCTATTATTACTAGGATTTCATTCACTAATTATCTCAAGTAGACCAGGAACATGGTCACGTTATATTTTTTTGAGAAAATTAATCTCCTTTTCTTTTTCTATTTGGGGATAGCATCGCAAGAGAGATGAGGTTATTGATATTATACCTTTTAGCTCTTTCTGATTTTGACATAGCACATAATTGTGGATATGCTTTTGTTTTCCATTCTGGGATAGCTAGCAGTGTGTGCTAGACGATGGATTTGTACATATTACTTGGTGATTAATATATACGATTAACTACCAGAAAAGCTTTTGTTGTATTACGCTAGAAAGAAGATAACAAAATTCTACAAATTTCTCGAGAAAAAAGATCTGCGATTGGTCGTAGTAGTGCTACAGGTACACTAAAAGAAAAGCTGGAATTAGCTACGAACTCTATAGTCACTTAATCTCTAATATTGAAATATCTTAGTCGTAACATGTTTAAGGGTAGGGGAAGGGGAAATGGGGGAGGGGATTACAAGGTGGGCAATTGAACCCTCGATGTAACAAGTCAAAGTTTAGTTAGCCAACCAACTAAGCTACTAAGATACGTAACGTGTTTTCTATATGGGGAAATGAAGAAAAACTAAATACCGAGAATATCAATTTTCAAAAAGTACTAAGTAGTTACAATCTCATACTATACTAATATTCATGAAACTCATAAAATAAATAGTACTATTTAATTTTTTTTACTATGACTCAGATTACTGAGAATAACGTGCAACTGCGCATGTTTATAGAGACTAGTTTGATTAAAATCTTGAAGCTGGTAATAACATTGATGTGTTTGATAAAGAAAATATTGATAAGTCGCTCTTTTGATAAAATGGATAAAATACTCTTAATTTTTTTCTTTTTTACAAAAGATTATATATATAAAAGTACTTTGTAATGAAAAAGGGTGATTGGCGGGAATTGAGAGGAAGTTAGGGATTATGTTTTCAAGAATATTTTGAGAATTAGGAAAATAATTAAGTGTAACACTTCGTAAATTCGAATTAAGTGTGAATGTGTTAAATGAGTGTTAACGTAACATTTTAGCCATATGAAGTCCCATCGGGATGAGTTTGCGTGGAAATAGTTGTTTTGGAATCAAAACGGATAGTGAGGTGCATAAGATTCGATACGATCGACTAAGTTTTATGGAAGGTACGATATTCCCGGCTGATTCGTCAAAATCTGTTAGGAATTTGAAAAATTTTAAAAAAAAAAAAAAGTTGTATCCCTTTGAAATACCTTTCCAACGATATATTTTAGTCAAAAGGGAGTTGCCACAAAACGTTATGCAAATTTTACTGAAGCGCGCTCGGCAGACGCCAATGAGCTAGGGCCAAAGTGAGGTTTGAGCTCACCCTGGAGCTTGCTCAGCAATGTCAGAGCACGGGGTGAGCTCGCTTTGGAGCTCGCTCGGCCCGAGACGAGGGGCGGTCGCCCCGAACCTATAAAAGGGACCCTTAGATGATTTAATGTCATTTTTGACGTTCCAACTTCGTTCTAAAGCCCTAAACAGCCGTTTCTCTCCTCTCTTTATCCTCCGACGTCAAGGTAAGATCGCGCTAATAATCCCTAAGCAATTCTAAAATTAATTAATGATTAGTAACATGATTCTTCAACCAAAACATAGGATTTCCAAGGTGAACCCTTCTCAAGCGATTCAAAGCTAGAGTTTTGGTGTTCTTTGTCAGAGAAGCAGTTTAGTTCGTTAGATTGAAGCGATTACATGTATGTAAGGCTAACTATCTTTGTGTGGGAATGTTATTGATCTTCCCCACACCTCTTTCTTCATGAATATTATGAGCTGCATCAGAAATAGAGATTATGCCCTTGTTCATGAAAAGTTCAGAACTTCTATCCTTTGAGAATATCGTTTCGTAGTTGTTCATGTTTATCATTCTGAATATTGTGAACTCAGTATGTAATCAGTATAGACTCGTGTTTGCTATACCATAGGTCTCAATCACGAAAACTCAGTATACTTATGAACAGTTAATGCTTTAAACTTCATAATCAGTTCATGAATACATATCTCAGCATAGTAATGTTCAGTATTCCAGTGTTATGCATTACAGTATGATTCTCAGTTCCTTAATATAAGTTGATGAATGTTGAAACACTGTATCTTTCTTTGAGGCATAGTCTTATGTATGCGCTAATACTTGCCGAGAACGGCCCGACGCGTATTTGGCCGAGGCACATACTTGTGCATATACTTGGCCGAGGCCATGTTTGGGCCTACTTGGGCCGAGGCCACATATTTGTGCTTATTCTTGGGCGGGAGCCATAGATTATAAATCCAGTCAAATGGGTGATTCATATTCAGAACGGGGAGTACCTATTGCTTTATTTCTTTTGTTCAGTTTAGTTATCAGTTTCGGTTTCAGATTAATATACATGTTTATTAATTTGGGCTGCCCTTTCCCGAGCACCCCACTTACAGTTCTTTCATTCAGTTGTTTTACATAACAGTACAATTCAAATGTATTGACATCCCTTTTGCCTGGGGCCTACATTTCACGATGCAGGTATTAATTTACATGACGATAGATTGGGTTGCTAGGATTCTCATATTAGTTGCTCGGTGAGCCCTAGTTCTTTCGGGGTGTTATCCTTATTACAGTCATGTTTTTAGTATTTTAGACAGACAAGTAGGGCCTTGCCCGATGCTTGATCAGTATTTTAAGTACTATTCAGAGGCTTCAAAGAGTAGAGTAGTAGTTAGTCAGAGTCGCATGCTTTTTATGTTGGCCATGATTGGCAACTTTGTTATGTTCAGAATTTGCTCAGTATTTTCGCATTCAGTGACTTATACAATCAGACTTTAGTATGTCAGCATGTGTTAGTTTTATTTTCGCATTCAGTATGTTTTGTTATCACATGTTGATTCAGCCAGCTAGTTGGTTCAGTCGGACACATATAGTCAGGCACCGAGTGCCGTGTTATGTCCAGGCCCAAGTTCGGGGTGTGACAAAGCTTGGTATCAAAGCATTAGGTTCAAGTGTCCCAGGGAGTCTATGAAGCCGTGTCTAGTAGAGTTTCCTTTATGTGTGTGTGCGCGCCACACATGTAAATTGTTGACTACCAAGACATTCAGGATTGTCTCACTTCTTTCTATTCTAGATCATGCCATGAAGCTTAGAGCAATAAGTAACATTTTTTTCCTATTGAATTTCGTATGTATCGAATGCGCAAGAGACGAGCAGGGAGTTCAACGTGAGGACGATTACTCGTTGGGGAATGATTGTGAAGTGTCCTATTGTAACGAATGAGACTTGAGATGATATTGAAAGTGACATAAAATGCATAGTTACTACGTACTAGGCATAGCCCTTATCGGAATTCAAAGCGAGTTATTATATTTTTTGCCATAGCTTTTTTTCTTGGTTATCAGTTATGCAACCCTTCAGTTAGCAAAGTTATGGTTATTCAGTTCGTCAGTACTCAGTTATTTAGTAACCAGATTTCCAATTTTCAGTGTATCCGGATTCTTATGACTTGTAAGTATACAATGACACCTATGGGTGTTAAAAGAAAGTGTAAGTAACGATGACTATAGCAAAATATTCGTATGTTCTAAGTACGGGTTAAGCCCAAGACTCCTTTGGATGGCGCGTGAAGTGATTTATCAAACGATGGTATACTTTGAAGGACAAGTTTGTACATAGTAGTATATCCATATGTGTTTTACCTTACAAAATAATTTTATTTTTATTTTTGAGAATGGAGCCGCATGTAAGATGATGATAGCTCAGATGTCAGACCTCACGGTGTAACAGGTTAAGAATTTAGCCTCAACGGGTATAGAATTGATCATTACAATTCTGGACAAAAAAAAAAAGCCTAAGGGCAAAATAACTAAGAGTCAGAAAAGTTTGATATAACCAAAGATATGTTTTTCGTACGACTCATGCAAAAGATTAAGAAGATATGATGTACAAAAGGAGAACCAAGAGCAAACAATATTGAATTTCAAACAATTTTAATTTGTTCAGACTTATTTAGATCAAAACTAGAAAGTACTACGTTAATAAGTTACTATAAGAAGTAGATATTATTATGAGATAAGAAGATGTGATAGTTCCCTCTTAGGTTATGTGAGTAAGTGTTTACCCCGAATATGGATAGTCGTATATGATTTTGAAGAATATAGAAAGTTCGGGGTTAGCTATTTCAATTTCGTTTAAGGCAGATGAAATTTTCCCAAGTGCGACCCGTGTCTATAGTTCGAAAAGATAGTATGCGGCCAGTAAGAATAGAATCGGAGTGATGAGAAATTTATAAATAACCTTATGCTTCACTTTAGTTATTCAGAGCAGAAGAAGAAAACATGATGCTAGCAGGTGGTTAGTGGAAAAATAGTAAGCAAGTTTTGAGTAGATTCAGTGAATTAGAAATTTCAGCAGAGCTAGTAGTGGTACGATTTGATTTACTTAGTCAAGTTAACACTAGTGAGTGGGTAACATTTTGAATACACTGAATACGTGTTAGAAACCAAAGAGTTAAACTCGAAGTACGTGCAAATGGAAAAAAAATCAACTAGGTAGTAAGAGAGCAAACTACAGAAGAATAGCCTTTAAGAGTTATCAAAAAAAGGGTTTCCTTAACACTGACAATGTGAGCAAAGTTAATTCATTAAGACAGAATATGCCAATAATTCAGTCCTTGTAAGTAATACATGTCCCAATCTATATAAGTAATTAGTATCCCGGTCCGGGTAAGTAATTCAGTTTTCCTAGTTATGACGATTGCTCAGAAGTGAGTCGAAAGATGAGTCATCAGTAATGTAAAGTACGAAAAATTAAAGAAGATAAGGGAAAAGGATCCGCAAGTATAAGACCTTAACCTTTAGTCTAAGGGGGAGATGTGTAAATCGTCAGTAAGTCCAGTTGGACATTTGAAACTCGAAGGGTTATGTGAAATGAAGAACCTCAATTCGGTAATAAGGGCATAAGGAGATAGTCTCCATAAGGAACGTTCCTCGCGTGCATAAGAAGCACAAAGTGAGTATAATGATCGTCGATCGACTTGTGTCAAGCTTAGTTATTGTCGATTAGTAGATCACAGAAAAGCTATAAGATTATGCTAAGTCATGTGTTACGTGGATGGTGCCATTACATGAGACTCCAATCTTCAGGGTGTTGGTCAAAGACTTAGCGCACAATTTGTGAAGTAACTCAGAAAGTGTAACACTCCGTGAATCTGGGTTAGGTCTGGATGTATTAAAAGAGAATTAATGTCACACTTTAGGCATATGAAGTCCTATCAATATGAGTTTGGATGGAAATAGTTGATTTAAGATCAAGACCTAGTAGTGAAGTTCGTAAGAGTTTTTGAACTCGTCTAAGTTTCAGTAGGTCTGACTTCTAGGCCAGTTTTGTGAAAATCTATTGCGAATTTGGGTAAACTTCCTCTAATTGAAGTTGTAGATCTTTGAAATAAATTTCCAACGATATACGATGGAGCTTAAATAGAGTTCTGAGCAAATATTTATGCCCATTTTACTGAAGACTGTCTGGGACGCCGGCTGGAATGCGGCCGCAAATCCACAATGCGACGCCGCAAACTCAGAATGCGACGTCGCATACACCTCGTATTTTGACAAAATTTTGAATGTTTCTGGACTGAATTTTCATCCAGAATGTGGCCTGTATGAGGCCGCAAACTCCATATGCCACCGCGTACTCATCGTAGCATCCCCAACCGGAAAAAATTTGTATAAGAACGGGATTTTCTTGGGACTTTCAAACCCACTGCTTTTTGGATGACTTTTTGAGGAGAAAACAACATAGGGCTTCTCCAAACCTTACAAGGTGAGTTCTTAACCATCTTATGATTAAACTATATCAAAGTAACAAGAATTAATACTAGTTCATCCTCCAAAAACCCTGGATTCTTGAAACCCAAGAAAGAGAAGAAGAGGGACGTTTGAGAGTCCTTCAAAAAGGTATGATCCTTGACTTTTTTGATGTTATTGAAAGGGTTTAGATTAGAGTAGGTTATCCTATGGGATTAGAATCCATGAATGATTCATGAAGTGTTCAAGAACACGTTCTAGACATTAAAAACCCTAGTTTTCGATAAAGGAAGGGCGAGGGGGTAGATAGGTGGTATTAGAATAAAGTTCTAATCTTTCTCATCTAAATCAATTGTAGAGTGATTTTTGAACCTTGGGAAAACCCTTTTGTTAGAGTTATAGCGGGAATTGAGATATGTCTCTTTTTCGAACATACTTTTCAAACGTTTTAAGTGGTTCTTTGGCAATGTTTGTCTGTGTGAGGGACCAGCTCGCATTAAACCTTTGTGTGTATTATATTATATATGTATACATGATTTTCCTTATCAAAGGATGATTGAGATTGAAATATAAATCTTTGATCTTTGAACATGAATTACCCCATAAGGTGACGCTTAAATTTGATTTCGAGAAAACTTAGATGTTTCATTTGTTTTGCTCTATGAATGGATTGTGTTGGAATTTGAAACTCATTTTAACGACTTGAATTTGGTTTCTATACCCCTTAATGATTTGAGGCACCCCTACTAACTGGATGACGAACATAATCCATAATGAGTGATTCGGATTCTATGTTATGACTGTGATTATGCTATTTTGCCATGATTTATATTGTTTGTGTTTGGCCTAGCTACTCGGGAGAAAGGATAGTCACTATGGATCCTAGTGGGGTTAGCCTAGCCATTCGGGAGGAAGAGTGGCTATCGAGGGCTCGTCACCCCGGTATGGTATTGGCCTAGATATTCGGGGTTGTTGGGTTAGATAACCCTGATGTGGTGCTTCTATGAAGTTTAGGGAACCTTAAATGGTCATCCCTCCGCTATATTGATTCGGGCCTGTATTGGCAGGTGTTATACTTTGGTTGCCTGTGAGTCGCTTGTTGATGATCTTGAATTCATGATTGAAAAGACTTAAACGTAATAAACGGCATAATGAGTTGAAGTTGATTTAATTCTTCTTGAATGAATTCCATTAATGTCTTATTAAGTTGATGATTTATTCTGTCTCTGAATTTCAAACTGCTTTAATTGACCTTTGTCTTACCAATTCTTATTATACTATTTTTGTTATATTAACTATTGTCCCGGAGACACTCACTGAGTACCCAGTACTCAGGCATACCATTATTTTTTTATGGTGTGTTAGGTAACGTTCAGATGTGCGGCGTAGAGATTCAGAGTTTCATGTTAACAACTGGGTGTTTCTTGAAAGTCTTGCCTATGAAAGGCATCATGCAATTTGAGAAGAGAGAGAAGCTTAGTCCCAGACATATTAGACCATACAGGATCCTACGAAGGATCGGTCAAGTGGCTTACGAGCTAGAATTAACACCAAAGTGGTCGTTGTACACCCGTGTCATGTCACGACATTTAAGTTTCCAGTATTCATATCTCATGTCACGATATTTATGTTTCCAGTATTCAGATCTCATGTCACGACATTTAAGTTTCCAGTATTCAGATCTCATGTCAGGATATTTATGTTTCCAGTATTCAGATCTCATGTTATAACATTTATTTCAATTCAATACTCAGATATTCATGTCAGTTCAGTACTCAGATATCCATGTCGGTTCAATACTCAGATATTCATATCAGTTACGTACTCATATATTTATGCCAACTTAGCACCCATATAATGATGTTAGTTCAGTACTTAGATATTCATGTCAGTTCAGTGCTCAAATATTCGTGCCAGTTATATATTCATATATCCATGACAGACCAGTATTCATGTATATGTTTCATATTATGCGTATTATGTTGCTTTGGGAGGCTTGTGTTATGCTCTGTTAGCTGGCAAGTGTTTTGAGAAATGTTGAGGTAGCTAATTTACAGAGTAAACTCTGAATTTCTGTAGAGTTCCAGAATTAGCCATAGTTACAACCAGGACAATCATTCGAGATAAATGATCCCAAGGGGGAGATAATGTAACACTCTGTAAATACGGATTAGGTGTGAATATGTTAAATGAGTGTTAACATGACATTTTAGCCATATGAAGTCCCATCAGGATGAGTTTGGGTGGAAATAGTTGTTTTGGAATCAAGACGGATAGTGAGGTGCATAAGATTCGATAGAATCGCTAAGTTTATGTAATAGGTCTATCTTCCAGTTCGATTTATTGAAAATATGTAGGAATTTGAGAAAATTTAAAACATGAAAGTTCTAGCTCTTTGAAATATCTTTCCAACGATATATTGTGGAGTCCAAACGGAGATCTGTATAAAAAGTTATGCCAATTTTACTGAAGCGCGCTCGGCAGGCCCCAAAGCCAGGTAGGAGCTCGCTGAGCGAGGGCCAAAGTGAGATTTGAGCTCACCCTGGAGCTCGTTCAGTGAGGTTCGGGGCGAGGGGTGAGCTCGCTTTGGAGCTTGCTCAGCGAGCCAAGGGGTACTTCGCCCCAAACCTATAAAAGCGACCCTTAGATGATTTTATGTCATTTTTTACGTTCCAACTTCGTTCTAAAGCCCTAAGCAGCCGTTTCTCTCCTCTCCTCATCCTCCAACGACAAGTAAGATTGCGCTAACAATTCCTAAGCAATTCTAACATTAATTCATGATTAGTAACATGTTTCTTCAACCAGGATTTCCGAGGTAACTCCTTCTCAAGCGATTCAAAGCTTGAGTTTTGGTTTTCTTCGTCAGAGAAGCAGTTTAGTTGGTTAGATTGGAGTGATTAAATGTATGTAAGGCTAACTATCTACGTATGGGAATGTTATTGATCTTCCCCACACGTCGTTCTTCATGATTATTACGAGCTGCATCAGAAATAGAGATTATGCCCTAGTTCATGAAAAGTTCAGAACTTCTATCCTTTGAGAATATAGTTTCGTAGTTGTTCATGTCTATCATTATGAATATTGTGAACTCAGTACATATTCACTATAGACTCGTGTTTGCTATACCGTGAGTCTCAGTCATGAAAACTCAGTATGCTTGTGAACAGTTAATGCTTTAAACTCCATAATCAGTTCATGAATACATGTCTCAGCAAAGTTATGTTCAGTATTCCAGTGTTATGCATTACAGTATGATTTCTTAGTTCCTTAATATAAGTTGATGAATGTTGAACACCTATATCTTTGCCTAAGGGCACAATTTTATGTATACGTATACTTACCCGAGCCCTTGGTGACGCATGGCGGGAGCCCACATTGCTGTGCACTTATATTTGACCGAGGCCATAGCTGGATGCACTTACTTGGGTTGACGCCACATATTTGTGCATTTATTCTTAGCCGAGGCCATAGATTATAAATCCAGTAAAGCAGGTGATTCATATTCAGAATAGTGAGTACCAATTACTTTATTTCTTTTGTTTAGTTTAGTTATCAGTTTCGATTTCAGTTTTTGTTTCTGTTTCAGATTATATATACATGTTTATTGATTTAGGCTGCCCTTTCCCGAGAACTCCACTTACAGTTCTTTCATTCAGTTGTTTTACATACCAGCACAATTCAAATGTACTGATGTACCTTTTGCCTGGGGCATGCATTTCACGATGCAGGTATTAATTTACAGGATGATGGATTTGCTCGCTAGAATTCTCGTATCAGCTGCTCGGTGAGCCCTAGTTCTTTCGGGGCGTTATCCTTATTACAGTTATGTTTTCAGTATTTTAGAAAGACATGTATGCCAGGGCCTTATCCCGTGTGATCGGTATTTTTCGGTACTTCTTCGCAGGCTTCGCAGGAGCTAGGGTAGTAGTCGATCAGTCGCATGCTTTTTACGTTAGCCATGATTGGCAACTTTTTTATGTTTAGACTTTGCTCAGTATTTCCGCATTCAGTGACTTATACAGTCAGACTTTTAGTATATCAACATTTGTTAGTTTTATTTCCGCATTCAGTATGTTTTGTTATCACATGTTGATTCAGCCAGCCAGTTGGTTCGGTCGGTCACATGTAGTCAGACACCAGGTGCCGTGTTACCTCCAGGCCCAAGTTCGGGGCGTGACATTAAGAATAAAACTTTTGATTGTATTAAAATTACTTATAAGTTGTAAAGTTATCAACTGGGCATCCCAACTTATGGCTTTTCAACTTATAAGTCTTTTGGGTGTTAACTAAATGCGTAAATAAACCTAAAAAAATTTCTAAGTCAATTTAACCAACTTATAAATACATGGACGCTCTCTTACCTTTTTCTAGTGTTAATATGGCTTGACTTTTAGATACTCTTAAGACTTTTTTTCATTGATAATGTGGCTTGTCTTTTAGACGCTCAACCCCACCCCCACCTCCCTTTTTCTACCTTCAATTTTGAATAACAGATATTCTTTTCCCTTCTAACGTATAAAATGTCTATTTTATTCTTAATATTTTTTTATTATATCAGGAGAGGAGAGGGGAGAGAAAGAAGATCCTACACATGGAGCTCCCAAGTGAGGTACCCTCAACCCCACTTTAACCTTTTCAATCCCCTCTCCGTGCAATTTTTAAATATAATGTTATATTTTATTATAAATTGGAATTTAAGTTCATAAATTATAAACAAAATATTCTTTTTATGACTTTGTTACTGAATTTACTACCACTACTTTTTATGATTATTATTTTAATATTATATGAACGAAGTGTACTTTTAAGTTCTTATTCTCTACTATGTATATAGATTTTTTAGTTTTGATTGACACTAATGAAGTATTTTCTAAATTGCAATTTAAACTTCATTTTAAAGTAAAAATAAATAGGAATTGGTCATAAAATATAACTCTAATTTTAATTATTTCTTTTCTATTATGTGCCATTTAGTACATGTTTATAAATAAAGCTACCACTCTCTTCTCCTCTTAATGGTACAATAGATTTTTGAGCCCCTAAATACCCCCCCCCTCGCCATCACGCTTTGAAACCGTAAAATACACACTGGCTATCCACCTATAAGGTCTAATACACATATTCTAACATTCTGGCTCGTATTGACACTTTCATCTTCATTTCCAATTTACATCATTGAGCTTCTATATTATTAGAATATTAATTATATTTTTTATCACAACTCGTAGTTAAATTTCTTGATATTCTCTATTATTATTATTATTATTATTATTATTATTATTATTATTATTATTATTATTATTATTATTATTATTATTATAATAATTTAGGAAGGGAAAGAAGAGAGTTAGTGAAACATGAAACCCACTAGTTTTTGTTAAGGTTTTTTATTTCTATCTAAAAATTCACAAAAAAAATTGTACATATTTTTATAGACATAATAATTATAATATATTAATTTAAAATTCTTATAAGAATTTATGATTAACTTCAAATCCTAAACCAACTTGGGTATAAACTACTATAAAACAAAGGTGAGATGGTGAAAAACAGATTTGCTCACTACCTAGTGTTCTTGAGACTTCGAGAAAATACTGTTAATCATTGTTCTCTTTGTCATAGCGAAATTTTCTCGTTGTCTTATCCGAGGACATAACTATCACTACCGAAATTCGTTAAATCTTGTGTCCGATACTATCTTCTCTTATTTTGGTTGCCTTAAATGAGAGTTGTTAAATTGCCACACCAATTTGATTCAAATTTGGTCACACTTATGTAAAAATCACCATAACCTCTATTGTATAATTTTAAATTAAGATAAACTTTGAGAAGAAAAGATAGAAATGACATTAAGTAAACAAAAATTATTAAATTTGACCTAAATAGTCCTATGAATTTATCCCATTTGAGTCATTGTGGCCAAAATAGTGTGGCAAAAAAACCTTATTTGCCTTAAATTATGAGTTTGTTATATCAAATTGTTATTTCCAACTTTAGGTTGAGACTGCAATCTAGAGTTTCACATGATGTCAACTTAAACAAAGCGCGAGGTGGAGAAGTTCGACGGTAACTTAACATATTATAGAATTCCCTGTGTCTCAAATTATCTGTTGGGATTTTAAATAATAATAGTTTCAATTTATTTGTTATTTTAGATATTCAAGATAAAAATAGGTTTTTTCCATTTTACCTTAATAGTAATTGTCTTGAAAACTACAAAGTACAAACACCTCAATTATGGAGTGATATTACATAAACAAATCAAATATTCAATTAATGAAGAAAGATCAGATCTTAACATATAAATATTTATTTGAGACCGAAAGAGTGTATCAAGATAAAATTAATCTTCCTTGGTACTACAACATATCTACAAGAGAGTGCTAGTGTGATTTTCATCAGCATTATTAACAATAACGATCTACGGAAAATTGCTGAGAAAATATTGTACAATCCAGAATGAAGAAAGGTATAAATGTCCATAGAAGTTTTGCTAGTGTTGTACTTTCTCGGTCAAGTCAAATTCACGCATTAAACTTGCATACGATGATTAGCTATCTGCCTAAAATGAGAGGGTTGTTTCAAAAACTTAACTAGAAACATCTTATAGGTAACAGTAGTAACATTTAAATTAATGTTATTGAGCTACATGAATAGAAAGGTTGATTAGTTTGAAATTTTAAGCTATCTAGTTATTTATTACATACTAGTATACGTATCTGCGCGATGCGCGGACAAAATTAAAAGAATATTAATTATATTAAATTGTGATTTATGTGGTGGCCAATTTAGTGTTCAATAAATTCTTTATATTTACAAAGTATAATACTTCCCCTGTCACTGCGATTATCAAATACAAATAAACTTATCCTGCAAAACCAACAAACCACATCATACTCTGAATCAACTTTTTTTCCTTAATACAACTGGGAAGCAATTTTTATATACAAATAAAAGGATCTCTTATTAAGAACAAATATATTAATCTTCCTAGTTACACCAATGGTAACTTTCACATTCAAGCCAAAAATAAGATCCGAAAGGTAACCTAAATTAAGAAAAAAGAGATAAAATTGTAACAGAAATATTTAAAAGATGGGATATATATATAAAAGTGGAGAACCTCTAACATTGTCATTATGTATTACTGATGGGATATATATAAAAGATGTTATCAAAAAATTCAAATTCAAATATTATATCAATCTATACAAAAAAAAAAAAGATTTTTGTACCATTTCTTACGTTTTCTTTTCTCTTTTTTATTTTCTTTTCTTTCTTTCTATATTTATACCTTTTACTTTCAACATAAAAGGAATAAATAATCTACAATTAATGAGGCAATAATTATAATTTTTAATATTCTTGGTTGAAATGTGGCAATAATTGTAATTTCCTTATGTGGCAATAATCTTAATTAAAGTCCTATGATTACTACCTTTGAGCAAGGATCTTGTTTCAAGACCCTTTCAAATCTTTATTTTATCTCTCATCTACTTGATATATTCTCCAATCAATATCCACCAAAATACGTTTGTCTTGTCATATGTTTGATATAGATTTTTTACCACTGATTTTACTTGATGATTGTCAATCAATTATTAAACAAACTAAAAGTACTAAATGGTTGCAAATCATATTAATTGGATCTAAGGATCCGAATATTACACTACTAATTAATTGTATCCATATATATTATTTTTACCACTAATTTTACTTGATGATTGTCAATCAATTATCACATTTGCCTTGTCATACGTGTGATATAGATTTTTTACCACTTATTTTACTTGATGATTGTCAATCAATTATTAAACAAACTAAAAGTACTAAATGATTGCAAATCATATTAATTGGATCTAAGGATCCGAATATTTCATTGGAATTCAATGATTTCTTCTTGAATTTATTCATGTAATATTATATGTTACCATTTAAAGGAGTATTCTTGACTATAAATTAGATCCAATAATATCAATTAATTAGATTTCTCCAATCAAATTCACTAAATTAGGTGAGTTTATTATTAACAATTACTACTACTATGTGTTGATAATATCGTATGAGTATATTAGGTGACTTCATTATTATTATTATTATTATTATTATTATTATTATTATTATTATTATTATTATTATTATTATTATTATTATTATTATATTAATAACTCTACTACTATGTGTTGATAATATCGTATGATATATTAGGTGAGTTCATTATTATTATTATTATTATTATTATTATTATTATTATTATTATTATTATTATTATTATTATTATTATATTAACAACTCTACTACTATGTGTTGATAATATTGTATGAGTATATTAGTGAGTTCATTATTATTATTAACTACTAGTTATTATTATTATTATTATGTGTTAATAATATCGTATGACTATATTATGTGAGTTCATTATTATTATTATTATTATTATTATTATTATTATTATTATTATTATTATATTAAAAACTCGACTACTATGCGTTGATAATATCATATGAGTAAATTAGGTGAGTTCATTAGTACTTTCATCATTATTATTAACAACTACTACTACTATGTGTTGATAATATCGTATGACTATATTACGTGAGTTCATTATTATTATTATTATTAATTATTAATTATTAATATTATTATTAGTAGTAGCATATTATTAAATTAGGTAATATTTTTGAACTACAATTAATAACGTTTTATAATTAATGCAAATAGAATTTGTTGCCAATTAATGGCTTGTTCATATTATGCCAGTGGCTTGTTTATATTACTTATGACTGGCTTAATATTAAGCTAGACTACTCTCCTTTTATATATACTAGTATTCGTACTCGCGCAATGCGCGGAGAGTGTTAATTATTTTTATACTAAAATATTGCACATATGATAATGCTTTTTCATATTTTAAGATATTTTTTATTCCTTATTTATCATTATTGCATTATATCTCCGGTGTTATTACTTTACCCAATAACTTTATATTAGCTTGTTATTTGACTTATATTATTATTTATTACTTCACTTGTAATAATGTAACGACCCGTTTAGTCGTTTAACACAGTCGAACCCGTTCTCGCTAAAATACTCTTTTCGTAGTTTTAAAAGGTATTCTTGACGTGCGGGAATTGGTGGCATGGTGATTTAATTGATGGATACTTTTTGAAATATATTCATTTAATGTGTGTGAATAATTTATTTATAGGAATATGAGTTTCACACATATAGGGTATAAGTTGGTAAATAAGGTATTTGACGGAATGACTATATTTTATACAAATGGTTAAGTGAATAAGTAAATTGTAGAAATTATTGAGATAAGTTATGGGGCTTAACCCACTTCTTATGACCTATATATCTTGCAAGCCTAGGGTTTAAAAATAATTCCCTATTCATGGGTAAAGAAAATAAAATAAAAATAGAAACGCTTTTGGCACAATAAATGAAGAAAACCACACGAACTTCTTCGTGCACAACGGTTAAGAGACATCAGAGGGCATCGGGTAGATGGCCTTTACATTTTGTTCTTGATATTTCACCGTAATCATTACATAATGATTAATCGGCAATGACTAAATAAGTTCCGGCATGTGTAAGGGTTTAACATTGTTTTTGAATTGGTTTATTCTAGTTTCGCTAGTCTTGGTTTAGTAGGAAACCATAATGTGAATATTGATAATTTACTTTATCTATTTAATATTTGTTTCATCTCACATGTATTCCTTATGTTGATGTTTTGTTTTTCGTGCCTATGTGATTACACACTGTTAATGAGAGTGTATAGGAGTACATACCAACTCTCTGTGTTGTGGAAACAATTTTGATGTCATGACTAACTTTAATTATACTACAAAATTATCTTCTTCAAAATTTTCGAGTCTCAAAGTTCTTATTTATTATTTTGGTTATCGTAGCATATTGGGTTTATGAAATTAAATACTAGATGTATTGAATTGTATGTATGTAACGACCCATTTGGTCGTTTAGCACTTTTAGGCCTAATATTCTAAAATACCCTTTTCGTGGTCTAATCTTCTTGTCTATAGTACGCGATAACGGGTGATTCGGTTATTTGGTGTGAGTTTTAGTCCTCATTTGACATGCGAGGACGAATGTTCTAAAGGAGGGGAGAATGTCATACTCCATAATAATCCGTGCTACTTGTATTAAAAACAAGAAAGAATGAGTTAAGAAGGTTCAAGGAAAGTTAATCGAGTTAGTAAGAATATCGTTATAAATATGGTTGTCTCACAGTATCTCGAGTGGCTTTGGTAACCTAAAGGATTTGAAATCGCGTTATGAGTATGTATATGAGGTAATGTGAGTGATCTTTTAAAGTATTTGAGATTATTAGTAATGATATAAGATGGACAAAGATAGGAATATACTTTTCATCGAGTTTCATTGGGCTTTGTGAGTTCTACTTATGGTTATTGTGATTCTCGTGACCCTTCGAGACATGTATATGAATTGTTATGGATGTAAATGACTGTGTATATGTATGTATAAGAGGTTACATGAGGTTGGAAGAGGATTAGAAATTCAACTAAAATGAATCGGAACAATTTCAGTAAAATCTCGACCCGATTTTATATATTGCCAGGAGGCATATCTCCTAGTATATGAGGAGTTTTAAGGTGTTTCAAAAGCCTAAAATTAAGTTCATCGAGTCTAGTTTGCAACGCAACAAACAGCTCGTCAAAATGATATCGGGGTAAGGAGATATGGATGATTCGATCGGGTTGAGTATTAAGACTATCTCAAGATACAAAGTAGAGACTTTAACTTCGATTTCTTTGTTTGAAGTCACAATTTATCTACAAATAATTGTGGTTTTGGTATTAAGCATTAATGGAAATTAGGAACTACTTAATCGTGCGTTAAGTTAAAAATTAGTGGCAACAATGAGCCACTATGAACATTAACATGCCATGTCCAAAAGATGACTCAAAGTCATCTTAAATAAGACTACTATGGGAGGCATACAAATATACATTTAAATGTGATTCATCCACTACACTTACATTATATTGTGGACAACCAAATTGAAAGAAAGGGAGTATGGAATTCAGCCAAGTGACTGAAAATAAGGCATCCATGTGAAGCATGCATTTGAATATTTAAGCATCTACTACTTTATGAAAGTATACATTATTTAAGAGCATACAAATACGTGGAGGGATCATTTCACATTAAATATTGCTCATTCATCTTGGCATAATTAAATGGACAAAGGATG
>NC_081350.1:16423689-16530049 GCF_029784015.1 Lycium ferocissimum
CCCCACCTTTTTTTTTTTTTTTTAATTGTAACTATATTAGAAGAGTGGGTGGACGACCATCCAACCCACTCTTCTAATATAGTAGAAAAGATTACAAGTAATATAACTTTCAAATATATACAAGACAAATTAAAAAGTTGCTCAAAATATGAGATGACAAATACAAACTATTGAAATTTTATGGGCTATTCGCAGGAATGCCCTTATTTTGGGAGTGGTCTTTAATTTTTAGTCGAATTCAAATCTCCTTTACAAAAGTACCTTTTTTTTTTTTTTTTTTTTTTTTATGATGTTTGAATCCAGGAAGCATGTAAGATATTAAGTGAAGGATAAAAATTAAAGACCATCAATTTGAGGGGCAAAAATTAAAGACCATGCTTTTGAAGGGCAATCCGCACAAAAAAAAAAAAATGGAATTTTATTGGTTGACGAAAAGGTATGTGCGTACTGTTTTAGGGGTTGGTCCCAATAGATAGGTAGAAAACAACTTGAAGATTTCAGCGTAGGGGCCATTTCATTAGATAATTCGTCTTTTTATATGACAAACATACAAATGAATACAAGGAGGTCATTCGATATGATTTTTGAGTGATTACATTTTAATTAAAAATGCAAGTGACAAGATATCTTTGTCGTGTTCTTCCAGCAAGTTCTAACAAAAGAACAAATTCAAGAAAAGAAAATGGATTTGATTTTTTCATGGAAACAATTAATCATCTATGACTTTCGATATATATATATATATTTTTTTTTTTTTTGCCATATATATATATATATACAGTAACATTAGCCATTACACGTGAAGTAATGCAAAATGTTCGAAACCCTATATCTTTACATAATGATGTTGAAACAGCACGTCAATTTGGGTGTACGTAATGCTAACTGTCACATGAATTATACAAATTACTCTAGATTGCAGTTACAGGGAATTTTTAGGAGATTAATGCCTAGAATACATTATTGTCCAAAGAGAAAATTACGGGAAAGCAAGGTCTCTTAGAAATGTTAAGTTGATTATTTATCTGAATCTTATTTGTTGGTTAGGGATGTCAATGGTTTTGTAAAAATCGACTTAACCGATTGAATCGAACCGTATCGCCGTATCGAACCGTTTATTAGGATTTTTTAATAAAATCGACGATTTTTATATAAATTTTTAACCGTACCGAAGAGTTGGATAGGTTTTTTATTTTATAAAAATAAGCTAAAAAAATACCGAACCGTACCGAATACATTTATGTGTAAAACATTTTTGATATATTAAGTTTAAAATTAATAAAACATTAAATTTTTCGCCTTGTGCCTGAGGTGATGGAAATGACTACAAGCAGCCGCCAACAAGTAATTAACACTAAAGTCGTAACTCCGAAACCTGTTATGTTACCCTATTGAAACTAAATTAGTTCTAGCACCTCAAGTAGTAACCATTTAGTTACAAGGTATTCTAACGATCTTGAGTAGCAAGCTACATGGTATTAGATATCTTTCCTCTCTTGTGATTTAAATTCTTTTATTGGATACCGAATCTTATTAGACTCAGTTCTTGTGTCTCATCTTGATTGATTACTTCCCGCTCGTGTACTCTAAATTTTTTGTGTATATTAATTATTAGTGGAATGAATCTCTATTCTTGTCGTGGTTCATGTTTTCTTGATTGTTCACCTTTTAAACAATAAAATGTCCAGAGGTTTTTTGCTAAAGTCTTGTACAAGTATGCATGATATCGTGTACAACTTCTACTTGTGACTTTTACATGACTTTTTTTATAAAATACTGAAAAATTAATTGAACCGTACCGATATCGAAGAAAAACCGAGATGATGTGATGGTTTCAAAAAGTCTAATTTTGGTTATACAAAATAAAATAACCGAAAAATTGATATGATATAAATTTTATAAAATAACCGCCGGAACCGTACCATTGACACCCCTAGTTGGTTACTCTACACTGACTTTTTCTGTGTGTAGCTTTACATTATTATTATACAAGTTTTTTTCATCTAGTTTTTCCTTTTAAATTTATACGGCTTAAACCTGTCAACCGGTTGACCCGGGACATATTACGGTTCCGGTTAGCAAACCGGCCAGTTACCGGTTTCCGAACCATTCCAGGCTGACGGTCACCGTCCAGTTTGGCTCTAACCGGCCCGGTTCCGGTACCCTTCTACCAAACCGGTAACCGGTAAACCAAAAAATCTTTTTTATTTTTATTTTTTATTATTTTGCTTAATTACGTATTTTACACATAAATTAACACTATAGTTTATTCGTTTGTATATCCATAGGTTATAAGTATTAAGAAACTCAAGATTGTATATTTTTAACTTAAGTATATTTATATATGTTATGTATATAAGACTATAAGTATATATATATATATGTTTAAGTTATATGTATTACTTAAGTTTATATATTTACTAACAACGTACTTATGAGTATTAAAAAATTCAAGATTGTTTTTTTTTCTCTAAGTATATAACTTTCTATTTTATAACTTAAGTATATGTATATTATAAGTATGTTCTAAGTATATTATAGGTATATATGTTTAAGTTATATGTATTACTTAAATTTTATATTTACTAATAACTCATGAGTATTATAAAATTCAAGATTGTATATTTATAAATATATATAGTTATAACTTTCTATTTTTTAATTTAACTAGATGTATATTATAAGTATATTCTAAGCATATTGTAGGTATTTTCTTAACTTAATATAAGTAAGAATATGAACACAAGTAAATAGAAGAAAGCTCAACGAGCCATAATTTTTATTCATTAATGGATAACATTTATTTGCAAGTTGTAATTTTTTTTTTAACTTGCAAATGATACATGAGTTGCAACTAAGTAGTACAAGAATAAAATTACATTGTAAGCACCATTTCGCTAATTTCATCTATATTATATTCATCCATTGGGATTTCTTTCATGTCTTCAAATTGGTCCCCTTCACTTGCTATTAAAAGTTCAATCTCTTCATCTTCGCCTTGCCTCGCCTCTAGCCTTTGGTTGCGCCGCTCCGATCGAATCCAATCGCGAATGTAAACTAGTACTTGCAAGCTAAATCCGGATAAGGAGTATCTATGGTCTCCAATTTGTTGTCTTCCTTGGCTAAATGCACTTTCCGAGGCCACGGTTGATATTTGAACATTAAGGATATCCCGAGTCATTCTTGCAAGTACGAGATAATTCACCTTGAATTTCTTCCACAATCCTAAGACATCCACTTCGGGCACGATCATTTTCACCAATGGCTACAAGAAATAAAAGTGAAGTTCATCAAAGTTTGCAGTAGTTTGAGTAGTAGAAGAAGACATTCTTCGGAAAATACCTAAACTCGACATGCCTTTTCCTTTATTTTGAGAAGTAGAAGTACTAGGTGGTGGAGCAACGGGAGTAGCACTTTCTTCCAACTTAGAATAATATTCAAAAACTTTTTTAAGCTCAATTTCTATGGCTCTCTCGGCCTCAAATAAAGATGGTTGCTCGGTGGTAATTTCTAAATATTCATAAATTTGTCTAACCAACTGAATGATATAAGAAGTTTTAAGATAAGGATTTAAAATAGAACACAATATGAATAAAGTTGGTATGGGAAAATAATACTTCTCAAAATTTTCCCTCATAGAATGAATAGCCGATTGATAACCGGTTTTGCCTTATACTCAAATAAAACTCTAGCTATTTCGGCCAAGTATGCTAAAATTCCGGTAACCGCGGGATAAAATTGTCTAGAAAAAGCAAGAGTAGCATTATAAATATTTTCTAAAAGTTCTTTACATTCCAAAACATCTTCCCAATCGCTATCAAATAACCACTCTGTAACCTCTTTATTGTGATTGTTGTGAGTATTTTGTATGGCAAACCTATATTCATATCTTGTTGCGGCATAATGTAAGTGTAGTTCCACACAGTATCAACTTCAACTTGAATTTTTCTAGGTCTAAGACCAAGACTCTCACATTGATTATTAAAATCTCTCATTTTAGCCTTACTTGAATTACAAAAAAGAAAACCAATCGCATCTCTAATCTTTTGTCAAGGTTTAAATTTAACAAGCAAAATATAACATTGATTGATTGAATTTTAGTATTTTACCAATAAAAAGAATAAAATAATAGAACAAACGTGAAGATGCAACTAGGCCAAAACTTTCTGGTTAGATACAATTTAAGAGATAGAGCCCATACTCTTGAATCATTAATCTCGATTGTACCACCAACAGATGTAATAGCATGGATGGATCTTTTCATCATTAATTAGAGGTTTCAGATTTGATTTTCGGAATGAAAAAAAATTCTTGCATAGGGGATGTTTCCCCTTTAAATGGGCTATTATGCGACACAAATCTAAATTAGTCGGGCCAGTATGTTTCGAAACGGGACAACTACGTACATATACATCTTAAGGAGAAATATTTACGAAACATGACGATAGTTTTATATTTACAAAACATAACATTACAAACCCTATACAAAACATGATTTATATAAAATAAAAATAAAAATTTAAAAATTATTTTTTATTTTAAAAAAAAATTATTTTTTAAAGTATTTTTTAATTTTTTTTTTAATATTTTTTTTCGCTCAAAAATTTATGTATGAAATGTGTATATCTCTCTCAAGGCTTAAAAAGTTCGCTCAAAATTTAGTGTATGAAAACGGTATGAAAAATGCATGAAATACACATATCTCGTTCAAGGCTTAAAAATCCGCTCAAAATTGTGTGTATGAAAACAATATGAAATTTGTATCTCGCTCAAGTCTTAAAATTTCGCTCACATTTTCGTGTATAAAGTTCATGTTAGATTTCTGTAAAATTAATACAACTACAACAACATTGTATACAACTTTGATACAACATTCAAGACTTAAAATAATCTCTCAAATTTTTGTGTATGAAATGTGTATATCTTGCTCAAGGCTTAAAGAGTTCGCTCAAATTTTATGTATGAAGAACGTATGAAATGTGTATATCTCGATCAAGGCTTAAACATTACGCTCAAAATTTTATGTATGAGAATGGTATGACATGTGTATATCTCGCTCAAGACTTAGAATTTCATTCACATTTTTTGTATATAAAGTTCATATTAGGTTTCTAGAAAATTAATACAACTACAACAACATTGTACAACTTTCAAGACTACAATATTCAAGGCTTAAAAAGTTTTATTTGTCCAATTTTGTGTATGAAAATTATATTAAAAATTTTGCTCACACATACACATTTCATACACAAAAATTTGAGGTAATTTTTTAAGCCTTTGAGCAATATATGTATATATATATATATACTTTTTTTTTTAAATATAAAATTATTTTTTAAAAATATATAAAATTTATTTTAAAAAAAAATTAATATCTTTTTAAAAAAATAATATATTTCCTTATAAAAAAAAAAAAAAACGAAAAATATATGAAAATCGTCATGTTTCGTAATATATCGTTATGTTTTGTAAATAAGGAAAACTATCTATATACTTTGTAATAAAAAAGTCTTAAGTAGATTTGCTACGTAATTTTTCCATATACCATATAATTACTTTAAAAAAAAAAAAAAAAAGAATAGCTGATGTACAAACTTATACATGATGACTGCTTGAAAGCTGAAACTCCTCTCCCAGCAATAGGTACTCCCAAAACATCGCTCTAAGTGATTGAAATGTAATGCGTGTTTACAATTTTAAGAGATCACGACCCCTCGACCTCTTAATTATAGTTGGTTCTAGTTAGTTTGATGTTACGTAACTACATATATCATTTTACTTTTGATAGGTAATAACATACTTATTAGATTTGAAAGCTCATTGCTAGTCGAGGCCAGTGTGTACACACACAAAGCACACATAAATTTCCCAGTATTAAACAAGAACACGCATGGTTGTTGTTCTTTGGTCCAATGGGGTGTGCTGTTAAGCATTTAACAGTGATAGTTCGAGGGTGTGTGTGGTAGCTAGTAGTTGCAACACTTTCGTTCCTACACATAGATCGACCAAGCACAAGTCACATCGTCTTATGTCCCCAATCTATATCCTACTCTCCCCCCTCCCCCCTTCCCATTTTGATAGTGTTAAAGAATATTAATATCAGTATATTTTAATATGTTATAACATTGTGTTTACTATTCTCTCCGTCCCAAAATAAGTGTCACCTTAGCAAAATAAATTTGTCCCAAAGTAAGTGTCTTAGGAATTCAAGATAAAAATTGACAAGCCCTTAGCAATTAAAAAGTAGTCATTTATAGCATTTAAAAAGTAGTCATTTTTAGTATTGCTGAATTCTAAAAGAAATATCTAATAAATAGGGGTAATTTAGTTAAACTCCACATTGTATTTATTAATTTTTTGGCTTGATTTTTGCTAAGGTGACACTTAGGGCATGTTTGGAAAGCCACCCGGTAAATGGAATTGGTGTAACTACTAGGGTAGTAATTACATAATAGTGTAATTACAACGACTTGTTTGTTTGTCATAACGTAATTACAGTGTAATTACAAGCGTGCTGTTTGATTGCACAAGCGTAATTACACAGTTAGTTTAATTTAAAAATAAATTTTAATTATAAAAAATTTAAAATTAATATTTTAAAAATATTTGCCTTTATAAATGATATTAAATTAGTTATTTAATAACACATTGTTTCTTGAAAATATATTAATTAATAATCATATATTTGTAACTAATATTGTAAAAAATAATTGATATATATTTTTCAAATTAATAATATTTAATTTTAATTAATTATAAAACTTAAACGAAGACTTTTTTTTTATGAGAACGTCATGGATTGGATGTTTGACAAAAAATAATATTTATAAATATAATGCCATAACATTATTCAAATGTTTGACACAAAAAATCCTTCAAATGTAAGTGAAAAATTAACAACATGCAATGTGAAAGCAAATAACTTACAATTGAAAATATAACCTAAATTCAAAATCCAAAAGAAAAAGTTTAACATAATACTCTTATGTCAAATTCCAACATTACATAAGTAAACGTAACTTAAGTAAATAATTCAAAAGAAAGGGAAAATATAAGTCTATAACCTCATTTACAACGAAATTCTATTTTAATAACGTCACTCGTTGTATGCCAAGTTTGTTAATGACTCATTCTTTCCAATATTAAGAGGTGTAGTTTAAAAAATTAGAATAATAACACTGTTATGTTAAATGAATAAAAAAAAAAAAGAGCAATTACATGGAACCACAAGAAGTAAAAGTAGAAATGAGAAGAAAGGAAATGAACAATTAATTGTACATCAATTACTCTTATCCCCAAGGTAGCTAATCCTGTCACAATTAAAGAGTACAGACCTATAGCTTGTTGCACAGTCTCATACAAACTTATAGGAAAAATCCTAGCAGGAAGAATGCAGCAAGTCATTGCTTCTATTATTATTGATGCTCAGGCTGGTTTTATCCCGGGAAGAAAGGTGGCAGATAATATTATTCTTGCACATGGTCAAAAAGTGAAAGCCTACACAAGAAAACATATCTCAGCAAGATGTATGATCAAGGTGGATATCCAAAAGGCTTATGATACTGTGGATTGGAGATTTCTGCATCAAGTCATGGAAGGGTTGGGATTCCCTCAGAAGTTCTTGAAGTGGGTACATGAATGTGTCACTACAGTTAACTATTCATTCATCATTAATGGAGAACCCACACCAACTTTGATGCAGCAAGAGGACTGAGACAAGGAGACCCCATGTCTCATTTTCTTTTTACTATTGTTATGGAATACCTAAGCAGACTACTGAACACTCTCAAAACATCCAAACAGTTCAAACACCATCCCAAATGCTCAAAACTTAACATTACTCATTTATGTTTTGCAGATGATCTTTTGCTATATGTAAGGGGTGATGCAACATCTGTGGCCTTATTACATGAGAAATTCAGCATCTTCTCAGCTGCATCAGGCTTGCAAGCAAATCTAAACAAGAGTGCAGTATACTATGGAGGAGTGACAAATACAGTAAAGCAGGAGATACAGACCATAATGGGATATACTGAAGGAACACTACCCTTCACTTATCTAAGAGTGCCACTCTCAATTAGAAAACTGAAGATTCTGGAATGGCAACCACTCATCAACAGGATTGTATCCAAGGTTTCCTCTTGGACAGCCAAGAAATTATCTTATGCAGGGAGAGTGCAATTGGTGAAATCAGTGTTATTTGGCATTCAGTCCTACTGGGCACAAATGTTTATACTACCAGCAAAGGTGATGAAAACAATTGAAGCCTATTGTAGGAGCTATATATGGTCAGGGACAAATGAGATAACTAGGAAAGCATTAGTATCCTGGAGTAGACTATGTCTCCCGAAAACAGTAGGTGGGCTCAACATTACTAATTTGAAAAATTGGAACAAAGCAGTTGTTACAAAGACCTGTTGGGACCTGGCTATCAAGAAAGATACTCTATGGATAAAATGGATCCACTCCCATTATGTGAAAAACCAAAATTTTGCAATCATGCCACTGCCTCAACATGCTAGCTGGATGGTTAAGAAGATTTTGAAGTCAAGAGATCAATTGGTGAGCTGCAAAATAATACTCAAGGCAAGAAGAGTCCATTAGAAGTTTTTATCCACAAATGATGGGAGACTTGCCTAAAATGCCATGGAGGTCGATGTGTCTTAATCACACTGCCCGGACTAAAGCAATTTTTATTATATGGTCAAGAATCGCAGAACAAAGCTACTTACAAAGTGATAGACTGAGCAAATGGGGAATGCAAGTAGATAAAGATTGTGTCCTATGAAATCAGCTGAAGAAACTAGAGATCATATATTTGCAGAATGTGCTTTTACTAGCCCGTTATGGGGAAAATTCACTGACTGGCTCCATCTGCAATGGCCTAGCATTATCAGTTGGGAGCAGTCACAGGCACTATTGCTTAACTACATTAAAAGAAGATCAAATCAAGCAAAAGTCATGAGGATGCTGTATGCTGAATTTACACATTCAATTTGGACAGAGAGAAATTGGGAAGATTTAGCTAGAGAGGTAGCCTGCACTTGTTATGTTAGAGCTGATGCAAATCTTACACAATAGCTTCATCAGTATAGGTTTTCTTAAAGGGGTACTAGGTTACTTGTAATCTAGGAGTCTTGATAGTCATTGGGGTGTGGAGATAGTCACATTTTTTTTCTGTTGAGCTACCGCAGACAGGGTTGTTGTTTGACCGGTTATGTAAATATCACACTTGGTAATTAATGAAAACTACTAGTTACCAATATATATATATATATATATATATATATATATATATATATAAAAGAAAAATAAAAATAATTAAAAAGAAAAAATAAAAAGAAATTAAAATAATAGAAATAAAAAATAAATTAAAAATAAAAAGAAATTAATATAAACAAAACAAAAACAAATTAAAAAGTAACTCTGTAATTACACTCAATTCTCAACCCCTCCTCCCCCCTTGAGAATTGGATAGTGTAATTACACCCTCTCAATTACACCCAATTCTCACCTAACTATGTAATTACTTGGCCAAACAAACAGGTCAAACTGTGTAATTACACCCAATTCCAATTACGTGGGTGGCTTTCCAAACAGGCCCTTATTTTGGGATGGATGGAGTATTTTTTTTGTCCCGAGTTACGTGTTGGTGTTTTACTGGGCACAAAGTTTAAGAATGAAAGGAAGACTTTTAAAACTTGTAGTCTAAAATAAATCATAGAGTACATATTTGTGTGGTTATAAATCATCTCATTAATTAAGGGTAAAAATGGAAATTGAAAGTTAAATTGTTAATAAATATAGAAAGATGTCATTCTTTTTAGGGCTGACTAAAAAAAAGTATGTTAATAAATTGAGAATATTTTGTTAAGTAAGTATTATTATACTTACCTATTACATTATTGTCAGTTCATTGTCGTATGTCATCTTAATTTGGTACCGTAGGCAAATATTTACCGTAAGTGCAAAAAAGTTAAAATCGTTCCAGAAAACCCAATGAAGGTGGTGGCCCCGACCGAGGTACGTGTCCATGGCTCAGCACATCCACATACAAACAAATGTCCTTCAAAACATGCTTACCTAAGAGATATTTATATTAATAGTGTAATGAGTTTAATTTTTCTAGTTGTTGGTTACTAAATGAAAGTTAGAGTAACCCTACAAATTCTAATGTTTTATGGCCATTGTTTTCTTACGGCCTAAATCAAGGGCCCCTTTATACGATTGAATATTAAATGATCCGTATCATTAGGGTTCTTCACAAATCACCATCAACGAGATAAGCTTCAATTTATGGGAACCTTTTCGAAATACGAGGGTCAAACTTTATAACTTTGATCGTAAGTTTTAATATCGATTATTCAAGTTTGTAAAAATAAAATTTATATATTTAGAAACTATATAAAAAGTACTATAAGTCATGATAATTTTTATTCAAATGATTTAGAAAAAATATAAGGAAAACGTGATCAAAGAACCACCATAAATGAGACTCATAAATAAGTAATAGGTTCGCGTAAATTGAAAAATTAAATTATGTAAGTATGTATATACATAAAAGTTCTTAATTAATGGTTTCCCTTTTCTCGTTTGTGTAGTTTGTCTAGACAAAAAATGGATAAAATTTCATGGAGATGATACCTCCACATTGACCTCATAAGTCCTTTGTGTACCCTTGAATAGCCTTAATGTTTCTCATCGATCCACCTACGAAAAATTGAAAGCTTGAGTAAAAGAGTACTGTACGTATATCATCCTTGGTATACAGTTAGTCTATATGGATCATGACAAGAACAGTATGCGGTAGAATTGGAATACAATAACACAAGCTATTGAACCCCTAAACTCGTCCTCAAGTGTGTCTATCAAACACAATCCGACTTAGAGAGTATTCCATCTTCAATGTAAGAACAAGCTCAATTAAGTGTTGTTTCTATTGAACTCCTGAACTCGTCCTCAAGTGTGTCTATCAAACACAATCCAACTTACAGAGTATTCCATCTTTAATGTAAGAACAAGCTAATATATATTTTAATATAATTATGCCATCTTTTAGCTAAGATTAGCAGCAATTGAGAGGGGAAAAAAGAGTAGCTCTTAATTAAGCTCGCAGTGAAAGAAACGCGAAACCGGCGAAACCATACATCTATCTATGACCTAAAGAATAGCTTACCACATGACTAAAATATTACTCCACCTTCATTTCCTAGTTTAATTTTTGCTTCTAATAAAAATCAGATTTAGGAGATTTAATAGACAGACTTGGGAGGAGTTCAGGGGTTCAATTGGAACAACACTTAGTTGAGATGCCAAAATGAAAAAAATGGACAAATTTAGGATGTCGCATATACATTAAGCCATAACACAATATACCAAAATTCGCCCAATCAATAATAGAATAACACAAAGTAAATATCCTAATTAAAATGGTATTGCCTGACATATATAACAAACAAATGATCATTTATTTACGCCAAAATACATAATTTACTCTCGGAGCTTGAGATCAAATTCTTGTGAGTGTGTGCCACACTCATTCATCAACGGGCAACCTTGTACACACTCAACCTTTTCAGAGTGTAGCTAAGACATACCACTTGTTTCTAACCAATTTTTTAAAACATGTGTAATGTCACACGCCAATATAAGGCCGTGACACATGTCATCAACATAAAAATAAAAAAGAATATATAAGTACAATTTTACCCCTAATTACCAAAAAATTCCAATTTCTCCATATCTTCTTCATCTTCCAAAAAGGATTTTTTTCCTTCCTCCATTAAAATTTTGCTGTCACCGCCTTAGCTTATAATACATTTTCAGTTTTTGAAAGTTAAAATTTGGGAGTTTTGATGAAAATTTTGAAATGGTTGTCTTGGAATTGGAGGATTTTGGGTGGAAGAAGGTGATTTTGGAGGGCGGGATGGTGGAATGGAGTGTGCTTTACTGGTGATATTTGAGTTCTCCATGGTTAAACAATGGTGGAAAGATTGTTGTGGAAGGGTACAGGGCCGGCTCATGTGTAAGGCAAGTCTGCTCTATATTTTTTGGGCCCCACTTATAAAAATATCCTATATACTTATGTATTACTACTCCTTCCGTTCACTTTTACTATTCTACTATGGACTTTGCACACACCTTAACACTACTAAAAAACTGCCAAAAATCAACGGAACCGACTGACATCAAACCAACGGAAAACCGACTCACTGCGTCGGTTTTTTGCATTTCTAATTTTTTTAATTAGAAAACCGACGAACGACGTCGGTTTTTTTGGCAGAATTTTGAAAATATATTTCCGCAAAAAAAAATCGACGTACTAGGTTGATTTTATTAAATTAATAATAATAATTAATATAAAACCGACGGACAACGTCGGTTTTATTTTTAAAAATATTTTAAATAATTTGCAATTCATTTTGTTTTTAAAAAAATTAATAAACAAATTTTTTTTAAGAAACCGACGGATAGGGTCGGTTTTTTATTTTTTATTTTTTGGTTAAACACTGGTCAACATTTAAAAAAAACCGACGGACGGGGGTCGGTTTTGTCCATCGTTTTTTTTTTTTTTTTTTTTTTTTTTTTTTTTGTTAACAAAATGGCCAGACGGGTTTATTTCTCATTTCTCCTCCTCTTCCCAAACAAAACTCCTCATTCCCCTAAAACCCTACCTGCCCCCCCCCCCTCCTCCGCCTAGCCCCGCCACCTGCGCAGCCCACCCCCACACTACCCTAGACCCGTTTTTAACTTAATAAATTGAGGTTAGTTTCTTTTAAATTAGGGATTTTAAAATTCTTTCAATTTTAGTTTTATTTGTACATTTTAGGCCTAATGTTAGTTTATTTAGCTTTGTTAAACATCATTTGCAATGTTATTAATGTTGAATTTGTGAAAAAATGTAAACTTTATTTGACTAGTTTACTTTTCATTTTTTTTTTTTTTTTGCTTGAGCTTGTGCTATATTTTATGTTCATTGTCAATGTATTTGTATTAGCTTAGTTATCATTGTTTGTAATATTATTGATGTTGAATATGTACAAAAATGTATACTTTAATTATTTGACTAGTTTTTTTTATTTTTGTTGGATTGTGCTTTTTCGTAGAATCCATAAGTTATTAAAATTGTTATTGATCATTCAAAATTAGAATTGGTTGAGATTGCGCTTTTCAAAGTTAGAATTGTTAAGCTATAGTATTTCTATAATCTCAAAACTAAAATGTAGACTTTATTTCTTTCACGACCCAAACCGATGGGCCATGACTAGTGCCTGAGCTGAACACTCGCATATGAACCTACTAGATATAATTAGACTGAAACTAAGGACAATATGGAAATTTGCAAAAGCATGCTGTAAACTCATAATGCCATATACCAGAATAAACTTTGTCTCCGATGAGTCATAGTTAACCAAACATCACAAAATATGTAAGCCGACAAGGCTGTCACTATACGCGGGAATATCCAAAACGAACTACATCTGTATAGCTGACCAAACCATGTGTACATAATCCACATGTGTCTACAGACCTCTAAGAGTATAACAAAGTCTATGTCAAAGGGATCTGTACCAAAATGACTCAAGCTCGGAACAATGGAGCTCTCCGCAGTGACCGAAGTCTAAGCGGAGGATCACCAGCGAGAATACGACTGTGGGCATAAAACGCAGCCCCCGAAGAAAGGGGGTTAGTACGAATAATGTACCGAGTATGTAAGGCATAAATAACAACATATATGGATATGAAAGGTAACATGGGATGGGAGGGATAACTTGTACATCTTAAAATCATATGTACACAAGCACCTATATATATATATATATACACACACACACACATATAATATAAATATTAGTGTTGCGGAATGTGCAACCCGATCCATAAATGTTAGTGCTGTGGAACGTACAGCCCGATCCATAATCATCATATGTTGGATTATATGTGTATTTCCAAATTCATGGTATTTAAATTGTGGAAAGTTAGATTGTGTCTTAAGTTAAGATTTTGGGATAATTGAAGGTTTTGAGCCCTAGTCTTAAGAAGTGAGAATTAATTATTTGAGAATCCACTTGTGAATGAAATTGACTAATTTTCTGGATATATGACCCTTAGGTTATGGGTGAAATGAATTTTCAATAAAATTTTAGTTTTGCCCTTGTGGACCCGGGGTCACTTTTCGGGGTGCGTTTTTGGGTTTCAAATATAAGAATAGCAATATGAGTGTCCTTAGATTCGTATTCTAATGTAGATAGCGTATTTGATAGATTTCGATAGTTCAGAGGCTCTACGCAAAGGAACGGCATTGGTTTGATCGTTCGTGGCACCTGCTGGGCATTGAGGTAGGTTACGGTCTACTTTAATTAGACTCTGATTAGAGAATCGTATGTAGTTGTAGAAATTGACGGGGATAGCATGTTAGGCTTTCGGGCATGAAGTGCGGGTGAATTCTAATTAGGTTGTTACATTGTATGGCTTGTCGCCAAATGTGTTATTTGCTGTGATTATCACCTGTTTGTATCTCCGTCACATACTAGCTCACTCATCACAAAAAAAAAAAAAAAAAAAGGAATGGTAATATTGATAATTGAATAGTGGACAGTATTATGATTTGTACTTGTTGATTTTATATTAGTGATATTGTTGAGACTAATATCATGCATGACATGCTTTCCATATTATTGTTGTGATGATTAATGAGGTGAGTGATTGAGAGACTCGAGGTCTTTGCCGGAGATTGAGAGTGACGGAGAGACTCAGGGTCTTTTCGCTTTCGGAGATTGAGAGTAATTGATAGGCTCCGAGGTTTCTTCCAGAGAGCACGAGCGGTACATGGACTTCGCGGGTCCCCAATGGGTTATGGCTTTGAGGCACTGCCCTTAGCATGTGTGTACGAGAGTGGAGTGAGAGAGGTGACTGTTGCATTGCATTGCATTCATTCACTCATATATTTGACTAATCATCTGGTGAACTATATCTGTCTTGGTTGATTTCATGATTCCTTTACACTTTACTTGTATATGATATGTGACCATACCTGTTTGCTCTATGTGCTACTTGTTAGTTTCCACTTCTTCACGTTATCTAATCATTGTCGGCCTATGATGCTTCTAGGTATTAGTGTTGTATTACTACTACTCTTGCTGCACTTTTGTTGAGTGCGAGTACGATCCGAGCTCCGGTTCTACACCCCGTGGCTTATACGCGAGGGTGACATCTTTTCGAGTCATTCGGGGTGAGCTACTTGGTCATCGTGGCCCCGAAGGACCTCCTTTATTTATTTACATTTTTTTGTATTCGACAGAAAATATGTAGCCTTCGGGTATTTTCAGACTTGTATTCCGTACTATGTTAGCGCTCTTGTACCCTTTGACTAGATTTTGGGGTTGTCGTGACATTTCTAGTTATGATAAGTATTTAAGACTTGATAACTTATTCTTATTTCATTTTTTGCTTATTTAACTTGTTATTAGTAATGTGGTTCGCCTACTCGGAGGGATAGTGTAGGTGCCACCACGACTCGCGAATTGGGTCGTGACAAGTTGGTATCAGAGCTTCTAGGTTAATTAGTCTAATGAGTACAAGAGCGATGTCTAGTAGAGTCTTGCGGATTGGTACGTAGACGTCCGTACCTATCCTCGAGAGGCTATAGGACATTTAGGAAACACTCCACTTCTTTCTCTCTTTTCGTGCTAGTTCAATCCGATTGGTATCTGATTCATTCTTTTCGTGCGAGATTGTTCAGATTGGTATCTTAACCTCGTTTCTATGTTCTCTCACAGATGGTGAGGACGCGATCGACCGCTATTGGAAGCCGGGGCACACTTTTTTGCACCGTATCCGTACCGGTGCCGGCGCTCATCCGCGGGGGCGGGGGACGTGGCGGAGGACATGGCGAGGGCAAAGGCGGGTGCGGCTATTCCCGGATAGGGACCCGAGCACCAACAAAACGCTGCTCGGGACACGACGGAGGTTGACTCGGAGCTTGACGACATTCCCAAAGAGGAGATTAGGGCTTCAGGCACGGCCACAAAATGGGATCGGCGCTACTCACGATTTTCGGGAGGCTTGTTTCGAGTGTTGGGGTACTTTGACGGTTTGGCTCGAGCGGGCATGATTCCGGTTGCTCCGGATGGTTCGCGGACTAGAGTGGGAGGTCATACTCCGTCTATGGTTGCTCCGGGATTTCGGACATCGAGGGTATTGCTACGCGGCATACGGCTCCCCGTATTGATGCTACTCTAGTGCTTGATTTTGCTCACAGGCCTATGGATAGGCCAGTGTTGACTAGTGAGGAGCGAAAGTTGTTCGAGGATTTACAAAATATCTCCTCCTTGGTTATGGTACTCCCGGGGAGGATGCGTATGAGTTTATTGTTAGCTGCCATGAGATGCTTCATAAGTTGGGTGTAGTGGAGTCTCACGGGATCGATTATGTTTCTTTCCAGTTAGTTGGGGATGCCAAACAGTGGTGGAGATCATACATGGAGTGTCGACCAGTTGGGTCGCCACCTTTGACCTGGACCCAGTTCTACCAGGTGTTCCTGGAGAAGTATGTTCCTCGTACTCTAAGAGGCAATAGGAAGGATGAGTTTTTGACATTGGAGCAGCGGGTAGGTCGGTTGCGGAGTATGAGACCAGATTTCTCGCCTTGTCCCGTTACGCGACGACATTACTTCCCACAGAGGCTGAGAGAGTGAGGAGATTTGTGAAGGATTTGGGCCTTTCGCTTCGGCTGGCGACCTTACAGTTGGAGGCTTCTGGGGCCTCATTTCAGTCAGTAGTAGAGCATGCCAGGAGGGTCGAGTCAGAGATGGGTCGGGCACATAGTGGAGGTGGTGACAAGAAAGCTAGCGAGTTTGACGGCCGGAGGTCTATTAGAGGGTGGGGGACACCATGACGGGGGTCGTCATCATCCCTACGGCCACCCCATCCGGTCATCGGCGCTGCTTTGGCGGTGGTTCTTCAGTTTATAGTGGGCACAGTTCTAAGCAGACTTCCCGAGGTTCTTACTCTCGACCTTCAGACCGCGGAGGGTATTCTGGTTCTACTATGACAGTTCAGTAGCCTATGGCTAGAGGGGCATGTTTTGAGTGTGGTGAGACAGGACATTAAGCGAGAGAGTGTCTGGATCCGAGCGAGGGGTTCCGAGTTCCAATATCTAGGCCTCCACACGGCTGGCCGAGAGGAGGATATCTTTGGTAGAGGGGTTCGCGGTCGGCGGGGCGGCCGTCGGCCTGTGAGAGGTGGTCGTCGGTCACCGGTAGGGGCGGCGCTCGGTCGGTGAGAGGAGGATCTCGGGCGGGTCATCGTGGTCATAGAGGCACATAATCCGAGGGGTGGACGTGCCCATTTTTATGCTTTTCGGGTAGACCGGGCCGAGGCTTCGATGCGGTTATCACGGTTATTATTTCGGTTTGTCACCGATCGGCTTCTGTCTTATTTGATTCGGGTTCTACTTTCTCTTATGTGTCCACTTACTTCTCTATGGGTCTGGATATGCTTTGTGATATGCTGGATGTACCTATTCGTGTCTCTACCCCCGTCGGAGATTCTGTGATAGTAGATCGAGTCTATAGGTCTTGTGTGGTCATGTTTATGGGGTAAGACATTTGGGTAGACTTAGTTATTTTGGATATGGTGGACTTTGATATTATTTAGGGCATGGTGGTTATCTCCCTATCATGCTATTTTAGGCTGTCACGCAAGACCGGTCACGTTGGCCATCACCCGGTATTCCATCGGTTAGAGTGGAAGGTACTCCTAGTCCGGCACCTAAGAAGATCATATCATTTCTTCGGGCAAGAAAGTTAGTGGATAAGGGATGTTTAGCATATTTGGCTCATTTTCGGGACAGTGTGGATACTCTTCTTCACGGTCGGTGCCGGTGTTTGTGAGTTCTCAAAGGTTTCCCCATGATTTACGGTATCTTTGCACGATCGAGATATTGACTTTTGCATTGACTTGGAGCCGGGCACCGAATTTTTCTATTCCACCCTATCGGATGGCTTCGGCGAGTTGAGAGAGTTGAAAGAGCGGTTGCAAGACTTGTTGAGCAAATGATTTCTCAGACCCGAGTGTTTCTCCTTGGGTGCTCCCGTTACTTTCGTGAAGAAGAAAGATGGTACCATGCGATGTGTATCGATTACGAAATTGAAAAAGGTTACACATCGAAATAAGTATCCATACCGCGGCTGATGAATTATTTGACCGAACTTCGGACATCGATCTTTTCTAAGATTGATTTGAGGTCAGGCTATCATTAGTTGAAGATTCGAGCGGAGGATATTTCGAAGACCGCTTTCAGGACCCGTTATGATCATTATGAGTTCTTGGTGATGTCTTTTGGGCTTACTAATGCCCCTGTAGCGTTCATGGATTTGATGAATGGGATCTTCAAGCCTTACTTTGATTCATTCGTGATCGTGTTTATTGATGACATCTTGGTGTACTCTCGGAGTAAGGAAGATCATGAGAAGCATTTCGGGATCGTGCTCAACCCTTGTCGAGAAGAAATCTTATGCCAAGTTTTCAAGTGTGAGTTACGCTCGGTTAGAAATAGGCATTTTGGGACATGCTAAAATCCAAGGACGGGGATATGGTTGATCCCAAGATCGAGGCGGTTAGGGATTGGGCCGACTGCGGTCACGGATATGTGCTAAGTAAGCCGAGCTTTAATGGCGCATTCTGAGGGATATGATTTCTTGGAGGGGTGAAGGTTACACTTTTCATCTATTGCTTCCCATTTGACTAGGTTGTCTCAAAATGGCAATGTGCCTTTCCGGTGGTCGGACAAGTGTGAGGAGAGCTTTAAAATGACTTCGAGGCTTTATTGACTTTAGCCACGATTTTGGCTTTACCGCTCGGAAAGGGCTTTCTTGTTTATTGTGATGCTTCTCGGATTGTCTTGGGTTGTGTGGTGATACATAGAGGGATATAAAGGTGATCGCGTATGCAAAACCCACGGGAAAATATATAGTTCGCAAGAAAAATACCCCGCTCGAATTAGAGTTAGGCTGTCCCGTAGTATTCGCTTTGAAGATTTGGAGGCATTACTTGTATGACGTCATTGTGAGGTGTTCACGGATCTTACCGTAGTCTTTAGCATGTGTTTAATCGGTAGGATCTAAATTCGAGGCAACGTAGATGGATGGAGTTGCTTAAGGATTATGATATATCACCATTAACTGTCATCAGGAAAGGCTAATGTGGTAGCTGATGCATTCAGGCGAAAGGCAGTGAGTATGGGTAGCTTGGCGCGTTTGATTGTAGGAGAGTGTCCTTTAACATGGAGGTGGAGTGTTTGGCTAATAGTATGGTAAGACTTGATATTTGGTCCCCTGGTCTAAGTACGGTTACTCTTAATGTGGAGGGCGAGGTCGTCTCTTTTGAGCGTATAAGAGGCCCGGCGTTTGAGGATGTGAAATTGTGCAAGATTGAGAATAAGGTGCTAAGTGGAGAAGCCAAAAGGATAATATTCTTGATGATGAGGGTGTTTTGAGGATTAAGGGCGCGTTTGCATTCCTAGAGTTGGTGATTTGATTCTTGATCTTGAAAGAGAGTTGTAGTTCCCGGGTATTCCATTCATCCGGTGCAACAAAGATGTATATTGATTTGAGACATGACTTTTTGGTGGGGTAGATGAAGAGAGACATTGTGGACTTTGTTGCCCGGAATGTTGGTGCCGGCGATAGTTAAGTGTGAGCACTAAGGACCCGATGTGGTATGACTCGCAGGATGCCCCGTTCCGATGGCCGAAGTGAGAGAGGGATTGCTATGGATTTCGTGTTGGTCTTAGAAGACTTTAGGCAAAGTTTGATTCAATTTGAGTTGTGTGGATAGGTTGACTCATCCTTTATTCGGTCCCTTCGTTCAGGACCGTAGTTACCTACAACACGAATAAAAGGCAAGGACCTACATTCAGAGAGATTGTTCGATTGCATGGGAGTGCTATTTCCATCATTTCCGCAGAGGCACTTGGCATCGCTTAATTTTTGGAGGACTTTGCGGGAACGGAATTGGGAACTCCCATCTTAGAGCCTTTTAGTCTATGATGAACTAATATGTACGAGAACTCGGTACGATCCGAGAGCTTCTATTGTGTGCTTCGAGGACAAAGGGCTTGTGTGATTGACTTTAGCGGTGTTTGGGACCGCGCTTACCGTTGGCGGAGTTCATTTAAGCAAGGTCGCCATTCTTTCGAGCATTGATATGGCACAGGCTTGAGGCTTTGTATGGTAGGAGATGTGTCGCTCTCGATTGGAATGTTCGATGCGTTTGAGGCGAGACCTTGGGGTACCGACTTGTCAAGAGTAGTCTTGGACAAGTAAAGTTGATTCCGAAAAGCTTATTGCGGCAAAGTAGGCAAATGGAAGTACGCGGGAAGGTTCGTGATATGGAAGTTCATGATTGGTGATCAAGTCCTATTGAAGGTTTCGCCCATGAAGGGTGTAATGCGATTCGAGAAGATCCTGGGCAAGTCGAGCCCCGTGTTTATTCAGCCTTTTCCCGAGATTCTTCATCGTGTTGGCGATGTGGCATACGAGTTAGCTTTGCCCACGGTTTTGGCGAAGTTCATCCGGTATTTCATGTTTCCGTGCCTCTCGAAGATACCATTCGGACGGGTCTTCTTATCATTCAGCCGGATTGCGAGACATTATTTGATCGTAATCTATCCTTCGAGAAGAAAGCTTTGAATCTTAACTGGCAAGCGAGAAAGCCGAGGTCCAGATACCACGCTTAACTCAAGGTGCGGAAGCACACACAAGTCGTCTATTCGTTGAGGCATACGATAGGAAAATAAGTCATGCCATATGCGATATTAGATATAAATGCGGAAGTTCGATAGTTACAAAATCCCCAAATTAGAATTCATCACATCTAATCTAGAACATGTCTCGAGGACGAGCGATTGTTTAATAACCACAATATCCGATAACGACCCATTTGGTCGTTTAGCACTCTTCGGTCTCTTTTTCACTAAAATACACTTTCATACTTTAAAAAAAGATATTTTGACTTGATGTGAGGGCGTGGTACGGTAATTTAAGTGATGGGTAATTTTTAATATATTTACTTAAAGGTGCGAATAGTTTAGTCATAGAATTTTTATTTCGCTTAATTGAGGTATAAGTTGGTGAATACCGTAATTTCTGAGGGACAATTATTTTAGTTGAATAAACAACTGACCCCAAAAATTAATTTAAGACCTAACACGGGGCCCATAAATAGGAGTGAAATTAATGGAGTGTGGTTCACATACCAAAAGGAAGAAAAAAAAACCGCCGCATTCGGATAGTCTGCAAAAATTTCCGTGGAAGGAATTGAACACCATCGTGCATGCTTTTTATTTGCTCGGTCACGTTTGGGTTAGGGGTAGAGTAGATTTCTAAAATCATTAGTCATCGAGCGGATAGCTTTGTTCGTCTAGTCCTTGTTCCTTTTGCCTAGAATTATCAATTTGTGCATTGGCTAACATAATGAATAGGACAAGTAGGGGACAACTAGTACAACATTGGGTGGCAGCAAAAGGATGATTGGATGGGGGGAAAAATGGCTTCACACGTTTTTCTTGCTTTTCTTGTATGCACTGTAGCAATTTTCAGCTTTCTTCAAGCTTTGGAAAGTGCCCCATGATTTGTTTATTATAATATTGGTTTGTGCAGAGAACTTTTACAATGGTCAATTGAATTGAGGACTAAAGGTAGGGTAATAATTAGTTAAACCACTAGTTAGCGATGAGAGTGAAAATTTGCATAGAAATTGATTCATACGTTTTTCTTTCTTTTACAAGGACACTGCACGAATTGTAATTGCTAATATAAAACTTCTTTTTATGTTTTTCGTGTTCCAATTTCAATCCTTATATAAAGGATCTATATATTTTTAATATTAGGTGTATTGGATTATATGTGTATTTCCAAATTCATGGTATTTAAATTGTGGAAAGTTAGATTGTGTCTTAAGTCAAGATTTTGGGATAATTGAAGGTTTTGAGCGCTAGTCTTAAGAAGTGAGAATTAATTATTTGAGAATCCACTTGTGAATGAAATTGACTAATTTTTCCATATATGACCCTTAGGTTATGGGTGAAATGAATTTTCAATAAAATTTTAGTTTTTCCTCAGAAGGTTCATTTTTCGCGGTGCGTTTTTGGGTTTCAAATATAAAAATAGCAATATGAGTGTCCTTAGATTCGTATTCTAATGTAGATTGCGTATTTGATAGACTTCGATCGTTCAGAGGCTCTACGCAAAAACCCATTGGTTTGATCGTTCGTGAAGATGATATGGCATTGAGGTAGGTTACGGTACTACTTTAGTTAGACTCGATTAGAAAAATCTTGCCTTGTAGAAATTGACGGGGGATAACATGTTAGGCTTTCGGGCATGAAGTGTTGGAATTCTAATTAGGTTGGTTCTAAGTGTTGGCTTGTCGCCAAATGTGTTATTTGTCATTTATCACATGTTTGTATCCGTCACATACTAGCTCTCGCTCATCACAAAAAAAAAAGAAAGAAAAAGGAATGGTAATATTGATAATTGAACGGACCCGACGGCCCATATGATTTGTACTTGTTGATTTTATATTGGTGATATTGTTGAGATTGATATCATGCATGACACGCTTTTCATATTATTGTTTTGATGATTGGTGAGGGTGAGTGATTGAGAGACTCCGAGGTCTTTGCGGAGATCGAGAGTGACGAGAGAGACTCGAGGTCTTTCACTCTAGACCGAGAGTGATTGATAGCCTCCCGAGATTTAAAAAATGGATAACGAGCGGTACATGGACTTCGCGGGTCCCCCATGGGTCATTTTTTACAGGCAATTTTTTAATTATGTGTGTACGAGTGGGCGGAGTGAGAGAGACGTTGCATTGCATTGCATTCATTCACTCATATATTTGACCGATCATCCGCGAACTATATCCGTCTTGGTTGATTTCATGATTCCTTTACACTTTACTTGTATATGATATGTGACCTTACCCGTTTGCTTATTTTATGTGCTACTTGTTAGTTTCACTTCTTCATGTGTTATCTAATCAAATAATAAACAATTTTGTTTTAGGAAGAGTGTTGTACCGATACTCTTCTTTCACTTTTGTTGAGGTAGAGTACGATCCAGGGTCAAATCTACACCCCGTGGAAAAACCGATACGCGAGGGTGACATCTTTCAATCATTCGGGGTGAGCTACTTAAGTCGTCCGTGGCCCCCGAAGGACCTCCTTTATTTATTTTCGATTTTGTATTCGACGTACAATATGTAGCCTTCGGTATTTTTACTTGTATTCCGTACTATGTTAGCGCTTTTGTATCCTTTGACCGTATTTTGGGGTTGTAACCCCGTGACATTTTAGTTATGATAAGTATTTAAGACTTGATAACTTATTCTTATTTAATTTTTCAATTATTTAACTTGTTATTAGTAATGTGGTTCGCCTAATGCTAAGGGATAGTGTAGGTGCCACCACGACTCGGCGAATTGGGTCATGACAAGAATTCAAAGTTAGAATTGATTGGGATTGTGCTTTCAAAGTTTTATTAAGTTAGAAACCATAAGTTATTAAAGTTAGAATTGTTATATTTCAGAATTCAAAGTTAGAATTGGTAGGTATTTATGCTTTCTTAAATTATTGATGTTCAATTTGTGAAAAAATGTAAACTTTATTTGACTAGTTTACTTTTCATATATATATATATATATATATATATATATATATATATATATATATATATTTATTGCGAATTATTTATTTTTATGTTCATTGTCAATGTATTTGTATTAGCTTGATTAGAATTGGTTGGGATTGTGCTATTTCCAAGTTATATTAAAGTTAGAATCCATAAGTTATTAAAGTTAGAATTGTTATTGAGAATTCAAAGTTAGAAGTATTAAGTTTGTGTTTTCAAGATTAAAATTGTTATAATATTTCTATAACCTCTAAACTAAAATGTAGACTTTATTTGATTAGATTTACTTTTCAATTTTTAGAATTAAAAGTTAGAATCCATAAGTTATTAAAGTTCGAATTGGTTGGGATTGTGATTTTAAAAAATATTAATGTTAGAATCCATAAGTTATTAAAGTTAGAATTGTTATTGAGAATTCAAAATTAGACTTGGTTGGGATTGTGTTTTCTTAAGTTATATTTTAAGTTAGAATTCTTAAGTTATAATATATTTCTATAACCTCAACATTTTGTGGGTATTTTTGTACATGGATCATCATATGTGGATGTATAATAGGACTATTAGTAATCGTGTGGGTATGAATGATGAATTTGTTGAAGGTATTTGATGGTTTATCACACATGCAATATCACTTCACCCTTTTCAAAATGAAGGGGTAATTAGGTGTCCTTGTTCTCGTTGTCGGTGTATGAAGTATTTGAAACCGAAAGCGGTTAGGGTTCATTTATATGAGGGCCGCGGGTTTAAGCAAAATATATGTTTGGAGCGATCATGGAGGGACCGAGGGGTCAATGGTATATTTTATAATATGGTAGTTGGTGAAAGTAGTGTGTCGCGGAATATAGTCATGTCCAATATGATAGAGTTAATGATATGGTTAATGATGCTTTTAGCGTACGAATCGGGTTTGAACCTAAGCAAAATTTTGAGAACCTCACCATGAAGAAGCAATGTGCTTCTATTAAGAATTAGAAGAGGCTAGTCGTCCACTTTGGGTAGGAAGTCAGCATTCTAAGTTGTCTGTTGCAGTTAGAATGATTAACATCAAATTAGATTGGACTATTGCTGAAGCTGCTATGGACTCAATGATTAAGCTTGTGGGGGAACTATTTAGTCCGGAATTTGACATACCTAAGAGTTACTATGAAGCAAAGAGATTGGTTTCCAAATTAGGATTGTCGTATGATAGAATTCATTGTTGTCCAAACGGTTGTATGTTGTTCTATAAGTAAGATGTTGATTTAAATGAATGTAAAATATGTGGACATGCGTGTTATAAGCGGACACTAGTGGGAAGATGGTTCCAATTAAGTCGATGCATTATTTACCTATTATACCTAGGTTAAAGAGGTTGTTTGCATCACGAGTTCTACTCCTCACATGAGATGGCACAAAATAAAATAGAAGGACACCTAGTGTTATGTGTCATCCATCGGATGGACAAGCGTGGAAACATTTTGACAGAACTTATCCTGATTTTACTAGTGAACCAAGAAACATTCGTTTGGGTTTGTGTGCTGATGGTTTCACACCATACTCTGTTTCGGCTGCACCTTATTCTTGTTGGCCTGTATTTCTTACTCCATGTAATCTACCGCCTGAGATGTGTATGACAAGTCCAAGTCCCTATATATTCCTAAATTGTGTTATCCCTGGTCCTCGTAATCCAAAAGTTTTGATTGATGTCTATCTACAACCTTTGATTGATGAGTTAAAACAATTGTGGTGTGAAGGTGTAGTGACATATGATGTATCAACTAAGAGCAATTTCAATTTGCGTGCTTCTTTAATGTGGACTATTAACGATTTTCCTGTGTATGGGATGTTGTCTAGTTGGATGACTGCTGGAAAGCTTGCTTGTCCTCATTGCATGGAAAATAGTAAAGATTTCACTTTAAAACATGGCCACAAAAATTCATGGTTTGATTGTCATCTTCAGTTCTTGCCTATGGATCACCAATTCAGGAAAATGAAACAAGCATTTAGAAAGAATAAAACTGAAAATGATCCGCCACCTCGAACATTGTCAGGAGAAGAAATTTGGGGGAGGGTTCTTCACTTGCCTAAGGTCACAGAAGTTGCCCCTTATAGACTACCTGGTTATGGTGTTGAACATAATTGGACTAAACAGAGCATATTCTGGGAGTTATCGTATTGGAAGGATAATCTTCACGCATAATGTTGATGTGATACATTTGAAAAAAATTACTTTGATAATTTGTTCAACACCGTTATGGATGTTAAAGGCAAGACAAAAGATAACCCAAAAGCTAGATTGGACCTAAAGGAATATTGTAGGATGCCACGAATCGAATCCTGCAAGAGTTAGCGAATAATAAAGTGTTCAAGCCCAAGGTTAGTTTTTCATTCACTTTGGATGAGAAACGAGATTTGTCAATGGGTTAAGAATTTGTGGATGCCGTAGGGTATGCGTCTAATTTTGACAAGCGGTGCCGATATGAATGAAGGAAAATTGATTGGTATGAAAAGTCATGATTGCCATGTTTTCATGGAAACTTTGATTCCTATTGCATTTAGCCACCTACGGAAAGAATATGGAAACCAATCACAGAGATAAGTTTGTTCTTCAAGGATTTATGTTCTAACACTTTGATGGTAGAAAACCTTCAAAGAATGGAACACGAATATGCCGATATTACAACTAAGCTCGAGAAGATCTCTCCATGTGGCTTTTTTGATGTGATGGAACATCTTCCATTCATCTTGTACAAGAAGAGGCACGCCTTGAGGCCCCAAACCAGGAGGATGTATCCTTTCGAGAGGTAAGGAACCAAACTTACTACCTCTTTCTTTAATGTATTTTGTTAACTAATTAATGTTCCTATTGATATTAAACATGTACGGACCATTGGGTAAACGCAAAAAATTGGCTAAAAAACAGAGATCCAAGATTGAAGGATCTATTTCGATGTGCGTATCTTGTAAAGGAAACAGCGCATTTATGTTCATATTATTTCGGAGAGCAAGTGTCGTGTATGAGAAATAGGCCCAACCGTAATGATGAGGGTGGGGTTCATCCTAACTACCCACCAATGTCCATCTTTAATCAACCAGGACGAGATTCTAAAAAGCCTCCAAAACGAACCCCGAGTAATATGGAGAAATCAAATGGTGTGACACATGTTTTGCTCAATTGCATGAAATTCAAGTATATATCGGTGAGTGTCGAATTATGTTATTGAATTAAATGGGTAATCGATAAGTGAAACTAATGAAAATCTCTACATATGTCGAATAACAACTTCATAGAACTTGAGGAATGAAGCCATATATTCTAAGTTTTCCCATTGGTCGTACGTATTTTGTAAGTGTGGAAATTCATTGCATAATTTCAATTAAATGTAAGCTACATATAAGTTATTGAATTTTAATTTTCCTCCTTATTATATAGGTTTATCATACGGAGAACATTCCCAATTTGTGAAAGATATAGCTCTTGGACTAGGGCAATGAAGTTAGGACAATGAAAAAGTACATTGTTAATGGTTACAAGTTTCAAAACCAAGAAGTTTCTCAATATAAGAAGACGAATAATAGTGGAGTGTGCATTAAAGGCGATGCCGATGATAGCGGTGTAAGCATTGATTATTATGGTGTGTCACAGAGATCAAAAACTTAAGTATCCAAAGCTTACCCTAAGAAGAAGATAACATTATTTCGGTGCGGTGGTTTGATCCAAGCTAAAGAGGTACAAGGGTGAATCGTCAACATAACGTAATTGAAGTCAAACACACAAGACAATACAATCGCTATGATCCCTTTATAATTGTACAAAATTCTAAGCAAGTGTATTATGCTCCATATCCCTTGCGTAGAGATAAGACTGATTGGTGGGTGGTTATAAAGACTAAGCCTGTGGGGAGGATTGAGGTCGATAATGCATTAGATGTGGCATATCAAAATGATGTACCAATTGTTCATCAAATGGTGGACACAGAGTTGGAAAATAGTCTGGAACATCCTCAACACATATTAGAAGACGTTGATGAAGATGATGTAACTATCATAGAAAATGTTGAGGAAGAATCGACCGATTGACCTGAAACGAGCGATGGGGAAGAATCATCTGATGAAAATGAAACAAGCGAGGATGACTAGTTGCATGTTAGTTTAGTCTATACTTGATAATAACACAATTCTATACTTGTTAAATTTTTATTCTAACGTTATTAACTTTCTGTATGCAGATGTCATCAGGTGGTAGTGATCAAGGTAGAGGTAGAGGTAGAGGTAGAGGTGGAGGTACTAGTAAGAAAAAAGATAAGAGACCTATAGATCCTACAGCTACTAGTAGCCGATTCCTCCGCTCCACACATGCGGCCTACTCCGCTCCTTTTTTTATACCTCGGCTCTTCTATGCAAGCCCCGGTCCGTCGATCTTTCACGCACCACTTCCACCACATCATTTACCCATCCTACTTTTATACCTACACCTATGTATTGCCCACCACGTCGCGTTGCATCTCCTAGCACATCGGCCACTTTATCTCCTTCTCCTTTTCCAAGTGGTATACCTCCCAGTGTATCTAATTTGCGCCTTAGAGATAGCAGCTCCGAGTCAACCGCCATCCGGTGGCCCGTCCGACCGGTCTCATCTCCGTCCTCCGTCGCACTCGCACCGGTTCCCGAGACATGCACCGGCATATCATGGTTTACACCGGGAGATGATTCGATCGGCCCAAGTTTTCATCGTGCTCGAGGAGTAAGATTGTCTTTTACTAAGTTTTCCTAAAGTTTTTTCATCTTAATCTTATATGCGTTAAATTTTTTTAGCCTGTAAAATTATCCGGATCACGAAACTACAAAAGACTTGCCGGATGTTGTTCGGAGGCTTTATGGTGATCGGTTTTATACTTCATGGGGTGAAATCCCATATGATACTCGACAAGCTATGTTTAGAGAGTTTAACGTATGCATCTTATTATATATTTCATAACTTGTATTAACTTTTATATAAATCATCTAACATTAGCCATTTGATTTGCAGATGTTTTGTACATAGGATTCAATGGACAATGATAGGGTTGCTGCGAACTTTGAGAGGAAGGGGAGTGCAAGGTTGTCTGATTGGTTTTCGAGGGCTAGAAGGTATATGAAGAAGCCCTAATGGCTAAACACCGAATAGTAGGAGAAACTTAAGTCATATTGGCAAACTCTTGAGTTTATCGCCAAGTCTGAGCAGGAAAAGGCTGCCCGTGCGTCCCAGAAAGGTGGCTCTTTGCACACTGCGGGTGCAAGAAGTCAGGGGCACGTGGCTAGGACAATGGTAAGTAGTTTTATACTTTTAAAGTTACCTACGATCAATATATCATTATTAAGTTATTAATTTTATCTTTAACTTTTTTTTTTTTTTTTTTTTTTGCGTAAAAAAGGCTACATGGGATGATGCCAACTCAGGATCGCCTATTCCTAAAGACCCGTAAAAAAGAAGTAGGAGTCCGATCCGATCGTATGGGTTGAGTGACAGGCTCGTGATTCCTATGTAAGTGATAATTTTATTATTTAAGTAATTATATATAAGTTTAATTATGATATATTCGTTATATACTAAGTTTCATTTTTTAATATACAGACGCAATTTATGGATGATGTGAACCAGTACAACCAAACTCAGCCTGAGCAGTCGAGCCGTCCTCCACCGGAATTAGAGATAGATTTTTGGTGTAGAGCAGTCAAGGGAGTACAAAAGGGTAGAGCGTATGGTCTAGGCCTAAGGAACAACTTAAGTCGCCTTCGGTCGATTGCGAGGGTGAAGGGTCTTCTCGACAAGCCAAGGCATTGATAGTGTCTGTGTCGCAGCTATGGAGCACGAAATCGCTGAACTTAATAGGAAATTAGCTGAGACTGAGGCAAAAAGAGTTGAGGAAAGTAACTCCATGAAAGCGAACCTTGAATCGCTCATGGCACAAGTTATTGAATGTGGACAATTTGGTGTGCCCCCTCCCCCACCCCCCTCCGACCCAAGATGATGATGCATTTATGATGACGGTGATTACGTAGCTCGGACACCGATGATCGCCTGTAGTAGTTTGATTTAATAATGGACTTATGTTTTATGGACTTATGTTAAAACTAGTTAATGGCACTTTTGGTTGGACATTTAAATATTTTTGGACTTTGAAGGTCTATTTAGATCGTATTTGATATGCTTAGATAGTGTTTGATGTGTTTTATTATTACTTAAGGTGATTTTATGTGTTTGTAGCTCTTTTGGAATTGATTTGGAGCATTTTAATGCTAGTTTTGAATAAATTTTTTAGTACCGGTTTTTGTGCAAGTGTGTGGTCGTAAAATGCAAAGACATTGCATGCGGTGAAATTTTCCAGAAAACCTTAGGTTACTCGTCGGTTTTCTGGAAATTAATTCTTAAAATTTTCAAGAAAATCGACGCACTGTGTCGGTTTTTTATTTAAAATAAAAAAATTTAAATAAAAAACCGAATTAGTGCGTCGGTTTTTCATAAAATCTATATTGTTTTTATTTAAGATAAAAAAATCAGAAATTAAAAAAAATCAACGTAGTCCGTCGGTTTTTTTTAATTTTTTTAATTATTGGATAAAAACCGACGGACCACATAAGCGACGCAATCCGCGGTTTTCAAAAAGTGACATTATGTAAACCGATGGACCGTAAAGGGTCTGTTACCCGTCGGTTTCATTGAAAAAACCGACGCGGTCCGTCGATTTTTTCCGTCAGTTTTTGGCAGTTTTTTAGTAGTGTAAGAAACAAGAATAAAGTGCATATTTTATCATAATACCCATATTATTGGTGTCTGACTTCTTAATGAATTTAGAGAATGATTTTGAATGGTAATAAATGCTAAGGGTAAAACAAGAAAAATAAATTATTTTTCTCTTGGTATGTGAAAGTAGACAAGTTACAGTGAAAATCTATTTTTGAAATAGAGGATAAGTCAAGTGGGCTTTAGCCGTCGAACCCGGCCGAAACCCGCCCACCACGGCCCGGACAACTCACTAAGAGGTGTAAGGGGGTCGGGCTAGGTGGGATTTATTGTGGGCCGTACGGACAAGGTGGACAACCCCACCGCCCCGCCCACCCGCAACCGGGTGATGCCCACCGGGCACCTGGGTCCGCCCACTTCAAATAAAAATAAAAATAAAAACAAGATAAGTACTACATTTATCACTAATAATAAATATTTTAAAAACATTATATCCCAATAAATTAGGAGTCGCTTTTTACGGAGCACTTTAGTTTTGTTTAAAATTGTATTTTAAAGCTAGACAATCTTGTTTTCTCAACAAATATACTTTTGATACATTTTCGATATAGTATATATTAGATTGTGATAGTACTTATCTCAACAAATATACCTTTGCTAAATCATTCAGTTCAATTTCATGTGTTTTCACAAGTGTCTACGCAACACACTAGTACCCCCCTCCACCCCCCCCCCCCCCCCCCCCTAATAGGCTAATACCCGATGCTCCGACTTGTGGAGATATATGTCACCACAATGTTGACATTTAACATGTTCCTCATTTACTCGCTCAAATGCATCCACACCGCACTTGAAGTTGATCTTCGAACTCGAGGAGAAGGTGGAGGTGAAGTAATGTACACTAGTTGAATAGCAAATTTAGATAAAGAGAGAATTGTGGAAGAATTGTGTGAAAATGAAGAAGAATGGAGGGGTATTTATAGTTTGAAAATATGAGCAAAGTGCGGTTATTCATAAATTTAGGGGTTCAAATAAAATTAGCAACTACTAGTTTTTTAAATTTACAACGGCTCTTTTTGAATTTGACGACGACTAAACTTTTTTTAATTTAGCAATTTTATCATTAGTTGTAAATGTTAATTTTATTATTAATAGTAAATGTAAATGTCTATTTTTGTATTAGAACTTTAAAAAAAAAAAAAAGGCCAGGCCCGGCCCACTTAGCCCACTATGTACCCCTACCCTAGCTTGGCCGGCCCGACACCCCTTTCCTCCTCCAACCCGCCCACTAACTATGGCCCGGCCCGACCCGGCCCCATGTGACCCCCATTTATATGGCCCGGCCCGGCCCACTTGACACCCTTATTTTGAGAGATATTTCTTCCATTATAGTGTTTTCACACACTCTTCGTAACAGTGTGACACCTCTTTTCATTATTTCGTTAAGATACGCTTACGCTTTAAAAGTCTGCAAATCCATAATGGTTTCCATATGTTAATGATGCATGATTGGAATTTCAAGAGAATGCATATATACTTCTCAAGATATAGACTTAAACAATCTATCAAAGAATTTTGCATTTCATACGTAGACTTTAGTTAATCTTCAAAAAAAAAAAAAAAAAAAATCTCTTTAAAATTCTATTAGGTACATTGGGAGAATAAGGACAGTGCAAATTAAACCCACACCTCCTATCAGGTAAAAACAAAACTAGTTCCCAATAATGCTAGTACTAGATAATTGTAAGCCTTGATGGTAACTAATCTTCATTTTTAGGTATGAACATTTCAATTATTTGACGGCGCCCGACTTGGGATTTTTTTCCCGATAGGGCAATGGATCGTTGTGTCTTGCAACTTGAAAGAAACAATTGAACTACAATTTTTGACTTTTTGTTACTTAAGTCGGCGTTGCTTTCCCTTTCTCAAATTCTGAATATCCATCTACATTTATGTGGCACCGTTTGACTTGACACAAATTTAAAAAAGAAAGACTTTTGAAATTTGTAATCTAAAACAAATCTTGGACATTTGTGTGACTATAAATCATTCACGAAGGCTAAAGGAGAATTTTAAAATTAAGTTGTTTCTAATTATTGAAAGGTGACATTCTCTTTGAGACAGTCTAAAAAGGAAAGAGTGACACATAAATTGGGACAGAGGGAGCACTAAAATATAGACGAAGGTCGAAGGGTGTGGTTGGAATGAATAGAAAAATATTTTCTTGGAAAATAAGTGGATCTCTTACTTATTTCCTAGTGTTTGGTAAGTAAAAGACATTATCCCAAGAGCAATTATATATATGTAATCTAGCAAAACATTATGAGTTAGATCAATGGGGAGGGGAGTGCGTTCAGGGGTGGGAATAGGTTAGGGGCGTGGGTGGTGGGGAGGAGACAATGAACTTGGAATATCATTTATGAAACTTGTTTTCCCTACTTCCACTAGGGAAGTCATTTTCCTCATTTTAAAGGAACTTGTTTTCCTAGAGAATATGTTTTCCAAAACATTTTGAGCAACCAAACATGAAAACGTTGAAAACATTTTCTAGAAAATATTTTCCTCCATACTAAGCACACCCGAAATCCTCCTTATTTTTTTTTATATAAAAAATTATATTTTAGATTTATTGTGCCAAATCTTATAAAAGAATTTTTATTTTATCTATCCTCTCCCGTGCTCCCCATTTCTCGCTCTCTTGGTGATCGACTCGAACACACGATCTTCGGGTTGGAAGTGGAGGGGGGAGGGTGCATACCATTTGAGCAACCCCCTCACTTGAATCAATGCATTAGAAGGTCCAAATCGAAAACCAAACCGAGGCACCCGCCCTCCAATTTCTATTCTTTGTTGTGTCTATCAAACTTTTTTTGTTCCACACGTGAGTCATTCTTTCGATTGAGTAGGTGAGAATCCCCGTCCTTCAAAGATCGACATGATAATAGCGTGTATAAGGTTTTATCTAACCAGCCCTAATGCTTTATAGGAGACAGGGGCGGAGCTACTCTTGCCCGAGGGGTGTCGCCGGAGAATTACATTGTATAGATTGGTAAAATTTTAGTTTTATAGGTATATATATGCTAGTGTTGACATCCCTTAAATCAAGTTGATGGTTTAGTGCAGTGGTTAAGGAATTGCAAAGCTTCCCTAAGGCTGTGTGTTTGAACTCGGGTAGCAGCATATTTATATTTTTTGACATCCCTTAATATATATAGGCGTTGGTCTTACTTATGCATGAGGGGCTTGATTCTGAAATGAAACAATTGATAGAATTGATATATCACGGAAGAATGATAGGGATCAAATCCTATTTGAAGTGGATGGTATGAGTTTGATAAATACTCGACAAGAACCCAAAACTCTCATTTTTGTTTAGTGACAATTGAATAAATGGAGCCAATCAACTCAAAACAGTGACAATTGAATAAATGGAGCCAAAACGGGATAAACCTACTGAATGTGCATTCCTATTTTCTATGTGAATACATCACAAAGGTGTTATGATGTCAACTTCAGGGGACTAAACTTTTTAAATAGTTGGACTGACAGGAGTTCGGCCAAAATTTGGCAAATACGTGAACTACTATGCAATGTAGGAAGATGATGCAACCACCATTTCCATCACCTTAATTTTTGGTTCAAAATTCATCACCTCCCCAACTTGCAAAATTATACTCTCTTCGGTCCCAAACATGAGTTATTTTGACATACTGAATCTATTCCAAATATATTTGATATTAAAAAAAAAAAAAAAAGTACTCACTTATTACTCTTTTCCAATTCTATCCATACTGGTTGAATCATCAGCTTGTTTGGATGGTTGTTACGTGTGGTTTCATAACGTATTGTATTGTATAATTTTGATGAATACAATTTTGAATAGATTGTATCGTTTTCCGTCGTTACATAATGTCGTCACACATCAACAATTTTTTACTCTTATTTTAGGATAAACGTCTGTGGAAAATAGAGAATGAGTAATTCAAGAGGAAAATGATATCTAAAGTACCAAAAAAAAAAAAGGTCAAAGACTTCATAGTACTGGCATTCATTAATATCCAGTAAGGATAGGAAATATTTATGAAACTAAGGCCATTGGAGAATCTTTAAGTCCAAGTCTAGGAAACCCTAGCATGATGTTATTATTGATAAGGAGCCAATAAAAAATGCTTACGAGAGGAGTGAAGAAGGCAAGGACCACTCACAGGAGCAGTAAATTAAAACCCTAAAACTTTGACTTGTATCCTCTTATGTCTGCAACATCTCCATCTCAAACGTACCATATAGATGTTGATGTTTTACCAGATAATAATCCAATAAATGCTTTAAACATTGTCCAATCTAAGTAGTGGTCAACAATTTCATGATATTACAAACGAAATTACAATTACAATTGAAAAATAAAATGAAGAAATAAAAATATCTTCGGGCCGAGGCGCGGATATCTCGCTTCTCTTTAAGGAGATTCAAACCCACTGCAAAGAAATCTACCGGTCCAAAGCCAGAATCTTTCGACTTGTCCCCTCCGTACAATGTACCGATCACGTCGTATAACTAAACAAACTCTGACAAGATGTTGAGTCCAAAGCTCCACCAAAAAGAAGAACACCTTCCTTCAACTAATAAACTCTCTTTTTTTCCTTACTTTTCAGGAACTCTCCAAAGTATATATTTTTCTCTACTCTACACAATTTAAGGATGGATAATTATTTATAGGTGAATAATATTATCCTTATAATAATGGATGAAAGGTATGGTTTAGTGGGATATTAAACTTATAATTATGTAGAGAATATGGGTGAGTAATGAGTAGGAGTTACAAGGAATAATGGTCACATTATGGTCACTTTATGCCACCAAAAACGTAAGAAACTAAGACCAATTCGCTCTTTGTGGCTGCCTAACGACAAGGAGTTACAAGGCATTATTGCCATTAATCGATGATATTTAAAGGGGAAACTTAAGGCCATAATCTGCCTCATGAACGTGGGAGAAGAATTGGACAATCTGGCACTTTAAATATTGATATGTAATATTAAAATGCTCAAAACACTTACAATCCCCCACTCATTTTAATATTAATATAAGAGAGTTTATTAACCAAGGTAGATTATTATGCGTACGAAGGTGTGCTCGTATCATTGAATCTCCACTTAGTAAAACAATAATCTTTACTCGAGTCGTAAAGGGTCTCGGACTTGAACTATGACCTTAAGGAAAATAAAGAATTATTGCTCACACATAATAATCAAGGTGTTGACATGAGCTTTAACGGCCACAACAAGACATTACGGCCTTGTGCTATCTCGGTTTCATGAGTGCTTTTGAGAACGAGCCCAATTCTCATAGTGCAAACGGCCTACTTCCACACTCACATAGGTGAAATCTGTCAAAGGTGCTTCTGTAACTTAACACCCCACTCATACGAGCTACAGAATTTCCTTAAGAGTTTATAAACTCAACCTCCACAAACTGTTACAGAATAATGCACTCACACCATAGGGAGGGAATAAATAAAATAGTACATTTTCTCAATAAGTCATCATATGATTCATTTTTCCCATTGAACCTAGTTATAGGATCTCTAGTCCCCAGGTTGGGTTTCCTCATATACGACTCATGAATTTTCGGGCTTCAATTCCATCCCCTCGACGTGCTCCGGACCTTTTCTCTTGCCAAGGCCTTGGTTAGTGGATCCGCAAGATTATCACAAGATTTGACACAATCAACGTTAATGGTACCACTTGTCAAATATGATCTCACAAGATCGTGTTTTCTCCCTTATAGTCCGGATTTACCGTTATAATAACGGTTTTGAACTCTACCAATCGCAAAATGCTATCACAATGAATTAAAATAGGAGGAATTGGTTTTTCAAAATAAGGAATTTGAAATAATAAATCTCTCAACCAATTAGTTTCTTCACTCGGTCAAGCTAAAGCAATTAGCTCACCCTCCATGGTAGAGTTAGCAATAATAGTTTGCTTTTTTGATTTTCAACAAATAGCACCACTTGCCAACGTAAAATATAACCAAAGTGGTAGAACAGAATCACCGTATAAAGTGTTCCAATCCGCATCGAAAAGCCTTCAAGCATAGCAGATATTTTTTATAAAACAAGCCATAGGTTTTTGTACCAACTAAATATTTCATAACACTCATTATGGCATGCCAATGTTCACTACCTGGCTTGCTTGTAAACCACGCTAAGTACTCAACCGCATACGCAATATCGTGCCTAGTGCAATCAAATACATATCTTAAACTTCCAATTAAGCTAGCATATTCCTTTTGATTTATCACATCATTTTCACTTTGAACAGGAAATAAGTGAACACTTGAATCAAAAGGAGTTACAACATGCTTGCAATCAAGAAAGTTATATTTTTTCAAAATTTTCTCAACATAATGTGACTAGTCAAGGAATATTCCATCACATGTTTTAGTAATTTTTATTCCAAGAATTAAATTTGCCTCTCCAAGATCTTTCATGTCAAAATGGCTTCTAAGAATATTTTTAGTTTCACCAATAACATTCATGTTAGAGCCAAAGATCAATAAATCATTAACATAGAGGCAGACAATAACATGTGAATTGTTCCAAGACTTATGATAGATGCACTTATCACATTCGTTTGTTTTAAAAACATTTTCAATCATGCAGGAATCAAATTTCTCATGCCATTGCTTTGGTGCCTGTTTCAAGCCATACAGGGATTTAGTAAGTTTACACACTTTGCTTTCTTGGCCTGCTTCAACCTTCGGGTTGTTCCATATAAATTTCCTCATATAGTTCCCCATTTAAAAAAGCAGTTTTTACATCCATTTGGTGAATATGCAGATCAAAAATTGCAGCAATAGCAATTAAAAGCCTTATGGATGTAATTCTAGTTACCAGAGAAAAAGTATCACAAAATTCTAGGCCTTCTAGTTGTTTAAAACCTTTAGCAACTAGTCTAGCCTTATATTTATCAACAGAGCCATCCGGTTTTAAATTTTTTCTAAGGACCCATTTACACCCAATTGTTTTACAACTCGGTGGTAAATCAACTAACTTCCAAGTTTTATTGGAAATAAGTGATCCCATTTCATCATTTACAGCCTCTTTCCAAAAAATAGCCTCATGTGAAGATAAATCTTCTTGTAAATTGAGAGGGTCATCTCCAACATTAAAAACATAAAAATCAGGACCAAAATCTTTTTCTACTCTAGCTCTTTTACTTCTTCTTAACTCAAAATCATCACTTTTCTTTATTTTTCAAAACGTAAGTAGAAGAACTAGGTAGTGATAAAATATTTTCGTTAGTCCTATGACCCCCACTATTTTTAGAACCAAATGGAAATTTATCTTCATGAAAAATAGCATCACCTGATTCTATTATTATATTATCTTCAAGACTAAAAAATCTATAGGCTGTACTATTTGAAGCATAACCAAGAAAAGCACATGTAGTAACTTTTTTACCCAATTTACTTATTTTGGGATCCATTAGCCTTACATAAGCTAGACAACCCCAAACTCTTAGATATCCCAAATTTGGCTTGTGACCTTTCCACAATTCAAATGGCGTTAATTTTGTCTTTTTATGAGGCACACGATTCAACACATAACAAGCAGTCAAAATAGCTTCACCCCAAAAATTTAGAGGTGCACTAGACTCAATAAGCATGACATTAGTCAACTCAACCAAAGTTCTATTTTTTCTCTCCGCTACACCATTAGATGCAGGAGAATAAGGTGGAGTAGTTTCATGAATTATTCCCAATGATCTAACAAAAGAATTAAACTCATATTCACGGCCTCTATCACTTCTAATTCTTTTTATTTTTCTACCAAACTGATTTTCAACTTCATGGAGATAAATTTTAAAATTTTCAAAAGCATCACTTTTATTTTTCATCAAGAAAACATATGTATACTTAGAAAAATCATCAATAAAAGTAATAAAATATCTATTTCCTCCGCGAGTTAAAATTCCTCCAAGTTCACAAATATTAATATGAATTAACTCTAACAATTCAGTTTTTCTTTCAACTTGAAAATGAGGCCTTTTTGTGATTTTGGCTCTACTACAAGCCTCATATTTTTCAAAATCCTTTTTAATCATTGGGATTAATCCTAGACTACTCATGATTCCCACATAACGATTATTAATATGGCACAAACGAGCATGCCAAAAATTAGTAGAAGAAAGCATGTAAACGATGTAACTAGTAACTTTATTCATCTCAACATTCAACTTGAACATCCCATCACAAGCATACCCCTTTCCCACAAAAATACCTTTTTTTCACTATTATATATTGATCGTACTCAATAATTTGTTTGAAGCCCGCTTTACTAGACATCAAATTTTTTCTCATGGAAGGAGTATAAAGTACATCTTTTAAAGTTAACACCCTTCCCCGAGGTAAATCTCAACTCGACATCTCCCTTTCCAAGCACTTTTATAGTAGTGTGAGAATCACCAAGCATGATGGTTTTGGGCTCCTCAAATGGAGTATACACTTTGAACCAATCTTTGTCATAGCAGTATATGACGGTTTGCACCGAATCGGCCCACCATCCATCAACATTTTCAACCATATTTATATGCAGTATCACCGCCACAAGTGGCTCTTCGGTAACGTTCGCCCGAGGTGTAGACCACGTTTCCGAAACTTGCAAAATTGAGCAATATGCCCACTCTTGCCACGTACAAAGCATGGTCCTCCATTTTGTGCTTGTTGATTTTGTGCTTGGTTGTTACCACCATTATTTTCTTGGGAGGTCTACCATTATTTTTCTTGAATATTTTCTTCTTAGGCTTCATAGAGGTATTTTTGTTAGCATTAGGAGTAGCATTATTTGAAGTAATTAAATTTACCTTGTTTGTGACGGGTTGTAAGTTGCTCTCTTCCGTTTGCAAAAGTGCATCTTGGCCCCTTTCTTCTTCCATGCGGATTCGCATAATCAACGTCTCAAGAGAAGTTTCCTTTTGTTTGTGGCGCATAGTTTTTTGAAATTCCTTCCATGAAGGTGGAAGTTTATCTATTATGCCACAAACAATAAGGTTATCTCCAATTTTTATCTCCTCGGACCTGAGCTCTCCAACAATCATTATAAAATCTTGAGCTTGGTCTACCACTAATTTGTTGCCCACCATTTGGAAACGAAAAAAATCTACTAGTAGCATATTTTTTCGCTCCAGCCTCCTCGGTATCATATTTACTCTGCAATGCTTTCCAAATTTTCTTTGCAGTAGAGTAAGTTCTATCATAATAATCATAAAATTATCCATACAATTTAGAAGATAATACCGACACTTGTAAGAATCCTCATCATACTTTTCAATTTTTTCTTAAAGAGAAATAAGTTCTTCATCATTCATGGAAGAGTTATCTACTTTGTTTGGATTCTTCTCAGATAACACATAAGAAACATTGAGAAGACTTAAGTAGAAAAGTACTTTACCCTTCCATCTCTTAAAATGAGTACCGTTGAACCGAAATGGCTTGTTAAGATCTCCTACTTTGACATCCGCGGATTTTTCAATTGTAGCCATTTGAATCTCCTTAAAATTGTTGGTGATATTACAATTACAATTGAAAAATAAAATGAAGAAATAAAAATATCTTTGGCTGAGGCGCGGATATCTCGCTCTCTTTAAGGAGATTCAAGCCCATTTCTGACAAATCTCTGTCCAAAGAGAAGAATCTTTTGACTTGTCCCCTCAGGGATACAATGTAGCCGATCACGTCGTATAACTCAACAAACTCTGGACAAGATGTTGAGTCCAAAGCTCCACCAAAAAGAAGAACACTTTCCTTCAACTAATAAACTCTCTTTTTTTCCTTACTTTTTAAGAACTCTCCAAAGTATATATTTTTCTCTACTCTACACAAGTTAAGGATGGATAACTATTTATAGGTGAATAATATTATCCTTATAATAATGGATGAAAGGTATGGTTTAGTGGGATATTAAACTTATAATTATGTAGAGAATATGGGTGAGTAATGAGTAGGAGTTACAAGGAATAATGGTCACATTATGGTCACTTTATGCCACCAAAAACGTAAGAAACTAAGACCAATTCTGCCTCTTTGTGGCTGCCTAACGGACAAGGAGTTACAAGGCATTATTGCCATTAACTGATGATATATAAAGGGGAAACTTAAGGCCATAATCTGCCTTATGAACGTGGGAGAAGAATTGGACAATCTGGCACTTTAAATATTGATATGTAATATTAAAATGCTCAAAACACTTACAACAATAACCAATGACATTACAATTGACGTGGAAAAAAAATTACCTTGACTTTGAGCCAGTGAGAATAGTTTGTCAAGTTAACCATGACTCACTGGCTTGTCACTTTTGTCAGTAATTGACACACTTTACCTTTCTGCCTTTTGATGATAGCAAAAATTACTTCACGTCATCAAAACAGCTAACTTCATTGTTTTTAGCTCTATTAATATGCAAAACAATAGGATGCAGATAGGTGAAAGTAACACATATTAGTTCTTGAAATGTCAAGAAGTGATAGTTTTTCTAAGTTTATCAAGAGCGGGATTGATATTGTTTTAACTCCCTACTCATTAAATGCTTGCCTTGCACTTGCTATATTTTGAGAATGGTAACATTGGCCTTGCACTTTCTATATTGGAGTTAATGTTCTTGTCTCCTGATAATAAAATTTCAATGCTTGCCATAAAACACTAAAGTATCACAGCTTCTCCTCCTTCACCATTTTCACTGGAGAATCCATGATGAGATAGTCCAAATTTTAAAGGTCAGGAATAAGTTATAATGGGTCAATCACATGAATACCTGACATTTTCAAGATCAAAACTTAAGTTCATCCACAGGAAAGAATGAACCTTGTTGCTAGTTTAGAAAGATTTTTCCAAACCTTTTTTTAAGGAGATTGTAAGATGCCCCTTCAAAGCCAAAACAAGAAAAAGGCCAAAAAAAAAAAAATCCGTCTTAGCACGAAGCATCCCGTCTTCACACAAGGTCTAGGGAAGGGCCGCATATTACACCCCTTGGGCTCCAACCGCTCTCACGACCTTGCAAAAAACTTTTTTTTTGTTTTTACAGAAATAGACAATCTCCTATCGCATTGCTTTCAAATATCCTTCGAGGGTATAATTGTAAAGAAATAATGTTGATGAAACTTGTGGTATACCCTTTGCAATAAACACAAGCTTAGATATATCTTCATTGTATATCTCATCTTTTTTTTTAATAAATGAACCAAACACTTATAAAAAATAAAAAATAACCTCCAAAGAGAAGATCGTTCTTATTATAGACACATATTCTTGTGCGTGTTGCCCACTTTTTTTAAGGAGCGTGAGAATTTCGAATGCATTATGTGGATCCCGAATGACAAGTAAAAAAAAGCAAAAAAATAAACGATTTTTCTCTCTCTCCCCTTCATCTTCTCCAACACCTAAGTTACTCCACCAACAACACCATTTCTCCTCCACTTCAACATTTTCATTGGAGAATAAGCATTGATGTAAATGTCCAAATGTTTTATCTTCTTTTCCAATGTACTAGCTTTCAATATAAAGTAATATGAAAGGGTCAAGGCATCAAATAAATATACCTGGAGATTTTCAAAATTTAAAAGATTTGAATTTTCATCCTCTTTCAGGAAAGGAACATGAACCTTGTTTTCTCTTCTTCCAATATACTAGAAAGATATTTATTTGCTCGAAGAATCCTTTTGTCGAAAAAAATGGATATGATCGGATTTTTTTAAGGATCCAAGTCTCTCTTTTAACGAAAAAAAAAACCTCAGGTGGAGAAAAATAAAAATCTTATGAAGGGTGAAGAAGAAAGGGACACTAGGATCTGGGAAGAGAATGGATAGTGGCTTTGGGGAAGAGGAAAAGATGGTGGACACTGGACAGTAATGGTGGATCGGAGGGAGAAAGGAGAAATAGGGAGGGTTGGGTGTGTATCAACCTTCCCTTTTTTTCAACCTTCCCTTTTTTTTTTTAATCTTTTTTTTTTTGGGTGAGAAGGGGCATCTTACAATCTCCTATAGCATTGCTTTCGAGATATCCTTTTACTCTTCTTCCCTATTCACATGGCAATAATGTTGATGGAACTTGTGGTATGGGTTCTCCTTTGCTTCATAAACAAAGCCCTGATAAGTGATATATCTTCTAGTGGCTAGTGCCCACACTGACATACTCATGCTATTTTATTAATGGGTTTCCAATAACGGAGTCATGATGGGGTTACATGTTATCTCTGAATGCAACAGTAGCTATTCAGGCCATTGAGTTTTAAAGACATGTAAGAACTACAATTTACATGTATGCACCACATTAATATGAACAGCTTTAGCTTCCTCATTTGTGAATTCACTGAAAGGCTGAAATCAGATATTCACAGCATAGACCATCAGAATTAATCAGATACTTCCAGTACTCAATTACTTTGCAAATAAATCTGTATACCCACATTCTTTTGGGAAGGTCCATTCAAAGAAAATGGCAAGGCACTAGATAAAATTTTACTTGAACCGATGGCCGCTATGTTACATTATAACAAGTGGAAGAAGAGAAACGTCAATATTAATCCTTTCTTGACTCACTTTTTCGGTTGGTGACCGATCACTAGTGAGAAATTTGTAATGAACTCTGACACAAGTTTTGTTTTCCCGAACCTTGCAAAGTAACAAAATGAGGACAAACTAAAAAGTCATATGAAGTGTTGAAATTCAGCTATGAAGCATTAAACTGTGTTTATGTGCAACTACAGCTCCGTGAAACAAGCTCGAGTTTTTAAGATGCCCCTTTCTTACCCTTCTCTCAGCTTTGGACTAAGTATTAAATCATCGCCATCGTTACCAGTTTTTAATCGTTTCTTTGATTTTACATCACCATTTATTCAGAGGTTGCTTGAGATTAGTCGTGGTGGAGACTTAACAGGGGTCCCCTGTGAGAATCTGCTTTTGTGTCCTCTGCTTTTTATTCCAGTGCCTTCTTTGCTCTCTTAGGTGAAAACATACCATGTTCCACCAACCTGCAAGTATAAGACTCAGTCTAACTATTTCAACAGTCTAGTAGATTCGATTTATTAATTGTTCGAGCCGTTCCAAATACATGAATCAGGGAAAGAGGTCTAGAAAGATATAATTTACGGGGAAACCAAAGGTGAAAAAGAACATGGCTAAAATCAAGCAAGACATATATATAGATTAAGCATTAACAGGATCTATGATGTATGTATCGAAAGCTTAACATAAAAACAAATCAGAAGCAAAGATCCTCCTCCTTGAGCTAATATTGTGTTCTAAAACTTCAAAATCTAACTCATCATAAAACTCATGTTCAGTGAAACAGGCTACTTTTTGGTTAACTCAAGTTCACTAAACAATGATGAAAATGAAAGAACTGAGACTATGTACTGCAATCCCACTAAAGATGTTTCAAAAATCCAATCCAACATGGTTTCTGTCTAATACTTTGTGTGAGCATTAGAGAACTAATATCTATATTTTTGACATATGTAAAAATCAATTTTCCGAGACACAATCAGATGTACAGATATTACACGAATATTAACATCATTATAATAATACTAAAAGCAGAATGCTCGATCCATTTCATTTTCCCTTAATTGAGAAAGACATGTTTAACATGATACAATTATAATAGCTTACCAGCAATACATTTTCATATTGAAGTGTTTTTGATAGCATCCACGGTGGCATACATCTATTAAAGTTGATGGGCTTCAATGGAAAATCAAGAAAATGCTTATCGTGGAAGAAGTGTCCAAAGATGAGCCCAAGAATTATGGCGAGGGGTGGGCTAAATTCTGCACGCAATGAAAGCTTTTTTTTTTGCGCGGAATACCCTTCTTTTGGGCTGGTCTTTATATTTTGCCCATCATTTATGCCTTCTTTATATTTTGCCTTTTTTTTTTGTTTAATGAAAGTTTTTTTGTGAAATTACCCTTACCCCATTAAAACCCTTTCTATTTCGTTATTTTTTTTTTTTTTTTTTTTTTTTTTTTTTGCTTCTTCGTTCCTCCTCTGTTTGTGTCTCTCTTATCTGTTCGAAAATTTAGGTACGAATTTGGAACTTTTACTCGTTTCAATATTTGTTTTATGTTAAATTGTTGTTTGTTGAATTGATATCTTTGTCTTCGTCGTTTTTTTTATATTTAATTGATCTTTTTTTATTTAAAACTATTTTTTAACGTGTTTTGTTAAAGTTTCTGTATGATTTTTTGAACGTTAGTTTCGTTTCCCATGTTATATCTTGGTTTTTTGAATGTCGTATTATGTTGTTGCTATATTTTTGTTGATTTTGATATGCGTTTTGGTTTTCTTTGTGTTGAATCTTTGAAGTTTTGCCTGTGAACAACTGTTTTAGGTTATTGGTGTGGTTTTTGTTTAATAATCTGGTTTTTATGAAGAATGTGTTTGTGTGAGGCAACATATGCCTGTTCCAGCAGAATTTTTGTTTTTTGAAAATGAAGTTATGCCTATTCCGGCATAATTTCATGACTTAAGTTAGTTTGTATGTGTTTTGGTTTTTTGGTGTTTTTTTGTTAATAATGTTGGTTTTTATGAAAGTTTATATGTTTTCCTGATTATAGGTTTTTGTGTGTTGTACCTGTTAGGCTAATTTCATGAATGAAGTTATTTTGTATGTTTTTTGGTTTTCAATGTGTTGAATCTGTTTATTTTTGCCTATGAACACTAGTTTAAGATTTTTGGTGTTGTTTTTGTTTAGTAATCTGGTTTTCATGAAGACTGTGTTTGTTTGAGGCAACATATGCCTGGTCCGGCAGAGTTCTTGTTTTTTGAAACTGAAGTTATGCCTGTTCCGGCATAACTTCATGAATTAAGTTAATTTGTGTGTGTCTTGGTTTTTTGGTGTTGTTTTGTTAATAATGTTGGTTTTTTATGCAATCTTATGTGTTTTTGGTGTTGTTTTGTTAATAATGTTGGTTTTTTATGCAATCTTATGTGTTTTGGTTCTTTCTTCTATGATGCAGGTATTTGTGTACCAGTCTAGGAACTGATTTTGTATTATGGGTATATGTTAATTATTTTCATCCTCATTTTTGGTTTATTCTTATGTAAATTCTTGGTTTTACGTTGATACAAATTTTTCTTTAATAGGAAGAACATCCCTTGGTTAAGTTTGAACACTGGGTTGAAGGATGTGGTATGTGGAGTGGTGATTTTCATTTTAAGGGTTTGATTATGTCCTTTTTGAGTGTCTCTCAATTGGACTTGTTGAAAAAGGGTGTTTTTGGACAGTTTATGGATTTGGGTGATGTCCACCTGAGTGATAGTATTTTCCATTGCTTGATCTTATCCCAACTTTCATCTAGTACTGATAGTGCGTTAAAGTTTAAGATATTTGATCGCGTGTGTGTATTTGATTTCGAGTCTTTCCATTTTATTACTGGTTTGGATTCTTGTGTTGATGATTTTAGTGTTGTGTCTAGTAGACCAAATAGATTGTTGAGACTTTATTTTCCAAATCAGGATAGAATAAAGTTGTGTGATCTCAAAAGTTTCTTACAAATTAAGTCAAGTAATCGTACTGGTGGTTTTTGGGAAAGATCTAGTGATCTTGTTAGACTTGCTGAGGTCTATATAATGGAGAGGGTTTTGTTGGGTCGTAACGAGAAATGTGTTGTTAAAGGTCATCTAATGAAGATAATTGATGATGACAGTCTTCGAGTGTCTTATCCTTGGGGTTCTCTTAGTTTTAATTGGTTGGTACGGTCGATTCGTGGTTGTGTGGAGACTTTCAAGACCACGCCATCTACACGTTATATGATTAGTGGTTTCGCTTACGCTTTAAATGTGTGGCTGTTGGAGGTTTTCCCTATCTTCCGAGGGTTTTCAAGTTTTCATGGTCCGAAGTTTCCTCGTATGTTGTCTTGGGGTCCTTCAAAGCAAGTTGATTATAAAGTTATTACCGAGAATTTCTTCCATGCTGAAAAAGTATGTGCTTCCTTTTTGTTGGTGCTTCTTTTTCTTGGTTTTTTTTCCCTGTTGTTATTTTTGTGTTTTTGTATATATCATGTGTTTATATTGTGTTATAGAGATTCAAGAAATTTATTGTCCATGCTGTTGTTGTTGGTACGGAACAAGAGATGCTGGATTATCCAGTTGCACTTAAATTTCCTGATGATTCAGGCCCTTGTTCTTGCAGTGCGGTTTTGCCATCTCAACTTACTTATCAGATAGTTGATGTAAGTGGTACTTTTCCTTTTGTGTTTTTGGTTGTTTAAATGAATTCTGAGTTAGAGCCCTTCCGGTAGACTATTTTAGTAGTTAACACATTTTGCAGTCTTTTCTGTTTTGGTTATGGAAATGAAAGTTTATGCCCCTTGAGGCATACTTTTTGGTTCTGCAAACTAAAAATCTGTCCCATCCGGCATAAATTTCTCCTTTCATATTTCAGTTCTGCCCCTTTCGGCATACTGTTCTCATTTTCAGACTTCAGTTCTGCCTATCCCGGCATACTTGTTCAACAGTAATTTAACGGCATCAAAAGTAATGTGTTGTTTTATTTATCTGTTATACAGGGTGTTTTGTCTAGTGTGAAGAAGCAACTTGATGATGAACGATCTACAATTGTTAATCAAGTAAAGGTATGGCTTTTTTTTTTTTTTTTTGAGTTTGTTAATATGATATGTATACTTTGCATGTTGCATTTGTTGTTTTTGTTTATTCTCATTTTCTTTCTTCTTCTTCTTTTTTTTTAAAAAAAAACAAATTTCTTGTTTTGTAGTCTTTGGATAGCCGTTTCGAAGAATTGGGTAAAAAATTTGTTGGTGCGATTAATGTTGTTGATAGCTTAGTTCGTGTACACGATGAAATGAAGTCATGTGTGACTTCTGAAAGTGCTAAAAGGACTTGTTTAGAAAGTAGACTTGCCAGTTTGGAAAGTACATTTGATTCTGTGATCCATTGTGTTGAAAGTTTAGTTCGACTGCATAGTGAAAACAAATCGTGTAAAGCTTGTGCATCTGGTAAAAGACAACCTGATTTAGGTTATGCAGTGAATGATGAGGTGAAGTTAGATGCACATCTTCGAAAAGATTTGCAGGAATGTCTGGAGAATATGCTTTGTAAAGCAAGGTCTACAAAAAATGAGACCTCTCCCATGCTCGATATGCTCTGTGATGCTGCTGTTTCTTCATCAAGTCAACTGTCTGATAAAACTCAAACTCTTTCTCAGTTTGAAAAGGAATTTGTGAAAGAAAATGAAGACCGCGCAAAAAAAGAAGCACTTAAAGAAATTGCTGCAATTAATGATGCTTTTGGACGCGGAGATTATGTGTTTTCTTCTAATGAAGCATCACAAAATGTAAATGAAGTAGCAGCTGCTGTTGAAGATTGTAGAAAACGTCCGAGATGCGAAGATGGAAACAAAGAAGATGGTGGTTATCCTAATTGGAATTTGCTTACACCGAGCGGTACTCCAGTTGAGAAACGGTTGAGTTCTGGGACTGATATATACTGTACTGCAGAAGAGTTAGGAAAGTGAATTGATTTTTTTCTTGTTTTTTAGTGGTGACAATACTGTAAACATATTTGTGTTTTTATTTAAGGCAAGTGTTATGTTATTATGTTTCCCCCTTTTTCGAATGATGGTTATTATGTTTCCCCCTTTTTCGAATGATGTATATGTAAATTGGTTTTTCATTTCTGTACATATAATGAAGTTGCACTTTTTCAAACTTACTCTATTGTAGTCTGCCTTAACCGGCAGAGTTTGGGTTTTGAGTTTTATCCAAAGAAATTTTGCCTCCTCCGGCATACTTTTGCCATTTGTGAACAGAAGTTCTGCCCCTTCCGGCATACTTCTAAAATGGGAGTAACTGTTTTTCCTAAAAATAAAAAAGATAATGAAAAAGTGACTCTTGTTCCAAATATCTCGAATAAGTGCTACAGTTAATTCCAATTCAAAATGTATTAATTTTTTTATTTAAAAAAAAAAAGGAAGAAAAACTGAAAAACTCTTTGTATTTTTGTCAATAGTTGCACAGTTACTCCAATTCAAATTTCACTAACTGTTTTTGGTTTAAAAAAAAAACTGCAAAACTTGTTGTATCCTCATCCAATTGAAATCCAAAGAGCTTAATATGCAAAGGTCAAGCCAAATAAGCTTGCCTCCTCCGGCATACTTTTGCCCTTTGTGAACAGAAGTTCTGCCCCTTCCGGCATACTTCTAAATTGGTAGTAACTATTTTTTTTTTCTAAAAATAAAAAAGATAATGAAAAAGTGACTCTTATTCCCAATATCTTGAATAGGTGCTACAGTTACTTCCAATTCAAAATGTATTAATTCTTTTGTTTAAAAAAAAAAAAAGAGGAAAGAAAAACTGAAAAACTCTTTGTATTTTTGTCAATAATTGCAACAGTTACTTCAATTCAAATTTCACTAACTGTTTTTGGTTTAAAAAAAAAAAACTGCAAAACTCCCTGTATCCTCATCCAATTGAAATCCAATCGTTTCAAGTTATTCCAATTTAAAATCGACTAATTTGAACTTCTATATAAAGCAACACAGTTATGCCCACAACGGCAAACTTTTATTCTTATCACACATACATTATGCCTCCTTCGGCATAAGTCTTGTCACGTGGGTAAGCACGTGGGCAGTTTTAAAAAAAAATTGTTCAATATATATTTACCCGCTCTTCGTTTATTTTACTTTTTATTTTCATTTGTTCATTTTAAAACTGAAGAAGGCAATTGCTTTGTGACGTTTCCTATATCATCTTTATCAGTTTTTGGATTGATTTCTCTTAGTGAGGTTCGAATTTCATCTGTAAGTTATTAGTTACTATGTTATTACTTGTGGCTAAGTTATTTCCTTCAATTGTTTGTGTATGTATTTTATTTTAATAGGGTTTTCTGGTTTTTTTTTCTTCTTTTACTTTTTTCGTAATGCATTGTATTAATGTTGTTTTTGGTAATGTTTTTTATGTGTTTTTTTCCTTTTATTTTTATTTTTTTCCTGATTGAATTTTATGTTTTGTTCATGTCAGTGTGCTAAATCATGAGACGTCAATTTGGACAAGTTGCTGACTATTATATTCCTCCGAAAGAGTGGACAGACACACGCATTAGTGCTATATGGAGAGGGGACGAAAAGTTTGTTAGATTTATTGAGAAATTTCTTACAAAAGAACAGTTGGTAATTTTGAAAAATCGTCCTTTTGGGAAATTTATGGAATTGCGTAATTTAAAAATGTCGGGTATCTTGGTGAATTTTATGTTGTTGTCGGAAGTTCGCTGTTCTGAACCCAATGAAATGCCTTTTAATATACAAGATAAACTTGTGAGATTTATAGACCAATCATTTAAGAGAGTCACTGGGTTATCAATTACTGAACCTCCTAGGTCTTTCTATGCTAAATATACGAAACCAATGGCAATCGTCTTTTGAGAAGATATTTTGATGTTGAAGATGGTAAAAAGAATTTGGAAATGAGGGATTTGAAGAATGTGATGAGTACTAAATATGTAGATTTTGAAGATGACCTTGATGCGGTGATGCTAGCAGAGGTATATATTCTGGGTCGTGTCTTATTGGGGGGTAGGCTTGATAAGATGGTATTGTGGGAGCATATTGTATACATAGAGGACAGTGAATTGTTTGAGCAGTTTAATTGGGGGTCTTTGTGTTTTGCTGAACTCCTGAGGTGTTTCAAATCAATATATAAGCAAGGGATAAACAGACATACCATTGATTATGGTGTTGTTGGTTTTGTTCATGGCTTTATCGTTTGGGTTTGGTCTAGGTTCAATGACCATCGCAGACAATATGTTGATGTTGTTGGCGATTGTTGTGAACCTCTGATGTTGTCGTATGTCAGTAATAAATCTCCACAATTCAATGATGTCAAGAAATTGCTTGTATTTGAAGAGTACATGAGAAAGGTAATGGCGTTTATTGCCCTTTACTTTTTGTGTCAACTTTTAATGTGGTTTTCTTTTTCTGTTGCTTTTATGTTTTGATGTAGTTATTATTTATTGTTGTATGGATTTTATTTCAATAGCGAGGTAAAGGGGTGGTTGATGAATCTCCGGACAATTCAAGTGTTGATGGAAGTGAATCTGAAGATGCCAATGTTGCTGGCAAAACCACTGAAAGCTCTTCTCTAGAGCGTCGCATTGAGGTATTTCTCATGGTTCCTCTCTGTTTTCCTCTAAAAGTTTTGTTCTTTTTTTTTCTTGAGTTTAACACTTTGCTATATTTGTTTTTTTTTTCACAGCTCTTGAAAATGTTTGTGATGTTAAATTGGATAGATTTTGAATAGTCAACGAGAAGGAGAAGGATAGGATGAATCGGCCGATTTCTGCTTCCGCGAGGTTAAATTTTGAATCCCAAACTGGTGCTGATGCTGAAAATGTTCATCGACATGTTGATTCTCCTCGTCATGTTGAAAAGGGTAGATGCAAGAGCACAAGATCTGTTCGTAAAAGTGCTGCTACTAAAAGGAAAACTAAACAAGCCAGGTCTCGTAAAAATGTTGAGCAATCTTCCGTTGGGCAACGAAGAAGATCGTTGCAGTCTTATGTTGGTGAAGATATTGCTGATATTGAACAGGCATTTTGGGATGCTGAAACTGCCACCGGAGATGAGGGGGGCAACTCGTTTGGTGTTGATTTGTCTAATGTTGAGGCTGAAAGTAATCAAGAAATTCAGACGGAAGATGTGCAAGACGTTTCTACTGAAAGAACCCTTGATGAGACAGAGTTGGGAGGCAAAATCTGATTTTACAAGAGAAGAAAATTACGCAAAATATTACAAGATGCAAATGCTTCTCCTAATCCATGGCTTCCGGATGGTCCTCAATCTACAAATGTGGCAGCTGATAGGGACATGGCATTTGAACATGTTTTTTGAGAAGGCCAAGCTAATGTAACACATCCTATGGAGACGGATTTTGAACAAGTTAAATCTCCAATTAGAGATTCAACGACAAAAGCAATGATGTGCCAGTGGTGTCTGATGATCTCGAATGAGATTTATCTCTTGCCAGAGATGATAGGATAGAAGAGGGTGATACATTGGCATCGGAAGATGCACTGGAATCAAGTTATGTGCCAGCTAATAACGAAAAGGCATTTGAACAAACTGAATCTCATGCCAGAGATGATACAATAGAAGAGGGTGCTTCATTGGTGTCGCCTCATCATGATGAATCGATTATATCTCAAGCTGAAGGAAATGCAACTGAAAATGTTGAGGCTGAATTGCCTTTGGTATACTTACAGTATACTTTGTTTTTTTCTAAACCTAAGTTGCCCGGTACACTTTTCTGGTAGTTAACACTTTGTGTGCTCTTTTTTGTTTTGCTTATGCAAATGATAGTTATGCCCATCCTAGCATACTTTCCCCTTTTATTGCAAACTCATATTCCTCCTCCACCGGCATACTTTCCTCTTTTTCAAATTATATATTGTTCAAAACTTGTCCATAACTTTTCCCTTTTGTATACTTTTACTTTTTGAAACTTAATTCATTGCCCTTATCCGGCATACTTTCCCCTTTTATTGAAAACTCATGTTCTGTTGCCTTCCTTCGCATACTTTGTTCTTTTGCAAAGTTATTTTTCTAGTAGTTAACACCTTGTGTACTCTTTTTGTTTTTTATGAAACTTAACTCTTTTTCCCTTCCGGCATACTTTTCCCTTTTTCAAACATAAGGTTTGCCCCTTCCGGCATATTGTTCAAAACTTGTTGATAACTTTTCCTTTTTGTAAACCTAACTTCTGCCTCTTTTGACATAATTTTCAATCTTTTACCACTTGCAGAATTTGTTAATTTTTTATTTTATTATTTTGCTTCGATGATGGATGTTGTATTTCTTAATTTGTTACTTTATGTAGGTTGTTGTGGAGGAAAAATTGGGTGGTGAAAAGTTTTCTGACATCAATCGCGAAGAAACCAATGTATCTCCACCGAAAGGAGATATGCCTGAAAATCTTGAGCAAACAACAGGATATAAACTAGTATAATTGAAACACCCGAAGCTCAAGTTTCTAACAAGGGTGATGAATGCGTTGTTGTTCCTCATATTGGTGCTATGCCCAAGCCTATTGAAATGGTTAAGCCGTTGAGGAGTGAACCTCCTGATGTAGACCTGGTTCAAGTTAGTATTCTGAGGGAGTCTACTAATTTTGTTGGAAAGGCTGATAACTCTCAAGGAATGGAGGAGAATTTTCGTTATGTGTCCTTTGAAGATATTGTAAATGTTGCTTCTTCCGCTGTCAAAGAGAGTACTGTTATTCAAACCCCCGCTGTTGCTGAAGAAGAACTTGTTGTTGAAGTGGCGGAAAAAGTAGGGCATCTTCCATTAAAGACAAAGGGCCGAAGGAAAAGAAAAGCGAATGGGTGATACCCGGCGACACCGGGTGGATGCTATATTCTCTTCATGATCTTCCTTTTGGGTCACGGAAGGATGAAAGTGGTAGTGAAGAGTAAGAAAGGATGTTCCCATTCTATTACACAAAAAGCAAAATTGCCATGAGCTATGGGATTAAATTTATCAATCCTCTAAATCTTCCACCAAGTAGATTTCGACCTACTGGGTAAGTTTTTAGTTATGTGTGTGCTTTCTTGCATTTTTCTTGCACATTTGGGTTTATGTTTTTTTTCTTTTTCAGTCTTTTAAGTACAATCTCTGTATTTTTGTAATTTTTATTCCCCTTTTTTTAATCAGGGGAAAGACGAAGTAATGTATCCTGGAAAGTTGAACCAACTTAGTGAAGTTTATAAGTTGGGTGATGTTGAGCCAAAATATAGGATGTTTTTAAGGAGAGTGTACCATAATGTCTTTGCGCTTGAGGATGAAGTTCGTGATTGTCTTTTTCTTTTTCTTTTCTTATTTTTCTACTAGTTATTGCTTTTTTTTTCTTTACCCCTGAATCGCTATTTTTTTTTTTTTTGCTTAACACAGCAAATGGATGTGATGCTATATTATTTGAGGAAGAAAATGATGTATCATCCTCCAGCCGCCAATGCTGTTAAGTACACAACCGTAGATACGATGTTTGATCAGCTCGTGCAATTTGACATCGATAGATACTACCAAGACCCGGTTAATTACCACTGGTTTGGTGGTGGAAGTGATGATGCATTTTTGCTTAGTAATATTGTGTATGGGAAAAGAGGCAAATGTGGTATATCATGGGAGAATGTCGACAGGGTATTAATCCCTATTCGCCCAGGTGATGATGATCCTGAAGCAATTTCTCACTATGTACTTGTTGTTTTCATCATTGATGAGCATAGATTGGAAGTTTATAACTCACTTAAGCATAATGATGATTGTTTGGTTTACATTGTTGAGGCCTACTGTGGTATGATCCCTAAGTTATTAGAGATCTTTGATTTTTCAATTATACAGGCCATCATACAATGACTTCCGAAAACTGACATATACTTGACTACCTGTCTAAAGCAAGGAACGTACGTGTCATGCTTATGTTTTTAGCTTAGCCTTTTTCGTTATTTTTACTTGATTTTTTTTTCTGTTTTACTTTTCTGTTATTCTAAAACAACCTTCTTTTATGACTTTTAGAGATTACAATTGTGATAGTTTTTTAATCAAGTTCGTTGATATGCTGATGGTCAAAATCCTGCTGATTGGGATGGCAGTGGTTTGATGAACTACATGAAAGATTGGTCAATTAATTTGGTTTGTCATGGAAAAGACAAGTTAAAAAGGGTTATGACACGCCATCGTCTCTCGGAAGTGATTATCATGAAAATTAGAGTGTTGCCTCTTAAGAAAGGAAAAAAAATAGTTTATTCTTTTATCACTATGTAATCTTTTTCCACCCCTTGTGTTTTTGTAAATGTTGTATTTTATTTTTGTTTTGATTATGAAGATGAATTTGATGGTGTTCATTTTCAAACTCAAACTTTATTTTTATTAAAATACATTTTGCCTATTACAACATACTTTGTTCTTTAAAGCTGAATTTCTTCCCCTCCAAAGAAAGTTTTTGTATTTTTTTTTTTTTGGTTATGAATATCGTCCTTTATTTTGTTGAAAACCCAAGTTATTCCTATTCCATCACAACTTTAAGTGGTTATGTAATAGACAGTTTGGAGGAACAAGACATACTTTGTCATTTTTTAACTAGTCAAAATGCATTTAAGTTGAGGAAAGTTGTGACAATATATCCAACAAAAAGACAAACACTTTCAACTTTTTTGACCAGTCAAAATGCATTTATTGGGGATTAGTTGTGACGCCAACTTTTTGGCCAGTCAAACGCATTTATTAACATTAATTAAATGTATTTGACTATACTTATGATTTTACACTATAAATTAGACCATTTTTACATTCACTCACATTCTATTTCTGTCTTATACAATTGTTGCTACATAACAATGGATGTGAATTTTGAGAAAAGGTTGAGCAGGTCATATGTCCGTAATGATGACTTTGTATGTGTAAATGTTATCATGAAACTTTTTTGTTTTCATCTAGTTTTTTATTCCATTCATCTTTAATTTTAGTAATAATTTGTGTGTTTATTTTTTTGCAGATCCTTCCCAATGACATCTCGGATAGTCTTCCAGACTGTAAATGTGAAGCTATTGTGCTTTATGGTCAGCATGCCTACAGAATGACTTATAGAATTGGTGCATATGGGCGCCTTTGTCAAGGGTGGAAAGACTTTGTTGATTCCAATAGGCTGCGGGAAGGAGATACTTATGTTTTAGGGTTGTTGAGTGCAACACTGGCATAGGGATTATTGTTAAGAAGAAGCAGGAGATTATAGTTATAGATTAGATCTCCTCATAATTGTTGTTATTTGTATAGGAATGAATTTTTATTTTACTCTTATGAATGAATTTTTTTTTCTCTAATTTTTTGAATGAATGTTTTCTATGAATGAATGTTATTTGTTACTTTAATGTTTTCTATGAATGAATGTTATTTGTTACCTTGTATAATTGTGTTGTGTTGAATGTTTTTTCCAATTTTCCAACATTTAAAAAAAAATTATAAACAACAAAGCACATAAGTCTGCCCCTTACGGCATATTTATTTATTTTGTAAACGGAAGTCCTGCCGGTTCCGGCATAAATGTAAAACTTGAAAAAAACAGAGAGAGAATATTGTTATGCCCCAACGCATAAATTTATTAAACTTATCATGATGTAGTCATTGAGATACCAATTTTGTTTTGCCCTTTTTCCCGGTAAAAACAGTTATACCTACCACAGGAGGCACAAATTATAAAACTGGATAATTAAAGTTGATGATTTTTTTCTTTTTCCTCAATGTTTTATGTTAGAGAAGTTTTTTGTAGATTTCATGTAGGGCCATTTCTCTCTTGCCATTAAATAGTGTTTTATTATCAGCAACAAAAAGATAACAACTTAATAAAAGAAAATAATAAAAGAAAGAATGGATGAAAGAATAAATGTGTGATAAGATTCTTGAAGTCTCAGTCTTAGTAATACCAAAGTTTTGCCATTTCTTTCAGGCAGAGTGTGCATTATGAGTCAAGAATCATAAGATAAATTCATATAAACCATGTATAATAGTGTGATGTTATCATGACAATTTTCTTTTCCTGTATCTTCTTGCATATGGATTGAGAGCTGGACTTTGGTTACAGGTTGCCCTAGTGTGTCCAAAGAACTTGCATCTACCACATCTGTATGTTTACTTTGTCGATTCTCTTCTTGGACGATATCTTTTTGTTGGTTTTCTTCCAGGTCTTATTTTAACATCAAGGTGGCATTATTTTCATATCCATGATGTTTTGTGGAATAATCCCCGAGTCTTCATTTCCAACTGATAGTATTTCACCTTTGTATGTCTCTTGCCAGGCTTGTTTCTTGAACCAGTCCATACAGTATGTAGATTTGGGCAAACTTCTTTTACCTATAATTACCATGGCATGTGTGCACGGTAACTCGTTAGATTTGGAACTCCAAGCACAGTCACAAGTCATATTCTTCAGGTCTACATTGTATTGATATCCTTCATCTTTCACAACAAATTTGACGGGAGTTATGTTTTCTACCTGTGGAAATTGACAATATAAATGAGTGATATTTTTGTGGCAATTTTTAGATTATGTGAGAGTTTTTCAAAGTATTGCCTTGTCCAGCATACTTGAAAAAGTAAGCTTTGCCCTTTCCAGAAGTAAGCATAAAAATAAACTTTTCCCCTTCCGGTTTAGTGAATAAAACTAAGTATAAAAAAAGGGTCATAGTTGTTTCTTTGTCCAGCATAACTTCTGTGTTTGGTTAAATTTAAACTATGCATTTCTCACAAAACTAAGATTGAAGTGTGTGTTGGTAAAATGTATTTACTTTCATTGTGAGCATAAAAACAGTGTCATAGTTATGCCCATTCCGGCATACTTCCAGTCTAGTGAAAATAAAAGTCTACCCCTTCCGGCAGAACTAAGTATAAAAATAGGGTCATAGTTGTTCCTTTGTCCAGCATAACTTTTGTGGTTCGTTAAATTTAAATTATGCATTGCTCACAAAACTAAGATTGAAGTGTGTGTTGGTAAAATGTACTTACTTTCATTGTGAAGCCTCTACTTATCTTTTCAAGCAGAATCTTTTCAGCCCAACATGTTAGGTCATGGGACGGTCCTGTTGCATCCAATCTTCTCTGGTAAAACCAATTTTGCAGCTTGTTTTGGATGTAATCAATACATGCCATTATTGGCAACTCCCTTACTTTCCTTAATACAGAATTCATTGTCTCTACATTGTTTGTTGTGAGCATGTTGTAACGCCTGTTGGTGTGAAATGAAGTGCCCATCTTTCCGGTGGTTCTTCTTCTATGTATTATGCAGTTTTTGGGTCGATTTGTTGTATTTGTGACATATAGCTATGAAACTCTGCCTGTTTGTAGGTAGTTGCTGCATTGTAGAATAGTGATAGGATCGCTTTGGATGGGAAATATTTCTGCAAGTTCTTCTCCATGTGGTAGATGCATATTCCATGCTGAGTATCTGGATATAGTTCTTTGATTGCATTTGCAATTGATGTGTGGCGATCAGAAAGAATTGATAGGTCTTTGCGCGTGCCAAACACTTTTTTCACGTGTCTGAAGAACCACCTGTAGGATTCATTATTCTCAGAGTCTGCAATTCCAAATGCGAGAGGAAATATGTTGTTGTTGCCATCCTTTGCTACTGCTATCATGAGGACACCGGGGTATTTTGATTTCAAGAAGGTTGCATCCACCATCATTCTTTCTCTACGGTGTTTGCAACCCTAAATTGATGCTCCATAAGCAAAAAAAGCATACTTAAACTTATTGTCAGGGGTCCATTTGATGTTAGCAACTGTTCCAGGATTTCTTAATTTCATCATGTGAAGACGTTGCGGTAGAAGTCTGTAGTTATTTTCTGGGCTTCCTCTTATGACATTATAAGCGTGTTGGAAGGAACGCCATGCTTTGTGGTAACCAATGTGCAACCCATATCTGCTTCTCATTTCTTCAATCACAAATTTGGGTGTTATCTCTTGTAGTGTATGGCATACTAGGTCTGTAATGTATTCCACTATGACTTTTGAAGTTGCATTCCTCATGTCAGAGGTGATGAAATTTATTGAACAACTGTGTCTCTTTTCAAAGTTAACTACTTTGAAAAGTTCTGATCCTTTGAACCTTGAACTGTGGAAACGCCAAATGCAGTTTGAGTCAACACATATGATGTAATACCATTGTGTGCATGACTTTTCTACCTTGTACTGTTGATGACGAGTAATCGCAATGTTATTCAGGCACTTTTTCACGGCATCTTTGTCTTTGAATAAAATACCAACTTCTATTTGATCAATGGATGCACTAGGTTTCAAAATTTGTGTTTCATTTTGTATCCTCTTCCTCATTAATGTCTTTCTTTTGTTGGATGGCTGTATTTGTGTTTCTTCAACTGTCATGCTCGGAGTAAGTGATACAATATTCATTGAAGTTGGATGCTGAGAAGGGTGTTGGTCATTGTTTACAAGTTGTTCAATATTTGGTGGTTGCCATTATGGTTCTCAGGTGTCTGGTTGGGAGTTACTATCTCACTCTGCTCATGTGGAATCCCAAGGTTCTGTCCAATAGGGCTGTGTTGTTCGTCATCCAAGCCAACTTCAGACATGTCTTCTTCATAAGCAATGCAGAGTTGTCTGTCAATTTCCTCTATGGTTTGCCCTTCTGTTATTTGAATAGAGTCATTATGATGTTCTTGTAATGGGTTGTGCTCCGCATCAGTTGTATTGAACTCTAATATGAAATGGAAATTTCTGAAGTTCTCATTGCTGTTGAGAAGGTACAAGCAAGTGTGAAGATCAATGTCATTTGTTACACGCATCCCTTTGGATGTTTTCTCACTGGTGTCAAACCATATGTTGGCCTCTTTGTGCTGAGTATCTCGTGTATGCCCCGCAAATATCTGTTGAGTGAATTGTTGAAAATTTACACCATCGTTGACAAGTATTAGCTTGGTTTCATGATTGACATAATTGTAGGCGGCGTCCCATTTGCCGTTGAAGGCTATGTAGATGCATCTTGGTGCCATTTTTTGCTAAACTTCCTGCATAAAGAGAGATTCATTTGAGAAAAAATCAAAATGCAATGTATTTAAGTTGTTCTTTTTGAAATTTGAGTTCTGCCCTTCCCAGCAGACTTTGTATGTAAAGTCATGAAGTATGCCTCAAACGACATACTCTACCATTTTGTAAACAGAAGTTTTGCCCCCACCGGCATACTTCAAAAACGGAGTAACTGTTTCTACTAAAAACAAAAATGATAACGAAAAACTAACTCTTGTTCCAAATAATTCCAATAGGTGCAACAGTTATTTCCAATTTAAAATGGAAAACCTCCTCTATCTTCATCCAATTTAAATCAAATCCCTGCAACAGTTATTCCAATTTAAAATGGACTAATTTATACTTCTATATAAACCAGAACTTTTGCCTTCTCCAGCATACTTGTTCAGAAGTTTGTTCAGAACTTTGCCTGTAACGGCATACTCTACTCTTTTGTAAATTGAACTTTTGCCTCCTCCGGCATAAGTACTTTTTGTTTTGCTTATGATAATGCAGTAACTGTTTTTGGTAAAAAAATAAAAAAAAAATAAAAAACTAAAAAACCTCCTCTATCTTCATCTAATTTAAATCAAATCCCTGCAACAGTTATTCCAATTAAAATAGACTAATTTATACTTCTATATAAACCGGAACTTTTGCCTTCTTCGTCATACTTGTTCAGAAGTTTGTTCAGAACTTTGCTTGTAATGGCATACTCTACTCTTTTGTAAATTGAACTTTTGCCTCCTCCGACATAAGTACTTTTTGTTTGCTTATGATAATGCAGTAACTATTTTTGGTTAAAAAAACTGAAAAACCTCCTCTATCTTCATCTAATTTAAATCAAATCCCTGCAACAGTTATTCCAATTTAAAATGGACTAATTTATACTTCTATATAAACCAGAACTTTTGCCTTCCCCAAAGATAGTTGTTCAGAAGTTTGTTCAGAACTTTGCCTGTTACGGCATATTCTACTCTTTTGTAAATTGAACTTTTGCCTCCTCCAGCATAAGTACTTTTTGTTTTGCTTATGATAATGAACTTTGCCTCTAACGGCATAATGTACTCCTAAATAAATTGAACTTTTACCTCATCCGGCATACTTGTTCAAAAGTTGTACACAGTTTGCCTTAATTCAAGTTTAAATCGATAAGCATTTCTTGATTTAAATTGAATTTACTATAATTACAATTTCAAGTTAACGAGCATTGTATACTAATTTAAGGAAAGTATAAACTAATTAAAATCAGAACAAAGCAATAAATCCAATCAATTCTATTTTGCTGAGTAATTTTATCATGCGCAATGTTCAATCTAAACTGTATATCAGCTGTTTCCTAATAATCAGGTCGTAGAAGATGATTTTTTTTTTCAAATATTAACAAATCTAAACTCAATAAAATCGTTAAATTGAGTTGAATTAACATTTATACCTTTTACTGATGTTGTAGCAGCAAAATCAATGGAGAAATCTGGCTTGAAACAACAATTTAAATAATGTGAAAAATTGGGAACGAAGGTTGGGTTAACGATATGAAAGAATGATTTGAACAATGGTAGGTTTCTCTTAGGCTTTTATATGTAACGGTTAGGGGTATTAAGGTCTTTTTACTATGTTGCTTTTGCTCGGAAGGGCAATACTGAAAGACCACCATTTTGAGGGGCAAAATCTAAAGACCAGCCCAAAAGAGGGGCATTCGCGCCAATTGCCCCAATGAAAGATCCAAATCCAAGCCAAGAGAAGGAAGATTGAGCCCACATGGAGCCCAAAAGGAAGGGCCTACGTGAAGCCCAAGGAGAACCCAATAAAGGAGCTAAAACTTCAGCCCACAAAGAAAGGAGAATCAAGCCTAAAAGGGATGCATGTCATGCCCAATATGGGGCTGGAATTGACTTGAGTTTTGTCCAACAATTGGCTGAAGTTTCATGTGAGATTTGGTGCAAAATAGGGGACGTTTAGCCATGGGATTTTGGTCCAAGAATGGTCACTTATTCCCTTATTTTTGTTAGGTAATTTGTTGGAAAGATTTTTACTTGTTTTCCTAGTTTAAAGTTTCCTAATTTAAAAGTTTCCTAGTTAGGTTTTAGTAGTTAATTATTTTCATAAAAGTAGATTCTAAGCCCATGCTATTTGGGATAAGTATCCCCTATATATTGGGGTGGATTTTGTTATTTTCATTAGACTATTATTATTATTATTGAGAGTTTCTCTTATTTACACCTTTGTGTATGGCTACTTTGGATTTATCTTGCAACCTTATAAGAACGATTCTTTAAGAGGTAAGATTAATTTGTACTTGATATCTTTGGTTTTTATTCATAAATTAAAGAAGGTAATTAGTCTTATACTAATTATTGTCTCTAATTTCTTCGAAATAGGGGTTTGGATCACTTTTTGATATAAGTTCTTGAATTGACTCTATTAGTATCTTAATTAGTTTTAACCCGCTAATTTTGAATACTAGGATCAATTAGGGTTCTTATCACTTAATCTTAAAATTTGGGGATTTTATTCTCGAATTTCGCATATCTTTACATTATTGTCTTTAATCTTTGTATTTTCACTTCCGCATTGTTTTCTTGTTTTATACAAGTAACCCGATTCTTATCAAGTCGTATCAGAGCGGTTCTATCGAAGTTCCATTCTTGATAATCTTGGGAGTTTCATAGCAGAAAAAAAAAAAGAAGAAGGAAATTCTTGTTTTTATTGTAGTAAAAGGTAAGCTACATAGCAAAAAGGGAAAAAAAAGAGTTTATTTTATTTTTATTTTTAAAAAAGGAGAAAATTCGTGTTTGCAAATTAAGCTACTTTCAGAAACTCCGGGCTTTATTGTGTTCTTGGTTTCCAACATCAAGAAGGAAAACCAAGAAGAGGGGAAATTTGGAGTTCTTCTTTTTACACAAATTGGTCTTTTTTCTTGTCTCATCAATCCCAATTCGTCTGGGAGTTGGTAAATTCTTTTTCTTTCTACATCTTACTTCTAAAAGGTTGTTACTAGTATAGGGTTTATATAAATCCAAAAGGATCTAGCCAAAGATAGTAATTTGAGTGGAAAAAGGCAAGAGAGTGTGAGATCAATAGAGAGAAAAAAAGAGCCAAATTGAGAGATACTTGTTCTTTTGATATTTTCTGATGTGTCTCAAACAGGTAAGGAAATTGAATGCGAACTCAAAATGACACCAACTTAGCTGAAGTGTCCCGTATGATGACCACACGATTGGAGGATAAGAATGTCACCACAACTGATTTAAGAAGGGAAAATATTTTTCATACAAAGTGTGGGATAAAGGGTAGAATTTGCTCTATGATTATTAATAGTGCAAGTGGTGATAACGTGGTGAGTTCATACGTGGTGGAGAAGTTGGAACTTGAATGCATCAAACACACTACTCCTTATAAGTGACAATAGTTGAAAGATTTTGGTGAGCTTAAGGTGACAAAGCAATGTATGGTTTCTTTCGTCATTGGAAAGTATTTCGATAATGTTCTTTGTGATGTAATTCCAATGCAAGATTGTTATATCAAGCTTGGATGTCCATGGCTATTTAATAGGAATGCAATTCATGATAGGAGAAAGAATAGAGTTTCTCTTGAGCTAAATAGAAGAAAATATATGCTTGCATCTTTGACTCCATCCCAAGTTTATAAAAGATCAGAAACGTGTGAGCGAAGCAATGAAAAATTTTGAGAGAGAAAAGAACGAGAGAAGTAAGGGAGTGCATGTTGACATCTCGAGAGGAAAAATGTCACGACCCAATTTCACAAAGTCACGCGGGCAGCTACCTATCCCACCTCGGTAGGCGTACCCTTAACCCAACATTCACAAACACAGTATAAATAGCAGAAGAAGATAAAGTAACGTAAGTTTGACATATGAATATATAATAAGTGCGAAAGTAAATAAAAAAAACACCCCAGTATCTGGTCTGGTCATACAAGAGCATCTAACTAAAATCTATAAGTCTGGAAGTAATAATAATACATCAATAGTCTCAATAATGTCTCAGAATAGCAAAGTAAGACATAATGGAAGAAGAGTCTTCGGGTAGCGAAGCGTTCATATGCTCACCCCAACAGACTCGAATCAGCAGCCTCGAACTCTCAGCCACGAGGGGGTAAACGTCGATCCCACCTGATACTCTGCATTCATAAAAGAATGCAACAAGTGCAGGTCAGTACAAACAACACGTACTGGTAGGTACCATCGGCTGACTAAGATTAGCTAACATATACCAAGACCATAAAGTAAGATAAACAAGTAAATCAACAAGGTATAAGTCAACCCGAGCCAGTAACCAAGTACAAGTCATCACCTATGTTATAGCATCTAAACCCAACTGTGCCAAGTCTCAGTACATCCAACCCGAATCCGTATATCACAAGAGGCAAAAAGTACAATGCAATGCAATAATGTATGAAATATGGATGCAATGCATATGCACTGATACACATGTCCTCCGATGATGGAACATCACATCTCGGCAGCATAACCCATGGGGACTCGCGAAGTCTATGTACCATTCCTCACCATTCTGGTAAAGACCTAGGCAATCGCTACCAAAGACTCATACCTCGATTCCAGTATAAACATCGGACATCGGTCCTCACGTCACTCTCATCCAACTGAGCCCAGCTCATAACAGTGTTTCCTTGTATATCATCAATGTATCAACAACATATCATGATGGATGAAAATGCGTGCAATGTATGAGTTTAATGTCAATAATCAAATCAATCTCAACAGTACCACACATGGGCACACCAACACTATCAATAAAAAGGCTACACAATAAGCCATAATAATATCACAATACTCGTCTCAAAACAGCAACAAGTAAGGTGCTACAACATCATCATCAAGATATATCACTAGTCACCAATATCTACTATCTCCACGTGGCAATGAGCCAATAACAAATAGAACAAGATAAGTCACAACACAACGGGGTGGCTAGCCCCAAATCATATAACAAGGCCCAACCTAAGGCAATATCCAACCCAACTTCATACCCAAAGGTTTACATGTATTCTCCGACAATATCATCTAAATATATGCTTCGCTAATCGAAGTCTCACCATAGGTTAAACCATAACCTACCTGGAGAGCCGAACAATAAAGTCTCCAGTAATCAAGCCTTAGTCTTTCCCTTACTTTGAGCTAGCCTTGAGATAATGAAAATCTAAACATATTTGAATCATCAAATTAGAATCAAGAAGAACATCATTCAAACCCTACTTCTATTCAAGACCTAAATCCCCAACCTATGGAATGAGGTTTATGAACTAGAAAGGTGAAATTAGGAATCTATAGGTCTCAATATGAAATTAAGTTCTAGGTGATCAATTCCCATCAATTATAAGCTAGAAGAATGAACAAATTACTTAAATTTGGATTCTAGGCAAAACCCCCAAATTTGGGTATAAACCCTAACTTCCAATTCCATAATTTAGCCACTAATTAGGAAGGAATCATGCCATAGTAGATTCTAGTAATCAATTCCATGCTTAATGAAGCTAACCCAATCAATAAATCAAGATTACAAAGCCTAGAATGAAGAACTCATTGAACCTCTTTAATCTTTGAACTTTGAACTCTTAGTGAACTAGCATGATAATGGAATCCTAAGGTGATTAAGGAAAATGGAATAGCAAGGAAGATAGAAGGACTTACCACAAAGATTTTCCCCCAAGAATCACCTTGAAATGCTCCCAATACTCTAAAGTCAAAATAATAAATGAGGGACTTAGGGATTTTAACACTCATTTAATGAATCAATCTACCCCATACCCGCATCTGCAACAATGAGACCGCTGCGGCGGTCCAGCTTCGGCGTTCCCTCACACCGCTACGGCAATCAGCTAATCAATGCACTGGGCCGCTTCTATGGCATGGCCACCGCTATAGCGGTGCCGCTGCTGCGGTACTAATGCCGCTATAGCGGGGCACCAGAACCAGAAACTCCCCAAAAATCACAATCTCAACCCGAAATCCCGACTACCACCCGAGGCCATCTGCTCACATACCATATATGCAGACACACATAAAAACACGCTGCGAACACACTCGTGGCCTCAGAATTCCCAACGGAGGTCTCGTTGACCAAGTCAACCCCCGATACCTCAAAATCAACTTCCCAACCCAAGTCCCAAAATGCACCCGAGTGCATTGGGAACAGAACTGAATTTACGCATAAGTTCTAAAAGACCCTCTAGACCTCTCGGAATCGACGGACTCTCGAAAAAGGTCTATTTATCCAAAAGTCAACTATGAGTCAAATGGTTTTCACTTACAAGCCAAATTTTCCCAAAACTTACCCAAATACAGTCCGATGACCTCGAGAAGTGTGCCAACAGTCCCTCGCAGTTCATATATGAGCTAATAAAGCTCGAAAAGGGATCAAAAGGGTTAGAAATGCAACCGAACGGGTCGTCACAAAAAAGGAGAGGTTGTTCTTTGTGAAGAGAATGGGATGTCAAGTGAGAAAAAATGTGAGCTTGGGAGAAAAGAAAAGAGAGATGGCCATGAAATAGAAAAGGAGAGGGATGGTCGTGAGATTGAGAGAGAAAAAGAAAAGAGGTCGAGAGAGGTTATTTCTTATTCAAACTCTAACATCATTACTTCTTCATCTAGTTGTTTTGACTCTCTTGTAGGTACTCATGAGAAAGTTTGCATTAACGAACCATCATTGGATGAACTTAATCCTAAGGTGCTCGAAACTACATGTCTCATGGGGCAAGTGCATATTGATGAGAAGGATAAAGGTAAGACGAATTATAATGACAAAAAGTCCAACAGGATAGTTGTGAATCTAACACCAATGCAAAAATGAAAAATGAGGTGATGTTGTTTCTTTGCTACATAAGACCAAGTATGGTATGTATAATTGGTTTATGCACATTCTAGGGATTCCTAAATCACCTAAGGTCTTTCTGGAGGTAATGAACTACACTCTTATTTCTTATGTTGGTGACTTTATTAATTTTGAAGATGACACTATTTTGCTATATAACAGGGCCAAACTCGGTCCATCAAGCGATGAAAAAAGTTAAATTCATTCAGGAGCATTTGAAAATGGCTAAGAGTCGCCAAAAGTCCTATTCAGATGTGCGGCGTAGAGATTCAGAGTTTCATGTTAACGATTAGGTGTTTCTTGAAAGTCTTGCCTATGAAAGGCATAATGCAATTTGAGAAGAGAGAGAAGCTTAATCCTAGACATATTAGACCATACAGGATCCTACGAAGGATTGGTCAAGTGCTTACGAGCTAGAATTAACATCAGAGTGGTCGTTGTACACCCGTGTCACGTCACGACATTTAAGTTTCCAGTATTCATATCTCATGTCACGATATTTATGTTTCCAATATTCAGATCTCATGTCACGATATTTATGTTTCCAGTATTCAGATCTCATGTTATAACATTTATGTCAATTCAATACTCAGATATTCATGTCAGTTCAGTACTCAGATATCCATGTCGGTTCAATACTCAGATATTCATATCAGTTACGTACTCAGATATTGATGCCAACTCGGTACTCATAGATTGATGTTAGTTCAGTACTCGGATATTCATGTCAGTTCAGTGCTCAAATATTCGTGCAAGTTAAATATTCATATATCTATGTCAGTTCAGTATTCATGTATATGTTTCATGTTATGCGTATTATAAAGCCCTGTGAGGCTTGTGTTATGCTATGTTAGCTGGCAGGTGTTTTGAGAAATGTTGAGGTTGCTTATTTACAGAGTAAACTCTGAATTTTTGTAGAGTTCCAGAATTAGCCATAGTTACAACCAGGACAATTATTCGAGATGAATGATCCCAAGGGAGAGATAATGTAACACTCCGTAAATCCAGATTAGGTGTGATTGTGTTAAATGAGTGTTAACGTGTCATTTTAGCCATATGAAGTCCCATCGGGATGATTTTGGGTGGAAATAGTTATTTTTGGAATCAAGACGGATAGTGAGGTGCATAAGATTCGATAGAATCGACTAAGTTTATGGAAGGTCCGTCTTCCAGCCTGATTTCGTGAAAATATGTTAGGAATTTGAGAAAACTTAAAACATGAAAGTTGTAGTCCTTTTCTTTCCAACGATATATTGTGGAGTCCAAACGGAGCTCTGTACAAAAAGTAATTCCAATTTTACTGAAGCACGCTCAGCAGGTGCCAAAGCGAGCTTGGAGCTCGCTGAGCGAGGGCCAAAAGGAGATTTGAGCTCACCCTGGAGCTCGCTCAACAAGGTCCAGAGTGAGGGTGAGCTCGCTCAACAAGGTCCAGAGTGAGGGTGAGCTCGCTCAGCGAGCCAAGGGGTACTTCGCCCCAGGCCTTTAAAAGCCACCCTTAGACGATTTTATATCATTTTTGACGTTCCAACTTCGTTCTAAAACCCTAAGCAGCTGTTTCTCTCCTCTCCTCATCCTAGAACTCAAGGTAAGATCGTGCTAACAATTCCTAATCAATTCTAATTTTAATTCATGATTAGTAACATGATTCTTCAACCAAAACAAAGGAATTCCAAGTTAAATCCTTCTCAAGCAATTCAAAGCTTGAGTTTTGGTGTTCTTAGTCAGAGAAGCAGTTTAGTTCGTTAGATTGGAGCGATTAAATTTATGTAAGGTAACTTTCTATTCGTGGGAATGTTATTTCTCTTCCCCACGCCTTGTTCTTCATGTATTATGAGCTGCATCAGAAATAGAGATTATGCCCTAGTTCATGAAAAGTTCAGAACTTCTATCCATTGAGAATATAGTTTCGTAGTTGTTCATGTCTATCATTCTGAATATTGTGAACTCAGTATAGACTCGTGTTTGCTATCCCATGAGTCTCAGTCATGAAAACTCAGTATGCTTATGAACAGTTAATGCTTTAAACTCTATAATCAGTTCATGAATACATGTCTCAGCATAGTGATGTTCAATATTCCAGTGTTATGCATTATAGTATGATTCTCAGTTCCTTAATATAAGTTGATGAATGTTGAACACCTGTATCTTTGCCCGAGGGCACAGTCTTATATATATGTATACTTGTCCGAGGCCACCGACTGACGCACATACTTGGCCGTGGCCACATACTTGTGCACTTATACTTGGCCGAGGCCATAGTTGGTTGCACTTACTTGGGCCGAGGCCACATATTTGTGCACTTATTCTAGCCGAGACCATAGATTATAAATCCAAGAAATAGGTGATTCATATTCAGAATAAGGAGTACCAATTACTTTATTTCTTTTGTTCAGTTTAGTTATTAGTTTCGATTTCAGTTTCAGTTTCAGTTTAAAATTATATATACATGTTTATTGATTTGGGCTGCCTTTTCCCGAGCACCCCACTTACAGTTCTTTAATTCAGTTGTTTTACATACCAGTACAATTCAAATGTATTGACGTCCCTTTTGCTCGAGGTCTGCTTTTCATGATACAGGTATTGATTTTTACAGGACGATGGATCTGCTCACTAGGATTCTCGTATCAGTTGCTCGGTAAGCCCCAGTTCTTTCGGAGCGTTATCCGTATTACAGTCATGTTTTCAGTATTTTAGATAGACAGGTATGCCAGGGCCTTGTCCCGGTAAACAGTCAGTATTTTCAGTACTCTTCAGAGGCTTCATAGACTAGGGTAGTAGTCAGTCAGAGTCGCATGCTTTTTATGTTAGCCAAGATTGGCAACTTTGTTATGTTCAGACTTTGCTCAGGATTTCCACATTCAGTGACTTATACAATCAGACTTTTAGTATATCAACATGTGTTAGTTTTATTTACTCATTCAGTACATTTTGTTATCACATGTTGATTCAGCCAGCCAGTTAGTTCGGTCGGTCACATGTAGTCAGGCACCGGGTGTCGTGTTACGTCTAGGCCCAAGTTCGGGGCGTGACATTAAGAATAAATTTTTTGATTAAATTAAAATTACTTATAAGCTGAAAAGTTATAAATTGGGCATCCCAACTTATGGCTTTTCAACTTATAAGTCTTTTGGCTGTTAACTAAATGCGTAAATAAACCTAAAAATATTTCTAAGTTGGTTTGACCAACTTATAAGTTTACATAGACGCTCTCTTACCTTTTTCTAGTGTTAATATGGCTTGACTTTTAGATACTCTTACGCCTTTTTTTCATTGATAATGTGGTTTGTCTTGTAGACGCTCAACCCCACCACCCATCCCCCACCTCCCGCTTCCCCCTCCTCTCTTTTTCTACCTTCAATTTTGAATAATAGATATTCTTTCCCCTTCTAACGTATAAAATGTCTATTTTATTCTTAATATTTTTTTATTATATCAGGAGAGGAGAGGGGAGAGAAAAAAGATGCTACCCATTAATAAGGTTTGAACCCTTGAACGCAGGGAGCTCCCAAGTAAGCTACCCTCAACCCCACTTTAACATTTTCAATCCCCTCTCCATGTAATTTTTATATATAATGTTATATTTTATTATAAATTGGAATTTAAGTTCATAAATTATAAATAAAATATTATTTTTATGACTTTGTTACTGAATTTATTACCACTACTTTTTATGATGATTATTTTAATATTATATGAACGAAGTGTACTTTTAAGTTCTTATTCTGTACTATGTATATAGATTTTTTTAGCTTTGATTGACATTAATAAAGTATTTTCTAAATTGCAATTTAAACTTCATTTTAAAGTAAAAATAAATAGGAATTTGTCATAAAATATAACTCTAATTTTAATTATTTCTTTTCTATTATGTGCCATTTAGTACATGTTTATATATAAAGCTACCACTCTCTTGTACTCTTAAGTCTTAATGGTACAATAGATTTTTGAGTTTCGGTTTGCTATAAATAAAAGTACCGCAATTTTTATTCTATTTTTTTTGTTTTGCTCAATTGTTGTTATTCAATGTCATTATCTTATGCTTGATACCTATTTTTCGTTTCCTCATTTAAAAAATAAGATTTATATGTTTCATAGACAAGTCCAAAACATAGTTTAGAAAAAGTGAATAAAATCATAATATTTAAAAAGTAAAGAAAAAAAAAAGATAAAGTGAATAATTGTTAGTGCAAAATGGATATTTAAAAAAATCAATTGCATATATAGGAGGGGGTGAATATTTATAATTCAAATTTGGAGGGGAAGTTAAAATTTTAAAGTAAAATAGGAGATATAAATAATTTTCACCCCTTGAATAATATGGATTCTGCCTTAGTTAAATGACTGGTAACTAGAAGTAGGAGGCCTTAATCATGCAGAACTCTTCCTAGAAGGTGTCTCTATTGGTTTAGGAACTCTTTTATTAGGTCTTGTATTTGTTCTCTCGTTTTTGTTAGTAATGGTAATATTTACACTTGTTACCAAAAAAATTGGATTTAAAGAATTTTCTTATCCGTATTTATAATAAATTGAATATTTCCCTATTTGTAAGGATTCTTTTCTTCGAGGACTATTTATTCTACAATAAAGGAGATCTCCTAACAATTTCTGATGGGGATAGAAGAGAGTGAGTGAAACGTGAAACCCACTAGTTTTTGTTAAGGTTTTTTATTTCTATCTAAAAATTCACAAAAAAAAATTATAGATATTTTTATAGACATAATTATTATTATTTAATTTAAATTTTTTATAAAAATTCATGATAAACTTTAAATTCTAAATTAGCTTCGGTATAAACTACTATAAAACAAAGGTGAGATGGCGAAATACAGATTTGCTCACTACCTTGTGTTCTTGAGACTTCGAGAAAATATTGTTAATCATTGTTCTCTTTGTCCTAGCGAAATTTTCTGGTTGTCTTATCCGAGGACATAAATATTACTACCGAAATTCGTTAAATCTTGTGTCCGATACTATCTTCTCTTATTTTGTGTGCCTTAAATTATGAGTTTGCTCTATCAAACTGGTATTTCCAGCTTGAGGTTGAGACTGCAATCTAGAGTTTCACATGATGTCGAACTTAAATAAAGCACGAGGTGGAGAAGTTCGACGGTAACTTAACATCTTATAGAATACCCTTACGTCTCAGTTGGGATTTTAAATAATAATAGTTTCAATTTATTTGTTATTTTAGATATTCAAGATAAAATTGATTGGTCTTTTCCATTTTACCTTAATAGTAATTGTCTTGAAAACTACAAACACCTCAATTATGGAGTGATATCACATAAACAAATTAAATATTCAATTAATGAAGAGAGATTATATCTTAAGATATAAATATTTATTTGAGACCAAAGTAGTGTATCAAGATAAAATTAATCTTCCTTGGTACTACAACATATCTACAAGAGAGTGCTAGTGTGATTTTCATCAGCATTATTAACAATAACGATCTAGGGAAAATTGGTGAGAAATATTGTACAATCCAGAGTGAAGAAAGGTATAAATATCCATAGAAGATTTGCTAGAGTGTTGTACTCCCTCTGTTCATTTTTACTTGTCCAGTATTCTAAAAATAAATTTTCACTTTTACTTGTCACTTTTAGCATATTAAGAAAAAACAATTTATTTTTTCTTGTTTTACCCATAGTATTAATTACTCACTTCAAATAATTTTTCAAATCCAATAAAAATATGCACCAATTAATATGGGTACATTGGTAAATTATGCACTTCATTTATTATTTCTTAAACAGCGTGGAAAGTCCAAACTGGACAAGTAAAAGTGAACGGAGGGAGTACATTCTCGGTCAAGTCAAATTCACGCATTAAACTTTCATACAATCATTAGCTTGTTTAACCTTAAAACGGAGAACAATTGAATTTATGTGCGGTGCTAAAAATATGTGGTTTAATTCAATTCGAGATTAGATTACACGATAAATGAATAAGTAAATAAAATAAGCAGATCTGACCAAAGATGAATGATGACTAGCCTCGGGTACTAGGGACCGAGGTCGAATCCTTATGACCGGGCGCTTGCACAATAAATAATAAAGATAACTTTAGAAAAGATGAATGTACTTAGATGATTCTATTGCTTTTCTTCATATATGAATTCTCTCTTTCTCTGTGGAGCAGAACCCCTTTAATGAATGGGGGCCTCCTCTTTATATAATAGAGGAGTCCTAACCCTAGTACAATTTTAAGTAAGGAAAGGAATGCGGTGACGATTACATTTGCGGATTGGTGCGAAATATCGGCTGAGGGCGGATATTTCGGTCTTCTCTTCATGGTGGTTAACCGCCTCTTCTACCTGCTTTAACGCCTCGTTCCAGATCGAGCTTGATGCCTTATCCCCTATAAGCCGGTCGTATCCTGGCCGAGCATAACCTTAACATCGGGAAACCGAGTATGTCTATGTCCTCGGTTTTACCCGTATACAAATAGTCCCCCCATTTCCCGAGGTGAATTTTGACTGCGGAAAATGGACCCAAATAAAGCTGAGTAGTTGTATACATCTACCTAGGACAAGACCTTCTAGTCAACACTTCACTCCGCCCGATGCTAGGTCATTATTACTTAGCTACCAAATCCTTTTTGGGAGACCTCCTTGTGTCAGTGTCCTTAATACGCTACAGGACCCATTGATTTCTCTTCTATATAAAGCCCATGTATTTTTCTTTTCTCATGCATCTGCGCTCTTCAAACCTAAACCTTGCTTCTCCCCAAAACCTTGCTGCGATTTCCATATTGAGCCCACAGCCCTCCTCGGACTTTGAACCTTCTTCCATCAGGGCGTGATCATCCATTGTTAGGTTATACCTATCACGGTTATGGCTTACGTTCCATTATTAACCTAAAGTAAAGATCAATCTTCGTTTTTGCCGCCAACGGGAGCCGCCGGTTCTGATAAGGAGCTAGAATCTCTCGCTGCCGATATCCTTCCGTCGGGATTTAACTATGTGAACGACTGCAAAATCTCTTACCATTTTGATTCGGTGGAGAATTTCGAGTCTTGTATCGACAATGGCACCATTACCATAGTCAGGGAAGACTGCAACTTAGGTGCAGATGTTGACTTTCTCCCTGTTAGGAATGGGGTAAAAATAAATCACCATGTTGTTAGCTACTCGTTGTCATACACTTATCCTTTTGTCATTGGGTTTACTCTCCCTGTTCCTCGAGTGATCGAGGACTTTTGTCGTCGGTATCGGATATGTATCGGCCAGATTGCCCCACAGATTTGGAGACTTGTGTATTGCATCGAGAAGTTGGTTAATATAGCCGGGATCACCTTCACCCTTGACCATTTACTTCATATATACATACCTCGGGTGATCCGAGGGGGGATTGTTCATCTACTTCCTCGGGGAAACCGAAGCCTGATTTTCCTGAGGTGTGGAACCCTTCACCAAATCCGATTGAACTTCAGCTCAATACAGCTATGTTTGAATGGGTGATTACTCTTCTCCGAGCTTCTCGTAGCATAGGCCGTTCTTGGAGGAGAATGGCACCCAAAGGGTGGAAAGGCAAAAGCCATGGTAATTTCTTAATCCGATCACTCGACCCTCATTTCTCTGTATTATATCTCAACCCAATGTATTTGATTTTCAGGACTTTCGACGAGAAAAGATTCTAAGGGAAAGACCGTAGCCGAGAATGTCGTTCGAGGAAGAAGAACATCTGCGGCACCAAGGGTACCTGGACACAGATAGACTGGAGCTTCCTAGTTAAACATTTGGGGTTTGGCTCTCGGGTGCGAACCCGTCATATCATGGAGAACCGTCAGGAAATGCCTTTTTGCAAAAAACCTACCGATAATAGTACTTGATGGAGAAGATTTTCCGGAGCCAAGTATCCCCGGTTCATCAGTTTCTGGTGAAGATTATGGGGATACCTAGACGGTGTCACGTACCGTCGTAGCATTCCACAGGATAGGCCGGAGTTCTCAACCTTCGGCTTACTACGCCGGTTAAGGGTGTTGCTATTTTTCTTTCTTTTCTTTTTCAGCTTATGGCCATAGAGTAGGGCCTTTTCCGCTTTTCTGATGGACCGATGTATCCGAGAAAGTCGAGATTTTGCGAAGTGGAACAATTTTAATAGAAATTTGCGAATCGATTTTTATCGGACTTTATTGAGTACTCTATTTGCGTTGTTTGAACCTGCGCTCTTGTATATGTCTTTGCAATATTTGATCAATTGTCATTTTGTTCTATAGTTCACCAAAATTTGAAATGCCTCGCTACCGGCAGCCAAGTTTGCATGTTTTATTCTTTGTACTCGATCGTAACCAGTTCGGAACCGCATCCTTTGTGGTCGATATGGCAGCTTTACCTGATCATAGTAGTATCGGTGCGAAGGCCCGACCTAGGCCTCATCGGGAGACCGGTTTGCTCATGTATGCTTCGATGATCTAGAGGGGCGATCCGGTTCCTTCTCATGTATGCTTCCCATAAATAGATAAGATCAAGTCACATCTGTCACATCGTTCTGACATTTGCACGTGTCGAGACCCAGTTGGTTATGAAGATGGTTACGGAATGTGAACCGTCTCGGCCCCACTCTATAAAAGCAAACTTTCTCTTTCACTTTTCCACTTTTCTGATTTTACCAGCGAAATTTTTACCTTCGTGTGCTTGGATACACAAACCTTCATATCTTCATATCTTCACACCTTCTTGTCAGTTCTTCAAACCTTCATACAAGCCTTTATACCTTCATATTTTCGTAATAACGAGCAAATCTTCAAAAGCTAAAATCGGCGAGACCTCCTCGGTCCCAAAATCGGAGCTTGTATTGACAAATTTCATTCCACAAGATTACGCGACTATCAGGGATTTCAAGGTTGAAACCTCTCAACAAGGGGATCGAGGTGTCGATATATTAGAGTATTTGTGCACGATACCCCCGAGTAAACTTGAGCAGGTCAAGGAAGACTGTGGGTGGAAGGGTATGGAGTTCGTTATTCCAGATCAAATTGAAGCCGTAACGACTTATGTGGAAGGGTATTTAAGCGTTTATACCTACCCTTTCACATTTAGCACACTCGATCCCGTGGTAGTGGACTTTTGCAAACCGTATGATATTTGCCTCGGCCAGATTCATCCGTCATTTTGGAGGATCGTTGTGCTCCTCCGTTACTTCACTACGAACGTGAATATTCCCTTCACGATGAACCATCTACTCCATTGTACGGTCCCGTGTTTTTCGAGGGGTATGATTAAACTTACTAAACGAGCTAAAAAAGCTCCCTTTTTCGGTCTTGATGAAGATAGAGACCGAAATCAGCGGGGCAAATTTTTCCGAATCAGAACAAAGGATCTAATTTCTCGAAAGTTGTCATTTCCCGAGAAATGGAACCCAACACGTAAGTAATTTTACTTTGGTATGGTATGGTCATATGTCTGAACCTACACTGACCCTTTGATTTACTCGTATGTACATAGCACTTATTTGAACCCTCAGTGCGGTTTCAAATATTGATGAATGGATCGGGAAGATCTGTTCCCAACTTACCTATGCCGACCGCAACTGGCGACATTTGTCTCGGTCCCGGTGGGAGGCCGAAAATCACGGTAGGTCCTTCCCTCCGAGCGCTGCTCCATCTTCCTTACGTGTTACACTATGTTTGATAAGTTTAAACTGTTCTTCTTTCCTTTACAGGTCTTTCAAAGGCCACCAAAATTCGGGGACAAGAGGTTGCTGAGGCCTCGGCCGATGAACAAAACCTCGAAGCTCCTGACCAAGGAGACAAGGCCGAGAGGAGAAAAAGACGGTCCTCCGAGTCTTCTCGAGCTCCTTCAGAGGCTAGGAAAAGATCGAGGCTCACAACCAGAGAGATCTCTTCGGAAGATGTCTCAGCCCGGGCCCTTGACGTCGATGTTGTTGGTCAACTAACGAATCATTTCGTTGATGAAGACCAGGCATTGGGTAAGTGTCGTCTTACCGATGAGGGCCTCAATCAAGAGTTGACCTACTCTGCAGAGATTACTCCACCTTTGGTGGAAAGCTCAAGTCCGATGCCGGCGGGCTCGAGGGATATACCGATACCGATGGACGTGGGGAGCGTCAAGTCGAAGGTCGGGATGTCCAAAGACGCTATGATCGAGCCTATCCCCACTCGAGGCTCGGGACGTTCCCCAACCTTGCTCGGATCGAAGGAACGGCCTTCCTCTGCCGAGGTTCAAAGGTACTAAACATTCCACCTTTGTATGGTATTGGCTCTGTCCTTCCGATACAAGCTGTGGCTTCGGCTGAGACAATTATTTGCATACAGGACTCTCCCCCTCGATTGGTGGATATTTCCACCGACAATGCTAAAGCCAAAAACAAAATGACCGATGTGTCAACAGGGCTGGAAGGGACAACCAGTTATAGGAGTTATGAGATACCCTCCCCTGGCATATCGAGCTTCGAACATTTATCCATCCCCGTGGCCAACCGTTTCGAGGTTAATTCCGGTTCCAGATTAGAGAAAGTCTTTCCCCGCCCCCTTGACCCGAATCGGAAGAGGTTGATCTCTTTTTTAAGGTGCCGGCCGATAATATGAAGATGTTGTCGGGGCCGGTCGGGGGTGACTATCTATACCCTCTGGTGTCCTAAGAGGACCGTAAGAAGATGGCTGAAGCCGGCGAATCCTGCCTTTTCAACGAGGCTAAGTAGGCGTTGAACCGAGTATGTCCTATTCCTTCGTTTTTTCACTTAGCTTTATTTTCTTGCCTCATTTTAATAACTACTCCTCTTTCCCTTTTTAGGTACTACAACAACATTAGCTAACCAGTCTGGGTATTTAACCTCTCGAATGGATCCTATGTTAAGGAGCTTGGTTACCTCGTCTTTGACGAGTGCATGCTTTACCTCGGGCTGTGGCCTACGCTTTTGTTTGACGGGAGAAAAACTTGGATCCAGACTCAACTTGTATGTTGTCACCTCCCGTTGGGATACATCGTCATGTCTAAATGGGACCGAGGCAAAGCAATCGGAGTTATTTTTAAGAAATTCAATAAACTTTTTCCTGAGCCCGGGGATTAGCCCCGTGCCCAGGTATACCTTTCTATCCGGTAGATAAACGAACAATATGACTTGCTCGAGTTCTTCGACTGTGGATTTAGTGGCATCTGAATCATCGGGCACCACAAAGGCCCTCGGAACTCCGAACTCTAACTCTTCGTCTGGTGTGTTCCTATGCCGATCTTCCGAGGACTCCGGATCGGAATCCGTGATTGATATCTGGCACTTTCCCCTTCGTTCCCATCTGGTATCTTTGTAGTCTTAACAGATTCATCGACCGCGAACATTTCCTTTGCAGCCTGTTATTCACCATGAATGGTTTTGATCCCCTCTGGGTCAGGAATTTCAACGCCTGATGCCTAGTTGAGGGGACCGCTTTCATGAGGTGAAACCATGGTCTTCCTAACAATGCATTGTATCCCATGTCTCCCTCATCACATAAAATTTGTCTCTTTGCGTAGTTCCCCGCCGTGTTGATCGGTAAGGTGATCTCATCGTCGTCTCGCCATGTTGAATCCGTTGAGGACTCGTATTGCTGGTACGATCTGATCTAGTAGTCCCAGCTGCTCGATAACTCTCCATCGGATGATATTAGCCGAGCTACCTGGATCAATTAGCACACGTTTGATTCTAAATTTATTGACAAGGACAGATATTACCAGTGCGTCGTTATGAGGCTGAACGATGCCTTCCATGTCCTCGTCACTGAACGAGATGGGACCGTCGGGGTCATCATTCCGAATACGCTTTTCTCTTGTTATGGAAATTTTGGTGCGTTTCACTATCGGCCCTATGGGAACGTCTGTTCCTCTCATGATCATGTGTATCACTTGCTGAGGCTCTTTCAGTCTATCTTCCTTGTTGGAGTCCACGTTCTTGAAGTTCGTTTTTGCTCGTTCACTTAGAAATTCTCGAAGGTGTCCCAAATTAAACGGCAACCTCCTCTCTCGGTGGCGACAATCTTCGGTTCGATGGCGTGAGTGTGATGGTATTTACAAATAAGGCTTTTATCCCGCTTCTCTAGATCGATTGGATTGGCCTTGGGTGCCTCGTTTCTGCATTACGGATAACGGCCGCTGCTATGGTCTCTACATCAACGCAGAAATTATACTCGGATAACCTTGGAATTTCTCTATTTCTCGAGGTTCTATCGACAGCATTTCTGTTCATCAGTTCATGATTACTTGGGCCTCGATCGTTCCTTCGATCATTCCTCCTATCATTCTTGCTCGATTCGCTGTTGCGCCCATTCCCCCTTCGATCAGGTGGGTAAGGTTGATACCTGTCATATGATGGTTTGGAATCCCGATCTGTCGTTCTTTTCGATCGATCATTCCCTTTACCGGAATGCCATGATACTGAAGCGGCTCTCAGAATCTTATCATCTTCGACCCTGATCTTTGATTGATACCTGTTGTGTATATCAGCCCAGGCGATTGTTGGGTATTCTATCAGATTTTGCTTTAGCTCCATAGATGTGATCGAGCTTCTTGAGTTGAGCCCTTGAGTGAAAGCTTGAACGGCCCAATCGTCAGTGACCGGAGGTAAGTCCATGCGTTCCATTTGAAACCGGGCCACAAACTCGCTGAAGGTTTCGTCATCTCGCTGCTTAACGTTGAACAAGTCTGATTTTCGGGTTTCGACCTTGATGGCCCCGGCATGGGCTTTGACAAAAGCATCCGCGAGCATGGCAAATGAATCAATCGAATGCTCGGGCAAGTTGTGATACCAAATCATTGCTCCCTTGGATAGGGTTTCCCCAAATTTCTTAAGTAGCACTGATTCCTTTTCATCGTCGGCGAGATCGTTGCCTTTGATAGCACACGTATATGCTGTCACATGTTCGTTTGGGTCTGTTGTCCCGTTATACTTTTGGATATCGGGCATGCGAAATCTCTTTGGGATTTTCATCGGCGCCGCACTCGGCGGAAATGGCATTTGGACGAATTTTTTCGAATCCGCTCCTTGACCGGCCGGGGCCCCGGGAATACGAGTCGACCCTCGAGTTGTAGTTCTCCACCTTCTTATCGTTCGCCTCTATCTTCTTTTCGCCGGATTCGACTCGTTTCGTCAATTCTTCGAGCATTCTTACCAGCTCGCCACTCTGCCCGAGATGGTTCTCGTTATTCCGAGTAGCGTGCCTTTCTTCCGTTTCCTCGGTCTGTTCCGATGGAGCAACATCGGGTGCTTGATTTCGGTTCTGCAATTGTGCTATGATCTCTTGCTGGGCTTGTAGTTGGGCCATAGCCATGTCTAACTGGTTTTGGAGCTGTTGCAGCATGGCTCCATTATCCCCGCCGACCGGCACGTTGCCCACCGATGACCCGGCTTGAACAGGATTAACAGGGGGTACGTTGTTATTAGGTACGCCCCCATCGTTATGCTCGTGATGGCTTGACTCAACTTGGAAGTTGACAGAATGGGAGTCCGACATGTCCGTAGACTGAAATCAAACCTTAAAGAACAAATGTAAAATATCGAGTGTAACCAGAATTTTGTATTAAACTGCCACTAATATCTCTAGCCCCACGGTGGGCGCCAAACTGTTTAACCTTAAAACGGAGAACAATTGAATTTATGTGCGGTGCTAAAGATATGTGGTTTAATTCAATTCGAGATTAGATTACACGATAAATGAATAAGTAAATAAAATAAGCAGATCTGACCAAAGATGAATGATGACAGGCCTTGGGTACCAGGGACCGAGGTCGAATCCTTATGATCGAGCGCTTGAACAATAAATAATAAAGATAACTTTAGAAAAGATGAATGTACTTAGATGATTCTATTGCTTCTTCGTATATGAATTCTCTCTTTCTCTGTGGAGCAGAACCCCTTTAATGAATTGGGGCCTCCTCTTTATATAATAGAGGAGTCCTAACCCTAGTACAATTCCAAGTAATATAACTCTCTAATATACATAAGACAAATTAAAATTTTGCTCAAAATAAGAGATAACAAAATACAAATTATTGGAATTTATTGGTTGACGAAAAGGTCTGTGGGTACTGTTTTAGGGGTTGGTCCCAACAGTTAGGTGGAAAACAACTTGAAGATTTCAGCGTAGGGGCCATTTTCGTTAGATAACCATTCGTCGTTTTATATGACAAACATACAAATAAATACAAGTCGGTCATTCGATATGATTTTTGAGTGATTAAACATTTTTATTAAAAATGCAAGTGACAAGATATCTTTGTCGTGTTCTTCCAGCAAGTTCTAACAAAAGAACAAATTCAAGAAAAGAAAATGGATTTGATTTTTTCATGGAAACAATCAATCATCTATGACTTTCGAGAGAAATACTTACTATATATATAATATTGGAGTTTTGTTTTTGCGAACCCCTACAGTAACATTGGCCATTAAACGTGAAGTAATGCAAAATGGGCGGAACCTAATATTTTTTTTCTACTATATAGAAGAGCCAGAATCCGCGACTTTTGTAGGACAAAAAAAAAGTTGAACCAAACTAATACAAAAAAAAAAAAAAAACATAAAGACATTTCACGCACTAATTTAGTGCGTGAAAGAAGAACTGCAAAAATAAGAGTTTGGCCTTTCACGCATGAAATTTGTGCGTGAATGAGCCCACCAAAATTTCCAAGTCCAAGTCAACTTCCTTGTCCAGATAGTGCCCTTTCCTTTACTTCTTCAAATCCAAGTCAACTTCAATATCCACCTAATTCACAAGCCTGCATTTTTTCCTAACCACATCAACCTCCAACTCTTATATTAATATATATTGTGGAGGCGAATTTAGGATTTAAGTTTGCTAAGTTTAATTTTTAAAGCGAGAGATTTACTTGTAATTGTTGTATTTATCATAATTAATGAAGATTAAAGATAATGATGACACGCGATTCAATCAAGTTAATTTTGAATATTGATTGATGTATAAAAATAATTAAGAAACTTAAGCATGCATGGAGATGGCGATAAGATATGAATACGTTACTGCTGAATTCCAAGATTTTAACCTTGATCCTTAAATTAATAGCTTTATAAGCATTTTATCTTTAATGAGATTATTTGTAACTACACAAATATGTATAGCTTGTTTTAGAGTACAAATTTTAAAAATTCTCCTTTCTTTCTTTTTTAAATTTTATGTCCAAAAAAATGCATCACATAAAATGAGATGGAGGGAGTTGAAATTATTATATATTTTATTGTTCTTGATTACTATATATGATGATAAGCATTCCACGAAAGACTTTTACGACGACATCATCCATGTTAATTTTTCTTAACCACAACTCAGATCATTTTAGTTGTTGTGTTCGGTAGCTTCGACGAATTAAAATGCTTATAAAGCTATTAATTTAAGGATCAAGGTTGAAATCTTGGAATTAAGCGTAACGTATTCATATCTTATCACCATCTCCATGCATGCTTAAGTTTCTTAATTATTTTTATACATCAATCAACATTCAAAATTAACTTGATTGAATCGCGTGTCATCATTATCTTTAATCTTCATTAATTATGATAAATACAACAATTACAAGTAAATCTCTCGCTTTAAAAATTAAACTCGCAAACTTAAATCCTAAATTCGCTCCAATATATATTAATATAAGAGTTGGAGGTTGATGTGGTTAGGAAAAAATGCAGGCTTGTGAATTAGGTGGATATTGAAGTTGACTTGGATTTGAAGAAGTAAAGGAAAGGGCACTATCTGGACAAGGAAGTTGTGGAAATTTTGGTGGGCTCATTCACGCACAAATTTCGTGCGTAAAAGGCCAAACTCTTATTTTTGCAGTTTGGTCCTTTCACGCACCAAAATAGTGTGTGAAACCTACTTATGTTTTTTTTTTTTTTTTTTTTTTGTTAGTTTGGTTCAACTTTTTTTTTTGTCCTACAAAAATCGCGGATTCAGAAGAGCCATGGCCAAGACGGGCAATGGCAGTTTTGTAAATCTAGCTTCAAGTAAGGGCAAAACAATAATTGCTTATCAGTGGTTAATAACTCTAGAAGGATCCGTGTTTGCAGACCTTCTTTCGCCAGCAGCAACTATGGTGCTCGTCGGCGACAATAACCGTGGCTTCCTGTTCCGCTACTCTTCACTTCTTGACATTTTCTTCCTTCTTTGGCCATAAGAATCTTTATTTTGTTATTTACCTATCTGTTTCGCTTAGCTCTATTTCGTATCTGATGGAATTTGGGGCTCCTTTTCAGTTTCTCGATTTTTCTTCCAGTTTTCCCTTGGTGTATGTTACTTTTGATTTGCACATCCATATTTTGTATTTTTCTGCATATGTTTAAACTCCATTTAATTAACATCTAGAACGTAAATGGTGAAAGAACAAACAAGAATTTTGGTGCAGCCAAGTTGTTTGACAATATTCCTTAAAGAACTATAATCTGGTAATCTTGAGAGTTATATTCGACATTTTTACATGTTCTTCGACTGGATTTTCATTTTTTTTTAGCTTCAAATGAACTTCATTTAAGTGGCACCGATCCCTGCGGTTTTGCATTATGCAAAATATTGTCTAAAACCTATTTCGGGACCGGACTTATTTATAAAGTAGACCTTCAGATTTTTTAATGTCTACTACAAATGAACATATAGGCTATAGCTACATTAGCGAAGCCTTTTTAGTGATCCCAACAGACCTTACTCAAGGTGGCTTTCTTATCAGTTTATTCTCTGTTATCTTGATCGAGTTTATAGATATTGTATTGTCACTTTTGCAGGATTTTTATAGCGATGTGTGCCTGTGTTATATGGGAAGAGGAATATCGCTACAAGAAAGTATAAGTATCGCAACAAAAATTTTTATATTTGATAACAATTTAGTTTTTTTGTTGGCAAATGATTTTTTTGTTGCCAAAAATTTAATTTTGTTCTTTTTATAATATTGATTATTATTATGCAAAAAGAAATTTTACAAAAAAAAAAAAATTGTTGCACGTTGTTGCAATAACAGCCATTGAAAAAAGTTCATGCAATAAAATATTTTTTTTTATTGTCAAAAATACTTTTTGCAACAATAATTAATCTATGACAACAAAAGAAATTTTGTTGCCACATATATTTTTTCTTGTAGTGTATAGATAAGGTTGAAAGCATGAACCAGATTGAAGAACAACTCTTATTAGAAAGAGGTAATACATGTTACCTCTTCTGAACTTAACGTGAAAAATATTACAATTAATATAATCTTAGCTTTGATTTGTGTTATGAATATTGAAATTTATGTGGAAAGAAAAGTTATATGCAAAAAGTTTGGGTTATACATGAAGGCGACGATCTCGTTAAAGTAACATAAATAACTATTAATAGAAGGTGGTAATGCGTGTAGCTGTTGATACTTACTGTGGCAACTCTTTTCAATAAATAGTTTATAAGTTTTCATTGAGATATGGTCGAACTATGTAGGTATAAAGTAGTTAGGGAATTTTCCTATATGGGTCGTCGGTTACTCATGAGGAAGGAGATCCTACTGCATTAATGTGTGTACAAAAAAAGTTTGAAGACCTACCTCCAAAGCAGGTCTTCATAATATTTTCATTGAAGCTACCTCTATGCGAGCTATACATAAATTTCCCCTACTTAAGCTGACTGTTCAACACATGGTGCCAAGGGAGTTGAAAATAGTTTGTATAATTTTAAGAAAAACTCTAAGCTATTCAGCTTAGGCGAATAATAGGTAGTTATACGTTCATCAAATACTAATAGGTAGTTATACTTTCTGTAGCAAATAAAAGCAACCACATCCCATATAGTTCTCAATTACCTATTACAAAACTACCTTATCGCAATATATTAGAAAGCTTACAATTTGATTATGTTTTCCTGCCCAAAGTGTTTTTTGGAGTTCATAAACGCTTGGAAAAAAGAACACAATCCTCTAGGATGATATACAAGCTCCTAAGAAAGAGGGGATATGAAAGGAAGAGATTTTGAGAAAGATGATGAACAATAACAACAACGTACCAGTGAAATAAAAGCCCACAAGGCTCAACGCAGATGCGCCTTACCCTACTCAAGATAGAGAGGTTGTTTTCGATAGGCCTTCTTCTGAAAGCATATCAAATCGGTATAAAAAGAAAATACAAGTAGAAAGAAGTCATGTTAAAAATAATGGAGAAAAGAATAGTAGCAACAACAAATGAGAAAGAGAGACCCAAGAAAAACAAGTCTAAGAAGAATAATCTTTCAAAAAAGAGCACAAACAAGAATCTTGGGGGTAGGCGATCGAGAAGTGTAAAAGCTGCAGAAAAGGACAGCATTGATAAATCCTCGTTAGTTTAAAGCTCATCAAAAATATCAGAGAGTTCAAGTGTAGCTTCCAGTAAGGGTGTAATTTTTTGTTTTTCAATTTTTAATATCAATATAATATATGTGCTTCTCGTAAGGCGGATCCAAACACTTTTAGGTTGTGGGTTAAAGAAAGATATTTCGGAATACATAAATGAGCTTAATAAGTAAAAAAGACTATAGGAGGGACTCAATCCTGCATCTCTAGCGCGGATGCGCTCCGCTTGGCTACTTTTTGCCACTGAGCCAAGTATTCATATTGTTACTGAGTTTCCATCTAATTATTATTATACCTTGAATATATTTTTTAATACAATTACAAATTGTCGGAAAAAGTTATGGGTTCCCGAGAACCCCCACTCACCACTGTGGATCCGCCCCCGTTCCTGATTCTCTGTTATGAGAACTAAAAAATCTTCGGGTTTATATTTTGAGATATTGTTATAATGATTGATCTTTCAGCATATACTATGAGCTTTCTTTTCTATTTTTTCCAAAAAAATTGAGTCATGTGATGCTCCATTTAAAATAAAAAAAAAAAAAAAGTTTTATGTCAGTAATCATCTAGGCTATGCTTTCAGCAGGTACTTTGAAATGCTATAAGCTCAAATAAATTGGAAAAGAATGTTAACATTATGAAGGCTCAAGCTATCTCAGTTTCTTCTGTCAGGTTCCTCATTATGCTTCAAACAAACACTTTTTGAAACTCTTCTTTCTACATCAAACTCTGGATACTTTAAAGATTAAACGTCTTTCTTCCACAAATCTCCCACTACTCTCTGGTATTTGTAGGATAAACACAATTCTAATTTTATTGCTTTTGTTAGAATCGGAAGTTTCCATGTCTCTTCCATCTGTTCTTTTTATGAAGAGGTAAAGGGCTGCCATTGAAGGTGAAAACACCTATGGAAAGATGGATTTACTGTTCATTATCTTATTTCATGGCAAAGTTAGATGGGATGATTTTTTTTTTGATTGAAATTTTTATGGGTCTGTGTGAACCCATCTCATAACAAGGGAGATAGGGCGGGGCGAAGATGGTGTAGTCTTTGTACTTCACATACTTTGATTTTTATCCAATATAAAATTTTCATTTATGTACATTCTACCGTTCAATTACGTGATCCTTTTTCGAATATAAGGGCTAAATTTTATAAATTTGATCACAAATTTTTTAAGTTTGTAAAAATAAAATTTATATATTTAGAAACTACATAAAAAATAATTGTAAAAAAATATATAAAAAAGTACCATAAGTCATGATAATTTATTTTAAAAAATGTAAAGAAAACATGATCAAAGAATCACCTCGTAGACTCCCAAATAGTAATAGTTTCACATAAATTGACACAGAGGGAGTATTATTTTTTTTCATATTTTTATAAAGTTTGATCTAATTGTCATATTAATATTATTTAAAAATATTTTGTTGATATAATATTTAGTTACTCTTTAAATTTTATATATAAAAGGTTTAACATAAACAAATTATGCTCATTCAGATACTGAACAAACAGGAACAAACAGTCTTAAGTATTCAGTATTCAGATCTACAAACAACATCTTAATCATTCAGATGTGCATTCAGATTCAGGCGCCTTAATCTTAATGAAAACAAATGCAACCTTAATCTTAATGAAAACAAATGCAACCTTACTCTAGATTGCGATTCTGGAATTTTAGGAGATTAATGCACGGAATACATTATTGTCCAAAGAGAAAATTACGGGAAAGCAAGGTCTCTTTGAAATGTTAAGTTGATTATTAATCTGGATCTTATTTGTTGGTTAGGGGTGTCAATTGTTTTGTAAAAACTGACTTAGCCGATCGAATCGAACCGTATCGGACCGATTATTAGGATTTTTTAAAATAAAATTGACGGTTTTTATATAAATTTTTTTAACCATGCCGAAGAATTGGATAAGTTTTTTATTTTATAAAAATAAACTAAAAAAAATACCACACCGTACCGAATACATTTATGTGTAAAATATATTTTATATAATAAGTTTAAAATTAATAGAACATTAAATTTTTCGTCTTGTGCCTGGGGTGATGGAAATGACTACAAGTTGGCAACAAGTAATTAACAATAAAGTCCCAACTCCGAAACTTGTTATGTTATGAAACTAAATTAGTTCTAGCACCTCGAGTAGTAACAGAGGCGGATCCAAGATTTTTAATCTGTGGGTTCCCAGCAAAGATATTTCGAAATACAAAAATGAGCTTAATAAGTAAAAAAGACCACAGGAGGGGCTCGATCCTGCATCTCTAGCGCGGATGTGCTCCGCCTGGTTATTTTTTGCCACTGAGCCAAGCAACCATATTGTTATTGAGTTCCCATCTAATTATTATTATACCTTGAATATATTTTTCAATACAATTACAAGGTGCCGAAAAAAAAATTCCCCGGGAACCCCCACTCACCACTGTGGATCCACCACTGAGTAGTAGCCACTAAGTTACAAGGTATTCCAACGATCTTGAGTAGCAAGCTACATGGTACTAGATATCTTTCCGCTCTTATGATTTAAATTCTTTTATTGGATACCGAATCTTATTAGACTCAGTTCTTGTGTCTCATCTTGATTGATTACTTCCCGCTTGTGTAATCTAAATTTTTTGTCTTTATTAATTATCAGTGGGATGAATCTCCATTCTTGTCGTGGTTCATGTTTTCTTGATTGTTCACCTTTTAAACATAAAATTGTTACACCTTAAAAATTTTTGCATCGTTTCCGTCGCAAGTAAACTAACGTAAGCTTGGAGAGGTCATGGAACCCTTATAAGGTTAATGAATACTTTTAACAAGTTCTAATCAAGTGTCTAAAGGTTTCGGGATCAAGAGAATCGAAGAAATTAAGTTTGTCAAAATTTTGAAAAACTTGACAGAATTTTGGGCAGAAAATTCAGGTCCCACTTGAGGGAGGTGTATCTCCTAGAATATGAGGAGTTATAGAATGCATAACCTATGTAAATTGAAGTTATGGAATGCATACTAAATGGCTCACTCTCATGATATAACCAAGCATCAAATGGGTCTAAAAAGAAAATGCATCCAAATAATGTCAAAGACACTTGGCTATTCAAGAGAATGGGGCAAAGGGGTAAATCAAAAGACCCAATGCATTTCGGAAAGCAAACAAGCAAGTTTTCTTTGGTTCTAACAATTACAAGGCACAAATTTCCCTTTAAGTCTAGACACAAGTGAAATCCCTCATGGCTAAGTGCAACATCACAAAGAAGCCCAACCCACGTCAAGGGTCTAATCATTACACTAGCCCACCTCAAGGAACGAATCACTCTTAAGTCAACACCGGGGTCAAATATAAAGGTATCCCCCCACAATTTTGCCCACATGCTCCATGCAATCCCAACATGACATCAAGTAATAAAACTAAAAAATATTCACATATAGGGATAGAAGTTCTACTACTATGCCAATCACATAAAGAAGTTACCTCTATGGCTCTAGAAAGCCCAAGAATAAGCATGAGCCACGAATACATACCGTCCGTGAAGAAAGTACAAGAAGTGACTTCATACGAAAGCGTAGCCCAACGAGGTCTCCTCAAATGGTCTTCATCTTCAAGACTCTCTTTTGATGAAACTTCATAAACAAGTTGGTCACATAACTAAGTTTATCAAGAGAGAGAGTTTTACCATTACGCTCATTCAATCTATGCCAAGCTAAGAGTAGCATCTCCTTACCCTTTAGGTTAGAAGATCTAGCATAGTCCTTCCAAATTGTAGGCTCATTTTCTTGCATATTGCTCCCCTTCTTTAAAGGGCTCTTACTTTCGGAAGCCTTCTCCAAATCCGACGTTGATCCATCAAGTGGGTCACAAACCCTCAAGAAGGACTTTTCGTCATCGGGGATGGTGCCAACAACTTCACCCACCCATGCTTGTCATCATGACCAAGCTCCTCATCATCCCATAATGGGTTACAAAACACTTTGTAGCCTCCAAGGGTGGCTACATTCTCAACATTACCATACACCCCACTAGGTACATCAATTCCACAAGTCTCATGTCAACATGAAATAAGACATTGTCTTTAAAGAGAGACGAATCAATGAACAATAAAGAGTCAAAGCATGCAATCTCATTCTCAAAAAGACAAATGTCACCTTTTAATGCATTTTCATTTACATGACTATCCGCAAGATCAATTACATCAACATCATCACTAAATTAAGGGTTATTAAGCACATCACAAGGTTCCTCAATTAGTGAGCTATCATAGCAAACAAATTGATCATCACAAATTTACACACTAGTTGGACTCAAATCGATCTTGCAAGAACAATCAATTCGGTCATCGCTAGGATCAACTAGTGGGTGAGCTATCATATCACGTGACAATGTACTAACATGCAAATCACAAGGGTCAACACTAGGTGGACACAAATTGATCTCACAAGAAGAATAAAGATGGTCATCAATAGGATCAACTAGTGTTGGATCACCCGTATCAACTACATTTTCAACATTCAATGAAGACTCACTAAGAAGGTCACAAGGTAAAGGCTCATTAAGCTCAAGTAAGGACAAGCTATCATTCACACTCAATTTGTTGACATGATCAATCACATCATTTGGAGTGTCAAGTTTAGCTATTTTACCTTGAATTGCACATAAAGTATTTTCTTTACCATGATTTTCAAATTTGGAGCCCATTTGCTCTTTCGGGAAGTCTTCAACTACCTCATGAACTTTCAAAGTTTAAGGTTCATCATTCGGTTTGCTTCCAAAAATACCTGCATCATTTTTCAAACGAATAGAGAAGAAAGAAAAGTTATAAGAGTTAGAATGGGGTTGTGACAAGTCCCTCACATCACTCCTCATAACCTCTCCTTTTTCCACTCTAGAGTTGTCAGTTTTCACTCCCTTACTCCTCTCAATCCTTTCTCTCTTAATTCATGGGAGTTGGGACAAGTGCCAAGTATTTCTTTGAAAGGGTTAGGGGAACCCTCCACTTTACTCTTCTCTTTCGCTTCACAAGGCTTAGACTTCTTCACCTTCATTTGTTGTGCCTTGCGTAAGCGTTCCATCATTAGGTGAATCTCTTCTAAATTCTTCTTCGCCCGTTGTGGGACTTCGGGACCACTCTCCATCGGATGGGGTTAACTTGCAATTGCTTCATCTTTAGGAAGCATGTGTGGAAAGAGAAATCTCCCATTCTTGTCCAGTACATACTTATAGCATTCTTGCTCATATGGAATCTTATGTTCTTGGAACCAAGGATTTCCCAAACATAAGTGACAATTGTCTAGTGGAAGTATATCACACCAAACCTCCTCTTGGTATTTGCCACGGGTAAAGAACACTCTTGCACTCCTATCAACCAAGTACCCTCTTTGATCATAGTAAGGGTCTCATTTCATCACACACTCTATACCCAATGTCTCAACCACTTGAGGGGCAAGGTAGTTGCCGTAGCTACAATCATCCAACACAAGGACATACCCCGCACTACCAAGTAAATTCACCTTTGTCTCAAGAGTCCGCCTCTTCGGGTCATTCCTTTCTTGAGATCTTATATCTCTTCTACCTCCATCACCTATCAATAATTCCTTCCTAACTTCAACATCACAACTATATTGAGGACATGTCACATTTTCATTAGGATGGGAAGAATGATTCATTGTTTTTCGTGAAGTAGGAAATGTAGACTCCTTTCTTCTCCTAGGTCGACTTCGACTTTGCTTAACCCACACACTTATACCATTTTTTTTCAATACGAAGTATCACAATTCAATGTATGTGAATATCTACTAGAGGATTCCTCACAAGGTTCATGTTCAAATTCACTATCCTCACGAGCATATTCACTACAAAGTACATAACTATAAGGCTCACGTTCATCACAACTTCCCATTTCATGCAAGTCTCCATCAATTGGCTCATAACGTAAGTATGAGGAAGGAATGTACCTCAAGTCGCCTTCATGTCCATGGTGTGTAGCATAAGACCCTTCATATCTCTTGTTTTCACCATAGGACTCGTCACCAAACTCCTCTAATCCTTCATCATCTTCATAGGACCCATGAGAATCACTCGCCTCATAATCACCCCCGGAGTAGTGAGGTTCTCTTCCATCTTGGTTATGATTATATGGACCATCATACGACCGACGAACACCATCATCTTCACTATGATCATAGTGATGCTCACCATTATCGCCATGAGTCATATTTTCTCCCTCATAGGCTTCGTCGCTATCATAGTCATACCTCCATTGCTAGAGGCATAACTCTCCAATTCATCACCACAAGATCCCGAAGCTATGGATGACATCCTTATCTCTCTTTCTCCTTATGACTCCTCTTCTTGTACCTACAAAACGAGCAAACAAGATTAGTAGTAAAGTTCCTCACATCACTCATATTTGCACTTAAGCTTACCTCTCAACCTAAAGCTTCTTCCACAGTTGGTCTCGAACCGCTTATCCAAATCAATTCACAAGGTTGCTAATCTTTTTAAAAGAATAGATTCTTGTTAATTGAAAGACGGACGATTCAAAAACTAACGGAAAGAGCCAAAGAAGTTTCAACAATATTAAAACGAGAAAATCTTGAAAAGAATTGGCACGGAAGAAAGACGGACTCAAGAACTAGCATACATAAGTAGGACAAGTACTGAATGCACACTAGTTGAAGGGAACAAGAAAACGAGCTAAAATCGGGAATGAAATAAAATTTCAGGCCCGAGTAAGTGATAACTTGAAAACGCTGCCGTGAAATCCCAATTGATCTTAGGTATCAATTTGAAACAACTAAGTTTTTGAAATTTCTACCTTTTTTTTTTCGCTCCCTACCAAAGGATTAGGGACACAAACCAACAAGAAATCCCAAGGAAAATTTTGAAATTGAAATGAATTAAGAACGAGATTTGAGGCTTGGAGAATAAAAGAAATGATTAGAAGTGAAAGGAATCGAATTGAGTTAAGAAGTGATCACCTGGAACTGTAATTAATCTTGAGTTTTACGGTCACAGTACCCAAGAAATACGGTTCGTAATAGTTGATCCAAGTTTGAGGCGTAAAAGTGCAATTGAACCCCTCAACTTTTACGCTTGCCCAATTACGGTCCGTAATTTTAATTATTGTCCGTAATTTTTTATCTCCTTCAATTTCCAGTAACTACAATTTAATCCCACACTTTTACGACTTGTCAATTACGAACCGTAAGTTAAATTACGGTCCCTAAAAATTGATCCCTCCAATTTGCAGTAACTTCAATTTGGACCTCAACTTTTACGCCTTACAAATTACGGCTAGTAATTTTCAATTTTCCTAGCTTCAGTGATTTTCGTCTGTACCTTATTTGGCTCGGGAATTGTGCTAGATTTTCTGAATTTGTTGACTTCTTGGGACCCACTCAACCTTGTATTTACCCCTTTAGGGTAGAAAAACAACTTTTCACCCTCTTGACTTGGAACCCTTGGATCAAACTTTCCTTTTTACCTTCTTCTTCACCAAAAACAAGGATGAACAATGAAGAACACCCCAAAACCCAATGTAGTCCAAATCAACTCGTTTTTGTCTCACTTTTTAGATCTAAGCTCCTTTCCACCTAGACAACAAAGCCCAATATCTATCAAAGCTCAATTTTACCAAAATCAACTAAACTCACTTTGAGTTCTTCAAGCTTTGATGAAGCTTCAATGGTGAAAACTTTAAAATCCACCCAAATGGCCTCAAACATCGGATTTAGATGTATTTCACCTCAACAAACTCAAATTTAACTTCAACACGACTCAAATCAAACAACAAAAACAATTTTTGAATTTTTTTGGGGTTTTCAAATTTTTGAGTCTAGGATTAGAAATTGTAGGAACAATCTCTTAGCCTATGCTCTTATACCAAATCAGTTGGGCGGATTTGGGGGAAACACCAAATCTATCACAAAAATGCGAAATTAAAGGTTAACAAGCAATGGGGATGAGAAATAGAAGATAAAAGCTATACCCTAATGATAATGAATCTATGGACAAACCTAAGTATATGAAACCTAGACCTTTCCAATTGGATTCAATCAATAGAACCTAACTATTTGAAATCAAGGCAAGAGATATTCAAATGAAATCCACAAATGAACAACTCTTCATGAAATCAATGGAAATGAGGTTCAAAACCAACAATGGAATCCACAATTAACTATTACTAATCTAAAGCTAATTCCAGTTAAACAATCTATCTCTCCAAGGGAGTATTCTCAATTCATCATACATCAAAGCTAAGTGATGAAATAAACTAAGGCTAGTATTTATACTAACAAGCTAAAGAAGACAAACTACTTATTACAAGAATGCCCTTAATGAGCCAAGGGCCTTGTTTGGTCTTCTAGGGTGATGGCTTGAATTCGAAATTAGCCCTTTTGCATAAATAGCCATCTTCTGTCCTTGAATCACCCAAGCTTGCAATTGTAGCCACTTTAAGAGGCAAGCCTTGGGCCTTGGACTCTTGACTTCTTCTCCCATGCTATCTCCCAGAGCTTGAAGGCCCTCCAATGACTCCATTTAAATGCTTCCAAAGCTTTACCCTCCATAAATCCGCTTCCAACACAAATCCTTGGAGAAGTTTGATTAGTTGAGCCATTTGTTCCATTTAGGATCATATCAGGTGCGCTCTACCATCAGGCGATAATCGATGGGCAATTACCACCGTGCTGCGGCCGGTCGAGCAGTTATCACTGATCAGTTGGGCAGATAGCACCAGGATGATAAGTAGGTCAGAGACACAGTATTGTACATAGATGTAGTTAAGCACATGAGAGTATATAGAGAGACATACATGCTAGATTCTCATTGGTAAGTCAGAAACGCCAGGTTGATTCTTATCCTCCTTCTTTGCAGTATATGTTTATTATGTTGTATTTCTGCCTTACATACTCGGTACAATATTTGTATTGACGTCTTTTTGTTTGTGGACGCTGCGTTCATACCTGTAGGTATAGACAAAGGAGATGAGGATCCTCCACAGTAGGCTGCCTCCAGGTACCAGTTCTGATTGGTGAGCTCCACTTCTTCCTGGAGCATTACCGAGTCAGGGATAGTATATGTGTATTTTTGTGTTATGTGTACGTCGGGAGCCCTGTCCCGACGTATATGCTTTGGTTATGTTCTTAGAGGCTTTGCAAACAGTTTCCTGTATACAACTTATTCATGTCTTTTCAGTTGTTATGTTGGCCTCGTGGGCCCATTGTACATATACATATGCATGATATTATGTTCATGGTTGGCCTCCTTGGCCTCATTTTATCATTCGAGACATAGATGATGCGAAATATAGTTTGGTTCGCTCCGCCCTAGTAAGGTGTCGGGTGCCAATCACGCCTCACCTAGGCTAGGACGTGACAGTTTAGAGATTTTTTGCCAAAGTCTTATACAAGTATGCATGATATCGTGTATAACTTCTACTTGTGACTTTTATATGACGTTTTTTTATAAAATACCGAAAAATTAACCGAACCGAACGGATACCGAAGAAAAACCGAGATGATGTGACGGTTTCAAAAAGTCTAATTTTTGTTATACAAAATAAAATAATCAAAAAATTGGTATGATATAAATTTTATAAAATAACCGCTGGAATCGTACCATTGACACCCCTATAATGTTGGTTGATAAAACTCTACACTGACTTTTTCTGTGTGTAGCTTTACATTATTAATATACAAGTTTTTTTCATCTAGTTTTTCCTTTTAAATTTATACGGCCTCTCCCTATCAAAAGTAGTGTCCTTATTAGAAGCAGTTGAACAAAGAAATATTTCATATATAAACAAAGATTGTGAGAAGCATTTTCCATTGATTCTAGCAATAATGAAAGTCTTTATCTTTTTACCCAAAAAAAGAAAGAAAATAAGAAATCTCCAATATATGGGTATATCTCAATTTATAAGGTCAGAAAATAAAAAAATATGGAGTACTGTATAAGTTATCTATTTGTTTTTGCTCACTCAGTATTCTAATGCAGAACAGTTATACTGATATACTCCGTATATGTTCTTGTCAAGGTTTAAATTTAAAAAGCAAAATATAACATTGATTGACTGAATTTTTGTATTTTACCAATAAAAGAATAAAATAATAGAACAAACGCGAAGATGCAACTAGGCCAAAACTTTCTGGTTAGATACAATTTAAGAGATAGAGCCCATACTCTTGAGTCATTAATCTCCATTGTACCACCAACAGATGTAATAGCATGGATGGATCTCTTCATCATTAATCAGAGGTTTCGGATTCGATTTTCAGGATGAAAAAAATTCTTGCATAGGGGATGTTTCCCCTTTAAATGGGCCATTATGCGACACAAATCTAAATTAGTCGGGCCAGTATATGTTCCGAATACCATATAATTACTTCAAAAAAAAAAAAAAAAAAAAAAAAAAAAAAAAAGAGAATAGATGATTTACAAACTTATACATGATGACTGCTTAAAAGCTAAAACTCCTCTCCTAGCAATAGGTACTCCCAAAACATCGCTCTAAGTGATTGAAATGTAATCCACCTTTACAATTTTAAGAGATCATGACCACTCGACCTCTTAATTATAGTTGGTTCTAGTTAGTTTGATGTTACATAACTACATATATCATTTTACTTTTGATAGGTAATAACATTGTATACGGGTAAAACCGAGGATACGGTCATGCTCGGTTTCCACACAATTACAATTATGCTCGGCGAAACCCGAGCATCACACCGGATCGAGTGCTCGAGAACGGATCCGTGTGTGTGCAATAATGGAAGGACAATTTGCTGCCATAACTAAGGCCGAAATATCCGCCCTCACCCAATATTCGGCCCCGCAACACAACATTATTTGCTTTATTTAGGATTGTACTAGGTCTATAACTCCTCTACTATATAAAGGGGAGGCCCACAAGTGCCTTAGGAAAAGGGTTCGGCGATTATTGAGAAGGGAGAATTTATTGAGATCAATAATAATAAAGAATATAGCTTCTGTTCCCATTTGTTCATAAGTTCTATTTCGTCTACATTCCTCGCAAACTCGTGATAAAGAGGCATCGACCTCGATTTCCCGACCCGAGGTCCCGTGAACCACATTTGGTTAGATTTAATTTCTTTGACCATTCCATCGTATGCCATTCGCTAAATCTTCAATTGAATTCTGATCCGTATATCTTTGGCACCACATATAAATTTGCTCCCTTTGATTTAGGGTTAAACGAGGCCATTCGCTCAAATCTTCAATTGAATTCATTTTTATATCTTTGACACCACATATAAATTTAACTGCTTACATAATTAGGGTTAAACAAACATACTTATTAGATTTGAAAGCTCATTTCTAGTCGAGGCCAGTGTGTCCACACACAAACGCACATAAATTTCCCAGTATTAAACAACAAGAACACGCATGGTTGTTGTTCTTTGGTCCCATGGGGCGTGTTGTTAAGCATTCAACAGTGATAGTTCGAGGGTGTGTGTGGTAGATAGTAGTTGCAACACTCTTTCGTTCCTACACTTAGATCCACCAAGCACTAGTCACATCGTCATATGTCCCCAATCTATATCCTACTCTCCACCCTCCCCCCCCCCCCCTCCTCTTCCCATATTGATAGTGTTAAAATATGTTATAACATTTTGTTTACTATTTTCTCCGTCTCAAAATAAGTGTCACCTTAGCAAAATGAATTCGTCCCAAAGAAGTGCCTTAGGAATTCAAGTATTATTATACTTACCTATTACATTATTGTCAGTTCATTGTCGTATATCATCTTAATTTGTTACCGTAGACAAATATTTACCGTAAGTGCATAAAAGTTAAAATCGTTCCAGAAAACCCAATGAAGGTGGTGTCCCCGACCTAGGTTAAGGGTGTCAAGTGGGCCGGGCCATTTAAACGTGGGCCACAAGGGGGCCGGGTCGGGCCGTAAGTTAGGGGAACCGGCCGGGGGCCGGAGAGAGAGAGAGATTTCCTTGAGTACCCCGCCTGGATAGTAGGGCTACACATCTAAGCCGGGCCTTTTTTTTTTTTTTTTTTTAAGTTCTAATACAAAAAATAGACATTTACATTTACTAATAATAATAAAATTAACATTTACATCTAATGATAAAATTGCTAAATTAAAAAAAAGTTTAGTCGTCGTCAAATTCAAAAAGCTAGCCGTTGTAAATTTAAAAAACTAGTCGTTGCTAATTTTATTTGAACCCCTAAATTTAGGAATAACTTCACTTTGGTCATATTTTCAAACTATAAATACCCTCCATTCTTCTTCATTTCCACACAACTCTTCCACAATTCTCTTTTTATCTAAATTTGTTATTCAACTAGTGTACATTACTTCACCTCCACATACAAACAAATGTCCTCACAAATCACCATCATCGAGATAAGTCATACTCCCTTTCAATTTACGTGAACCTTTTCTAAGTATGAGGGTCAAATTTTATAACTTTGACCGCAAGTTTTGACATCAATTATTCAAGTTTGTAAAAATAAAATTTATATATTTAGAAACTACATAAAAAGAATTATAAGTCATGATAATTTATATTCAAATAATTTAGAAAAATATAAGGAAAACGTGATTAAAGAACCACCTCGTAGACTCCCCAAATAGTAATAGGTTCACATAAATTGAAACGAAGGGAATATGAACCATACTGTACACGATTTTATAAAGAAATTAAATTATGTAAGTATGTGTATACATAAAAGTTCTCAATTAATGGTTTCCCTTTTCTCGTTTGCGTAGTTTGTCTGTACCAAAGATGGATAAAATTTCATGGAGATGATACCTCCACATTGACCTCATAAGTCCTTTGTGTACCCTTGAATATCGTTAATGTTTCTAATCGATCCACCTACGAAAAATTGAAGCTTGAGTAAAAGAGTACTGTACGTATATCATCATTGGTATACAGTTAGTCTATATGGATCATGACAAGAACAGGATGCGGTAGAATTGGAATACAATAACACAATATACCAAAATTCCCCCAATCAATAATAGAATAACACAAAGTAAATATCCTAATTAAAATGGTATTGCATGACATATATAACCAATAAATGATCATTTATTTACGCCAGAATACATAGTTTACTCTCGGAGCTTGAGATCAAATTCCTGTGAGTCTTAGCCACACTCGTTCATCAACGGGCAACCTTTTACACACTCAACCTTTTCAAAGTGTAGCTAAGACACACCACTGGTTTTTAACCAATTTTTTAAAACATGTGTAATGTCGCACACCAATATAAGGCCGTGACACATGTCATCAACATAAAAATAAAAAAGAATATGTAAGTACAATTTTATCCCTAATTACCAAAAACGTCCAATTTCTCCATATCTTCTTCATCTTCCAAAAAGGAATTTTTTTTCCTTCCTCCATTAAATTTTGTGCTTATTATACATTTTCAGTTTTTGAAAGTTAAAATTTGGGAGTTTTGATGAAAATTTTGAAATGGGTGTTATGGATTGGAATTGGACGATTTTAGGTGGAAGAAGGTGATTTTGGATGGCGGGATGGTGGAATGGAGTGTGCTTTAATGGTGATATTTGAGTTCTACATGGTTAAACAATGGTGGAAATATTGTGGTGGAAGAGTGTGTTAATGGTGGAAAGAATGAGGGAAAAAGTAAAAAAGACATAAAATAAAAGTAAGGCCATTAAGTCAATTTTATCAAATTTGACCTGTTAAAATAAAGTTTCACATACACATTTTTTTACAAAATATGTACTGGACACATGGATAAAGTATATGTACTAGACACATAGATACAGTGGTGTGTCTTAAATACACTTTACAAAAATTAAATATGTAAAAAAAGTTGTACGATGAATGTATCACATAGATTTGATCTCAAGATTGGAGGTAAACTATGTATTCTGCTTTTATCTGGACATCAAACAACAAAGTAATGTCTTTAGAGAGGTATATGGCTTCTAATAAGAAGTGGTAAATCGAACAAATACTATCCATCGGTCCAACTCTACGTGTAAGCTTACTATTGGAAAAAAAAAACGTTTAAGAAGATTTTGTTTTTGTTTGACTCTCAAAATATTAATTATGTTACTGAAGAGAAATGACATATTATATATAATTCATTTCTTTCCTAATTTTAATCTTCATGTAATCATTCTAAGGATTAGCGTTAGACCCAAAAGTGGTACTTAGGCATATATGTATCATCCGTTATGTGCCTTATGCGTCAATCACGTATATATGTAAGATTTTATGTCGACGATGTATCAACTTATTGTCACAATTCAGCTAATTTGTATGTTCGACTACTCTGAAATTTTAACTTATTTAGATTATTTACTTTGTATTTTTTTCAAGTGACGTCATTTTTATTTTTTTTGGGTCTATATGTGCCTCTCCTCCATTAAATAGCTTGTCAATCATTGGTTTTGGCACCAACCTCCTTGACCCCATCCAAGGCCCCCGCCCTTCAAATCAAATTAATTTATCCTCATTGGCAGAGGGAAGTAATTAGAAGAGAGGATGCATTTGACCTTCAGAGTAATAAATGAAATAAATCTGCTAATATGGCCTCCAAAATATCCTCATGTTTCCTATAAGTGTTGGAGCAGTGGCACTGCAGTACTGAGAATGAGTTGAAATCGTACAAACAACAAAATGAGCTGTTGATTGTTACAAGCATTGGACTTTCGAATGCGTAGAAAACTATTCACTTGTATCTTGGAAATCTTCCATTCTTTTCATAAAACGTATACACTTTGGTTGGAATAAAAACTCGAGATAATTAATCTCGGGATTAGTTATCCCGGGATTATAGTGTTTTTTAATCCTATCTTGAGGGTGAAATAACTAATCCCAGGATAACTTATCCCGGGATAAGTTGTTTCCAACCAAACGAGTTACATAAATTTTAGGGACCTTTAATTATTTTGATTGACAATTGGATATGGCCATCTGACCCTCGGACAACGTTAGGTTTTGAAACGTCACAAGTTCTATATTTTGTGTATGACACGTTCACTAGTACTATTAGTTTGTCAATGGATTGATTTTTTAATTTAATGTAAAATCCAAGAACATTGCACATATGCGTATCAATTGAGGTTGCATAGGCCAAGTCTTTGCGTATCAATTGAGGTTGCATAGGCCAAGTCTTTCTCGTATGGCTTCTTTTATGTGACGCTTGTTTAGAGTTGAGGAGATGAGGCTAGCTGTTGATTCTCCCGCATCACTTATGGGATGAGTATTTTGGTCTCTTTATATGGCATGGACAATCTTCCTTCCTTTGAGCTAGCTTTTGGGATGTGAGTCAGGCCCGACGTCCATTTTATCATGGTATTTGAGCCAGACACATCCCAATTTATTGTTTATCCTAGGGTGTCAATGGTACGTTTCGGGAGGTTATTTTAAAAAATTTATATCATACTAATTTTTTGGTTATTTGATTTTATAAAAATCAAAATTGGACTTTCTAAATCACTCTTAAGTTAAAGACAATTTTCATTTTTTTTTTTAAAAAAAGAATATCATATCATATTATAGTTACTAGTAAAAGTTAATTTGTCGAAAACTCTTTAGACATTTTTACTAGTTAAAGGGTGATGAATCAAGAAAACATGAAAGACAACGAGAGTAAAGATTGATCCCACTAGTTTATGATAGTGTGAAACAATGTTAAGCAAAGACAAAAAGTATAATTTAGATCGCACGAGGGGACAAAATCAATTAAGATGGGACTCAAGAACAGAGTCTCACTACTAAAAAATTGTCAAAAACTGACGGAAAAAATCGACTGCCCACGTCGATTTTTTCAATGAAACCGACGGGTCCATCACGATCCGTCGGTTTTCATAGCGTCGCTTTTTGAAAACCGACGGACCGCGTTGGTTTTTTGCGACGGACTGCGTCGCTTATGTGGTCCATCGATTTTTTATCCAATATTTAAAAAAAATAAAAAAAGCGAATATAAATTTTATTAAAAATTTGATTTTTTTTTTTTATTTTAAATAGAAACAATATAAATTTTATGAAAAATCGATTATTTAATTTTTTTATTTAAAATAAAAAACCAACACATTGCGTCGATTTTCTGGAAAATTTACAGAATTAATTTCCAGAAAACCGACGGACGGGTCGGTTTTACGGAAAATTTCTGCATGAATTTTACGTAGCCACACACACACAAAACCAATACCAAAAAGTCGCTCAAAACCGCATTAAAATGCTCCAAATCAATTCTAAAAGAGCTACAACACATAAAATCTCCCTAAGTAACAATAAAACACATCAAACACTATCTAAACACATCAAATACATTCTAAATAGACCTTCAAAGTTCAAAAATATTTAAATGTCCAACCAAAATTACCATTAACTAGTTTTAACATAAGTCCATAAAACATAAGTCCATTATGAAATCCAAACTACTACAATTGATCATCCGGTGTCCAGGCTACGTAGTCACCGCTATCATCACCTTCTGGGTCGGGGTGGGGTGGGGGGGGAGGGGAAGGGGGCACACAAATGGTCCACATGCAATGTGGCTTTTAACTTGTGCCTTGAGCGATTCAAGGCTCGCTTTCATGAAGTTACTTTCCTTTCCTCAACTCTTTTTGCCTCAGTCTCAGCTAATTTCCTATTAAGTTCAGCGATTTGTTGCGCCATAGCTACGACCTGAACACCATCAACTCCCTCGGCTTGTTAAGAAGACCCTTCACCTCGCAATCCTGACCGAAGGCGACTTAAGTTATTCCTTGGGCCTAGACCGTACGCTCTACGGCTCGAGTGGTCTGGCTGAGTTTGGCTGTACTGGTCCACATCTTGCATAAATTGCGTCTGTATATTAAAAAATGAAACTTAGTATATAACGAATATATCATAATTAGACTTATATATAATTACTTAAATAATAAAATTATCACTTAATAGGAATCACGAGCCCTATCCTCAACCCACATGATCGGATCTGACTCCTGCTTCTTCTTTTTTGTGTGGGTCTTTAGGAATAGCTGATCCTGAGTCAGCATCTGTCCCATAGCCTTTCTCTGCCAAAAAAAAAAGTTAAAGATAGAATTAATAACTCAATAATGATATATTGATCGTAGGCAACTTTAAAAGTATAAAACTACTTTCCATTGTCCTAGCCATGTGCCCCTGACTTCTTGCACCCGCAGTGTGCAAAGAGCCACCTTTCTGGGACGCACGGGCAACCTTTGCCTGCTCAGACTTGGCGATAAACTCAGGAGTTCGCCAATATTGCTTAAGTTTCTCCCACCGTTCTTTGGTTAGCCATTGGGGCTTCCTCATATACCTTCTAGCCCTCGAAAACCAATCAGACAACTTGCACTCCCCTTCCTCTTAAAGTTCACAGCAACCCTATCATTTTCCATTGGTTCCTATGTACAATACGTCTGTAAATCAAATGGATAATGTTAGATGATTTATATAAAAGTAAATTCAAGTTATGAAATGCATAATAAGATGCATATGTTAAACTCTCTAAACATAGCTTGTCGAGTATCATATGGGATTTCACCCCATGAAGTATAAAAGCGATCGCCATAAAGCCTCCGAACAACATCCAAAGAAGGCTTTTGTAGTTTCGTGATCTGGATAGTACTTGCAGTTAAAAAATATAATGCAAATAAGATTAAGATGAAAAAAACATTAGAAAAACTTAATAAAAGACAATCTTACCCAACTCCCTCAGGCACGATGAAAACCTGACCGATCGAATCTGTATCTCTCGGCTGTAGACCATGATATCGCGGTGCCTGTGCAAGAACCGGTGAAGGTGCAGGTGCTAGAGGACGAGGATGGGTCTAAGACTGGCTGGATGGTAGTGACTCAGGCTCAGAGTTACTATCTCTAAGGCGGAAATTAGATACGCTGGGAGGTGTACCACCTGGAGAAGGAGAAGAAGACAAAGTGGCCGATGTGCTAGGAGATCTTCCACATGGTGGGAAATACATAGGTGTAGGTATAAAAGTAGGATGAGTAAATGAGGCCGGCTGAGGTGGTGCCGACTGGAAGACCCACTGACCAGACTGGGGCTGCATAAAAGAGCCAGGCATAAAAAAAGGAGGCGGAGTAGAGTGCATATGTGGAGCGGAGGGAATGGACTGTCTACTAGTAGCTATAGGATCTTCTTTTTTCTTACTAGTACCTCGACCTCTACCTCCACCTCTACCTTGATCACTACCACCTGATGACATCTGCATACAAATGAACTAATATAATTACCAAGTACAGAAAGTTAATAATGCTAGAATAAAAATTTAACAAGTATAGAATTGTGTCATTATCAAGTATAGAATAAACTAACATGCAACTAGTCATCCTCCCACTCATCCTGGCTTGTTTCATTTTCATCAGATGATTCTTTCCCATCGCTTGTTTCAGGTCCATCAGTCGATTCTTCCTCAACATTTTCTATGATAGTTACATCATCTTCATCAACTTCTTCTAATATGTGTTGAAGATGTTCCAGACTATTTTCTAAATCTGTGTCCACCGTATCTGTGTCCACCGTTTGATGAACAAGTGGTACATCATTTTGATACGCCACATCTAACGCATTATCGACCTCAATCCTCCCCACAGGCTTAGTCTTTATAACCACCCACCAATCAGCCTTATCCCTACGCAAAGGATATGGAGCATAATACACTTGATTTGCATTTTGTGCAATTAGAAAGGGATCATAGCAATTGTATTGTCTTGTGTGTTTGACTTCAATTACGTTGTGTTGACGATTCACCCTTGTACCTCTTTGGCTTGGATCAAACCACTTGCACCGAAATAATGTTATCTTTTTCTTAGGGTAACCTGGATACTTAAGTTGTATGATCTCCTGCAGCACATCATAATAATCAATAGTTACACCGCTACCATCAGCATCGCCTTTAATGCACACTCCACTATTATTCGTCTTCTTATATTGAGAAACTTCTTTGGTTTGAAACTTGTAACCATTAACAATGTACTTTTTCATTGTCTTAACTTCATTGCCTGGTCCAAGAGCTATATCTTTCACAAATTGGGAATGTTCTCCTGTATGATAAACCTATATAATAAGGGGGGAAATTAAAATTCAATAACTTATATGTAGCCTACATTTAATTGAAATTATGCAATGAATTTTCACACTTACAAAATCGTACAACTAATGGGAAAACTTCAAATATATGGTTTTATCGCCGTCAAGTTCTACGAAGTAACTGTTCGACATATGCAAGATTTTCATTAGTTTCACTCTTATCAGTTACCCATTTAATTCAGTAACATAATTCGACATTTACCGAATATAACTTGAATTTCAGGGCAATTAAGCAAATCATGTGTCACAGCTGATTGCCTCTCCATACTACTCATGATTTGTTTTGGAGGCTTTTTAGAACCTCATCCCGGTTGATTAAAGATGGACATTGGTGGGTAGTTAGGATCAACCCCACCCTCATCATTACGGTTGGGCCTATTTTTCATACACGACACTTGCTCTCCAAAATAATACGAATAGAAATGGGCTGTTTCCTTTGCAAGATACGCTTCGCAAATAGATCCTTCAATCTTAGATCTCTGCTTAGCCAATTTTTTGCATTTGCCAATGGTCCTGCACATGTTTAGTATCAATAGGAACAATAATTAGTTAACAAAATATATTAAATAAAGAGGTAGTAAATTTGGTTCCTTACCTCTTGAAATGATACATCCACCTAGTTTGAATCGGGCCTCCAAAGCGTGCCTCTTGTACAAGATGAATGGAAGATGTTCCATCACATAAAAAAACCCACATGGAAAGATCTTCTCGAGCTTAGTTGTAATGATTGGCATATTTTGTTCCATTCTTTCAAGGTTTTCTACCGTCAAAGTGTTAGAACATAAATCCTTGAAGAACAAACTTATCTCTGTGATTGGTTTTCATATTCTTTCCGGTAGGCGGCTAAATGCAATAGGAATCAAAGTTTCCATGAAAACATGGCAATCATGACTTTTCATACCAATCAATTTTCTTTCATTCATATCAGCACGCTTGTCAAAATTGGACGCTTACACCTTTGGCATCTGCAAATTCTTAACCCATTGACAAATCTCTCGTTTCTCCTCCAAAGTAAATGAAAAAATAGCTTTGGGCTTGAACACTTTATTATTCGCTAACTCTTGCAAGTTCAATTCAGGGCGCCTACATTATTCCTTTAGGTCCAATCTAGATTTTGGGTTATCTTTTGTCTTGCCTTTAACATCCATAACAATGTTGAACAAATTATCAAAGTAATTTTTTTTTAATATGCATCACATCAAGATTATGCCATAGAAGATTATCCTTCCAATACGGTAACTCCTAGAATATGCTGTGTTTAGTCCAATTATGTTCAACACCATAACCAGATAGTCTGTAAGGGGCAACTTCTGTGACCTTAGGCAAGTGACAAACCCTCCCCTAAATTACCTCTCCTGACAATGTTCGAGGTGGAGGATCATTTTCCATTTTATTCTTTCTAAATGCTTGTTTCATTTTCCTGAATTCGTATCCATAGGCAAGAACTGACGATGACAATCAAACCATCAATTTTTGGGGCCATGTTTTAAAGTGAAAGCTTTACTATTTTTCATGCAATGAGGACAAGAAAGATTTCCAGCAGTCATCCAACCAGACAACATCCCAGACGCAGAAAAATCGTTAATAGTCCACATCAAAGAAGCACGCATATTGAAATTGCTCTTAGTTGATACATCATATGTCACTACACCTTCACACCACAATTGTTTTAACTCATCAATCAAAGGTTGTAGATAGACATCAATCAAAACTTTTGGATTACGGGGACTAGGGATAACACAATTTAGGAATATGTAGGGACTTGTCATACACATCTCAGGCGGTAGATTATATGGAGTAAGAAATACAGGCCAACAAGAATAGGGTGCAGCCGAAACAGAGTATGGTGTGAAACCATCCGCACACAAACCCAAACGAATGTTTCTTGGTTCACTAGCAAAATCAAGATAAGTTCTGTCAAAATGTTTCCACGCTTCTCCATCCGATGGATGACACATAATGTTATATCCCTCATTTTTGTACGTCGGGACATTTCGAGTGAATTGTGGAAAGTTAGGAGCAAGACTAGTTCGGGACACGGAGTCGAGATTTTTAACCATGATTTATTTCAAGGCATGAGTTGCCCATGATTTCATTAGCATGAGATATTATGGAATTTGGGATTAAAAGTGGGTTATGGAAAGTTAGACATCTCATAAGAAACTCTGGGGCCAAAAGGTAATTTTTGGAAGTTGTAATTTCATGAAAAATTATGCCATGTGGCTGGCCACATGAGGTGTGGGCCATGGCCACATGGAAGTTTAATATATGTAGTATTGATGAATTAATTCATCACATTTCTCATCATTCTCCACCTTAGAATTTTCAAGAAAGGAGAGGAACTGAAGTAGGGCCATTCGCCAAGCTTAACCAAGAGAGAGACCAAGAACAAGTGAAGGAAAAATAATTTCCTCAAGCAATCCAACTCCTTAAAGGTGAAGAATAGCGTGAATAATTGTCGAGCATGCAAAACACCTTTTCTTGCAAAATAGAGGTCTAGCCGAGCGAAGAAGGAGAGGAGAAGGTAAGATTTAATCTTCATTCTCATGTGTTATGCATGGTTTGTGGACATTGTAGTATGTGAAAATGAACAAAAATCATGAAACTATGAACATTGAAGTTGAGCCGTGAGAATTGGAAATTGGCCGTGTAGGTGTGGTGATATGTATGAATGATGACTTAATTGTACTTGGCTTGTTTGTATGTTGTTGTAGTGTGTAGAAATGGGATGAAAATTATGGACTTTGGAATCTAATGTGTGGCCGTGTGATATGTGTTGTGTAGAGGGGGTGCTTAATTAATTGTATTCAATATGTTTGTGTGTTGTTGTAATGTAGAAAATGAATGAAACTCATGGAATGATGTATGTTGAGGAGTGGCCGAATGTGGGTCTGTTTGGTATGCAAGAAATGAAGTAATGTCATTTAGTATTTTGGTTGTCGTCGTTATGAATTCTATGACGTAAAATGAAGGTTAATAATCCAAGTTGAAGCTAGAAACCGTGTGGGCTGATTTGAGAATTAATGTGACCTTAATGTAATTTCTTGAAATTGTGAGAATAATGTTATTAAAGTTGTGTTTGTTGGTGTAGTTTGTGAATTTTGAAGAAAGAAATGTGTCGTCAGGGTTCCTATGGAAATTGGAAAGTTTTGGGTAATGTAGTATGTTGGTTTGGCCA
>NC_081350.1:16530149-16539074 GCF_029784015.1 Lycium ferocissimum
AAATTATGAGTTTGCTCTATCAAATTGGTATTTCCAACTTGAGGTTGAGACTGCAATCTAGAGTTTCACATGATGTCAACTTAAATAAAGCACGAGGTGGAGAAGTTCGACGGTAACTTAACATCTTATAGAATACCCTTACGTTTCAGTTGGGATTTTAAATAATAATAGTTTCAATTTATTTGTTATTTTAGATATGCAAGATAAAATTGATTGGTCTTTTCCATTTTACCTTAATAGTAATTGTCTTGAAAACTACAAACACCTTAATTATAGAGTGATATCACATAAATAAATTAAATATTCAATTAATGAAGAGGATATATATCTTAAGATATAAATATTTATTTGAGACCGAAGGAGCGTATCAAGATAAAATTAATCTTCCTTGGTACTACAACATATCTACAAGAGAGTGCTAGTGTGATTTTCATCAGCATTATTAACAATAACGATCTAGGGAAAATTGGTGAGAAAATATTGTACAATCCAGAATGAAGAGAGGTATAAATGTCCATAGAAGATTTGCTAGAGTTTTGTACATTCTCGGTCAAGTCAAATTCACGCATTAAACTTTCATAAAATAATCTATATATAATATAAAGCTAGGCATAAGCAATCTTATGTGGCACCTCTCTATGGCCTTTATTGATATTTATCTTTTTTCTCCTTTTTTTGGAGTTTTTTCTACATAATAAATAGGAAAATGATTTTAAAAAAGGCCTCACAAAAATGAATACTCCTGCTACGCACGTTTTGAGTAATCAATAATCTTTTAATACAAACCAATAATGATTCTCCTAATTACACCTTTACTCTTCCTCTCAACTGTTGAAAATGTTTAAGAAATTTCTACGTGTGAACTATTCACTTCACTTACTAGCAAAAATCAACGCTTAATCCTCATTCTGAAAGCAAGAGGAACAATTAGCATTTATTTCCCTATAATTAGCATTTATTAGTACATATTACTCTGCTAGCTAACCGTAGGAAATAAAGAGGCACGTAATCCTCCTAATAATTAGCCTCATGCCCACACGACTTTCTAACTTCAAAAAACTTGGACTCTATTTAGCAAGTTTTAGAAAAGGGAATGGCCGTCCAGCTAATTGGTTGCGCCAGGTAACATCTCCGCTCTTTCTCTCTCTCTCTCTCTCAAAATCTCTCTCTCTCTCTCAATATAGATTTATGTTCTCTTAATTTTTTATCTCATCCTTTTTACTGTATTCAATTTAAATAATTGAAATGTGGATGTCATGTTTTTGTTTGATTCTGCTTCTTATGGGTGTCTTTGATTTTTGATTTCTGATGATTTCTTGAGCTTTTAGTTATAAATTATTGAACAGAATAAAGAGAATCATTTGAAGTCTTCAATATTGTGGCAAAGAACCGAATTTTGAAAGGTAGAAATCAAGTATTTGTTTTTGAATATTTCTTTTGTGCTGTTTTATTGTTGAAGTAAATGTTGAGAATTTTATTTTATTTAATTGTAGTAAAATTATGCTGAATTTGAAGTAATTGTTGAAATACGTTTGTAGGAATATCATCTGGATTACAAGTGAGTGGACTGTATTTGCAAGAACGAAAAGGTGTCACTTGTGGAGAGACTTTTTTAACGAAGATTTTGTATCGTATGACGAAGAACAAAAATATAACAAAAGCTTAAAAAATTACTTATACTTAAAAATTTGTATCTTTATATATTATAAAGTTAGATAAAAGAAGAGTGATGTAGAACATCTCTTTACCAATGAACACAATTTTTTTTCTCTCCTTTTATTGGTCTTTTCTCTAATTTTCTCATTTATGTGCCAAGTAAAAAGTACAAAAAATATTAGCTCTTTTAAGTATGTTAAATGTGCTTAACTTTTTTCCTTACAAAAATGAAAAAACGTTGCATAACTTGGTGAGTATGGGAAAATGTGACGACATCTATTTCATTTATGCATAAACATATGCTTACGGAGGAATTAATGAAATGACAGAAGTTTTTAATTTCATAAACCCATATATTAAGAAGTTATGGAGATAAAAAGTTGTGAATTATATATGAAGGTATAACAATTTGTGGGTAGTCATTTATTGCATCCATGGAAATCCTCACACCCAAAAATAAAGATTTCATTAGAGAAAGGAGAGAAACCAAGCATACGAAGTTGAGGATTTAGCCTCTAAAAGTTGGTCCAAAATAGTTGAATTTTTTCGTCCATCAAGAAGGTATTTTATTCTTTTTTCAAATTTATCCTTGACACATTCTTAATTCAATAAACAAATTTGATGTTTGTTACAGTTTTAAAGCCCCTCTTAATTAAGGATATTTTAGTAATACAACTCTAAATATTTAGGAGTAAGTGAATTCCTTAATTCATGTGTCAAAGCCTAAAACCTCAATTATTTTGGGCTAGAGGGAGTACTAAATTTTCTTGGACGTTGCTTGGTTATACTTTTAAACATGATTATCAGATAATTAACAATCGGTATGTGGTATAGTAATCCTCTCAATTAATATCTTCCTATTTGTATAATCATCTTATTTTTCATGTGAAAAAGTATCCAATACTTTATTTGGATTTGTTTTTCTAATACTCATTCATATATGTAAAATTTATGTTTCCTTATAAATTTGTTTTTTAATATATTTTTTCTTCTGCATTTCTCCCCCTTTTTTTTTTAATTCTTTTTTGGTACTATAAAGATTTTATATCTTTATATCTAAATTTATATTAAAAAAGATATTAAAACTTATAATAGTAAAATATGTTTGACTTTAATAATAACAATTTATAAAACGAACATTCACGTCGCGCGAAAGTTAGCTATCTGCCTAAAATGAGAGGGTTGTTTCAAAAACTTAACTTGAAACATCTTCTAGTTAACACTAGTAACATCTAAATTAATGTTATTGAGCTACATGAATAAAAGGTTGATTAGTTTGAAATTTTAAGCTATCTAGTTATTTATTACATATTTAATGAAATTCTAATCAAAGTACTTACTTGTATTAAAAGATAGAGTTATGTTTCTTTTCTGTGTAAGATCTTTTTTTCCCTTCTTTTGTTGAGCGAAGCATTAAACATAGCGTTTAAATTTTATTTTTCTTCCTTTCTTGGACGGAGAAATAAATATGCAAGTAAAACTTATTAATACAAAGATTACAAGTAATATAACTTTCTAATATATATAAGACAAATTAAAAATTTGCTCAAAATAAGAGATAACAAAATACAAATTATTGGAATTTTATTGGTTGACGAAAAGGTCTGTGGGTACTGTTTTAGGGGTTGGTCCCAATAGATAGGTAGAAAACAACTTGGAAGATTTCAGCGTAGGGGCCATTTCATTAGATAAGCATTCGTCTTTTTATATCACAAACATACAAATAAATACAAGTAGGTCATTCGATATGATGTTTGAGTGATTTAAACATTTTTATTAAAAATGCAAGTGACAAGATATCTTTGTCGTGTTCTTCCAGCAAGTTCTAACAAAAGAACAAATTCAAGAAAAGAAATGGATTTGATTTTTTCATGGAAACAATTAATCATCTATGCCTTTCGTGAGAAATAATTATATTTCTATTATATATTATTTATTATATATAAGTGTCTTAAGAGGACTAACACAGCATTGAATAGTTGTACCAAAAAAGCCTATATAAATTATCAGTACACTTTAACACAAAGAATGAATACTTGTATCAAAAGTTATATAAATTATGTACACTTTAACCAACTACTTCTTTACCCCACGTGGACATATGTCATAGTACTGAATATTTATTCTCTTCTCATGTATACACGTATGCATTTCAATTTTAATTCTCTGACACATTTATTTCCTCCGGGCACTTTTACTTGTTCACTTTTGACTTTTCACATTCTTTAAGAATTAATAAATGAAGTCCTCCCTCCGTCCCATATTACTTGGTCACATTACTAAAAGTATATGTCCAAATTACTTGTTCATTTACAAGATCAAGATAAAATTAATTAAATCTTTCTCATCTTACCCTCTCCGTCCCATATTACTTGGCTACTGAATATTTATTCTCTTCTCATGTATACACATATACACTTCAATTTTAATTTTCCGACACATTTATGCCTTCCGTTCACTTTTAGTTGTTCACTTTTGACATTTTATGTTCTTTAAGAATTAATAAATGAAGTACTCCCTCCGTCCCATATTACTTGGCCACATTACTAAACTACTTTTTTATCCCACGTGGACATATGTCATGATACTGGACATATATCATGATACTGAATATTTATTCTCATCTTATGTATACATGTATGCACTTCAATTTTAATTCTCCAACACATATTTATTTCCTCCGTGCACTTTTTCTTGTTCACTTTTGACTTTTCACGTTCTTTAATAATTAATAAATGAAGTACTCCCTCGGTCCCATATTACTTGGCCACATTACTAAAAATATATGTCCAAACTACTTGTTCATTTACAAAACCAAGATAAAATTAATTAAATCTTAATTTTGATTTCTTTGTAGCAATTCTTTTTATCTATAATTGTTAATATAAAAAATTACAATGTAACTAATTTACCCTTTATTAACATATTTTTTAATTAATTTAATAAAAATATTTTATTAGTTTTGCTTTTAAAAAATCCAATATATACAACAATACTTCTTATGTTTGGATCTGAACAATTAATTAATTGAGATGGATATCAACCTGTCGGTATACATATAAGATATTAAAGAATTTAAAAGAAAAAATATAGAATCAAAATATTAATTTCCCCTCATATTCTTACTATTTTTATTTTTCATATCGATGAACAACTTTCATTGTCGTGACAATGAGAAAAAAGTCTGACTCTTTCCATCTCAAAGATTTAATTCCATCATTTTTTAACTATAACTAAATTGATGATACATAAAATGCATTTTGTATATGTTACTATATATAATAACAATTAGAATGTTTTTAAAAGTTATTTACAAAATACAAACCTTAAAGACTGGCTAATTAAAGTGACAGAGTTTAAGAAATAAATATAGACTTTTGAATTTTGTGGTTTTAAATTAAAAACGTGTATAATATAATAAAATATCCTTTGAATCTTTGCTAAATATAAAAAGAGGCGGACATAACCAAAATAAGATAAATTTTAACAACAATTGAGAAATTAAGGGGAAAAATAAGAGGAAAAGAAACAAAATATGGAGACTCACTAAAGAGAATCACGGTATCCTTTACAAAATATACAAATCATAAAAATTAACTAAAGTGAGTAACCAAATTAATCATGTTGGGCTCCGTGCATCGCACGGACATAGTTTGCTAGTGTATATATATATATTGGAATTTTGTTTTTGCGAACCCCTGCAGTAACATTGGCCATTACACGTGAAGTAATGCAAAATGTTCGAAACCCTATATCTTTACATAACGATGTTGAAACAGCACGTCAATTAGAGTGTAACGCTAACTGTCACATGAATTATACGTATTACTCTAGATTGCAGTTACAGGGAATTTTTAGGAGATTAATGCCTGGAATACATTATTGTCCAAAGAGAAAATTACGGGAAAGCAAGGTCTCTTTGAAATGTTAAGTTGATTATTAATCAATCTTATTTGTTGGTTAGAGGTGTCAATGGTTTTTTAAAAACCGACTTAACCGATCGAATTGAACCGTATCGAACCGATTATTAGGTATTTTTAATAAAATCGACAGTTTTTATATAAATTTTTATCCGTACCGAAGAATTGGATAGGTTTTTATTTTATAAAAATAAACTAAAAAAATACTGAACCGTACCGAATACATTTATGTGTAAAATATATTTTATATATCAAGTTTAAAATTAATAAAACGTTAAATTTTTTGCCTTGTGCCTGGGGTGATGGAAATGACTACAAGTCGGCAACAAGTAATTAACACTAAAGTCCCAATTCCGAAACATGTTATGTTACCCCTATTGAAACTAAATTAGTTCTAGCACCTCGAGTAGTATTACAGAGGTGGATTTAGGATTTTTAATTTGTGGGTTCCCCAGCAAAGATATTTCGGAATACAAAAATGAGCTTAATAAGTAAAAAAGACCACAGGAGGGGCTCGATCCTGCATCTCTAGCGCGGATGCGCTCCGCCTGGTTACTTTTTGCCACTGAGCTAAGCATCCATATTGTTACTGAGTTCCCATATAATTATTATTATACCTTGAATATATTTTTCAATACAATTATGAGGTGCCGGAAAAAGTTATGGGTTCCCAGGAACCCCCAGTCACCACTGTGGATCCACCCCTGAGTAGTAACCACTTAGTTACAAGGTATTCCAATGATCTTGAGTAGCAAGCTACATGGTATTACATATATTTCCGCTCTTATGATTTAAGCTCTTTTATTGGATACCGAATCTTGTTAGACTCAGTTCTTGTGTCTCATCTTGATTGATTACATCCCGCTCGTGTAATCTAAATTTTTGTCTTTATTAATTATTAGTGGGATGAATCTCTATTCTTGTCGTGGTTCATGTTTTCTTGTTTGTTCACCTTTTAAACAATAAAATTTTGCACCTAAAAAATTTTCGCGTCTTTTGCGTCGTAAGTAAACTAACGTAAGGTCAGAGAGGTTATGGAACCCTTATAAGGTTAAGGAATACTTTTAACAAGTGCTAAGCAAGTGTCTAAAGGTTTCGGGATCAAGCGAATCGAAGAAATTAAGTTTGTCGAAATTTTGGAAAACTTGGTAGAACTTGGACAGGAAATTCTAGTCCAACTTGAGTGTCACACCCTGACCTTACTAGGGTGTGATGGGCACCCGACCCTCCTCAGAGTCGAGCGAACCCTTAGACATTCGCGTAATAAAACCTGTCATTTCGAAAACTTCTTAAAACATGGAACTTTTCAAACAACAATCATTATCCGGAAATACATATTCTTTTAACATTTACAAATTATTCGCACTTCCCCGACGCACTATCCGGGACACACCATGTCCGCAAAGTCTCTAGAATGTAGAAATGCTATGACATCGATATCGACTCGGCAACACTCCGAATCGAGATGGAGCTCGCCAATTCCACCGGGTGACTCCTAGCAAAGTCTTTCACTCGTGGGTGTACCTCGCGCGTGGCATGAAACGCGACCGAAGAAGGAGGGCCGAACACGAATATGTACCGAGTATGTAAAGCGATAACCAATAATAACCATAGCTCAATTTAGGAGGGAAGAAATCACAATCACGCTCATTACCTGCAGCCTTCGCTTAAGAGAAAACATAAATAAATGCACAGAGTCTCAACAAGCTTTAAGTAAATAATCGCAATCCAACTAACGAATCCAGAGTAAGTAATGTAATACATCACATGCGCCGCTTCCGGCAAAATAATGATAGCCCCTTCGGGCAGCCGCTTCCGGCTCAATATCAATAGTGGCCCCTTCGGGCAGCCGCTTCCGGCTCAATATCAATAGTGGCCCCTTCGGGCATTGCCGCTTCCGGCATAATAATAATAACGGTTTCCTTTTCGGGCATTTTAGTAATGATAAAAGTAGTAAGTGAAATGAAATAGTAAAATCTCGCACCCCTTTCGGAGCGGTTTTGGAAAAAGTAGCTCACTCGGACATAAGTCGAGGCCATAGTACTCCCTGCACGTGAACCGAGGCCATAGCACACTCGGTGATCGGGACCGAGGCCCGCCTCTCGCTCGGACACGGACCGAGGCCAAAGCACACTCGTACATAAGACGAGGCCACCGCACCCGCCCGAGTGGTTTTAGAAAGTATAAATATTAAAATCTCACACACCCTATCGGAGTGGTTTTAGAAAAATCAATTTTGTGTTTCTTTATACAAACTAGTTCTTTAAAAATCATCGTTGAACCACAAACGCGTTTCAGCCCATTTCTTGGAAAACCGAGGAAATAATTATACTAGGAACATTGTCACACCACCACGTACATTGTAGAACATAATGAGGTAGTCGGGTTCTACTCTTGCAAGTTCTACAGGTTTAGGGAGTTCTTCCATCATTTCACACAATTTCTATTTCAATTCTACTGAATGAATAGTAGTTAATTTCAATCTCGAATTTCTAAGAAAGGAATTGTCCCCGAGGCACATATTCAAGCCTATTACGTCTAAGACATGCCAAAGAAAGAAAGTGAAGCTTTACATACCTTTCGGACGTCTTATGCTCGTTCAATCTCGAATCCCGTTTCGCTTAGAATCTGCAAATGGTCACATTTACCAGTTACTATTCATGAGACTTTAACTCTCAATCTTGGTTTAATACTTGTCTACCAAAATTCCGGCAGCACCTCCCCTATAAATACGACACCCCGAGAATTAAACTCGGCCAAATTCAACAACACAACAATACCAACAATATCCACAATCCATTATGAAACACAAGATAGCATACTAGTCTTCTTTCCAACTCAATACCAACATTCTCATATTCATTCCAACTACATATATTCAAACTAATATTAACGATCACATATTCAAATAACAATCCAAAACCATTTGAACGCGATTCAAGAACATTCCAAGTAACCCATACAATAATTCAAATAACTCCAACAATATACTACTCCACCCGAAACTATCTAAACTTGGCAAGAGCAACGCAATGCATTCTTTTCTTCCAAATTCGTAAACTACGTCAACAATCCATTCGTTAGCAACTTCATTTTCATGAATTCAAGAAATCATATTAATATCACATTATCGTCCGATTCAGCCGCACAATTATAACTTCGACTTGGATCACTAAAACTTCATTTTTCATCATATAATTCATAACGACGACAACCAAAATACTACATCACATTAGTCCCACATGCTTACCCAAATCAGCCCACTTTCGGCCAAGCTTCAACATGTATAGTCTTATAAGTTTCACTCATTTTCCACACATTACAATAATCACACAACAAGCTAAATACA
>NC_081350.1:16539174-16559583 GCF_029784015.1 Lycium ferocissimum
GGACTCGATGTCATGTTACCTAGACTTTGAAAAGAAGAACACGACCTATTCCCAAGCCACGCGGGTATTTAACGACCTTTGCCAATCAAGCAATTACCACAAAGAAAGGGCAAACACAAAGATTTGAGCGTGTTCACTAAGCTAAACGATTCAACAACAAACGCGTAAGTGGGCTAATCTCCAAATGAACATGCGATAACAGGACAACAGAGCACAAAATGCCTAGAATGCAAAAAATAAAAAATAAAAAAATAAAAAAAAGGTAAGGTATTACGGAGAGTAATAACGGAACTGAAATGGAGATATTTAAAGACTGAATCGGAACAGAACTGGGATTTAAAACAAACTACCAAAGCAGAACGAAGATAAAACAGGACAGACAATGCAAAGTGAGAAAATTATATAATGAACTAAAAGCATTTCAAGTTCACAAACGAAGAATCATGAACACACATAAAATATCGAATCGAACTAAAAAAAGAAAGAGGAAGAGAGGGATTGCACCGAAATTCAAGCATTTAAGGGATTTCAAACACGTCGACGGATACGTAGCCTCGTAACCAAACAAATACGTACAAACCACTAAATTTCCACATTATTTTACACAGTCGAATTCCAAACTTCGACCTATCGCTAATACCACCGATTAAACCAGACAAACCAACGTATACAAAGCTAAGTTACATAACTAAAATATGAAACAAAACAAACTAAAAAAAAGAAAATTATGCAGAATTTAAAGGAGAATAGAAATAAATAGATAAAAACTCACCTTTTGTAGGTGCAGTGGACTGGGGTATGGAGGTCTCGGATCTACACTCGATTACGACGAATGATTCGATCCTCGTGATTAAACGAACTGCATGTGATTTCTTGGTCCAGAAATTGTTCAAGAGAAATAATTTATCAAATCGTATAATATAGGGAAAGCAAACAGACTAAAAAATTTCCGAACCAAGAACTCGTAAATTCCTCTATAAGAAAATATTTAAGGACAAGAGTAGTATGAGATTTAAGTATGCCACCGACCAAAAAAAGAAAACATTCCCCCCCTGGGCTATGGACTTAAGGATGTATTTATAGGTGAAGTAACTAGGGTTTTGAGGTTTTTTGAATTCACGATTTTTGGCTCCAAACAAAGTCAAAGGAGCCGTTTGAAATCAAGAATCAGGTCTTTAAAGATACTGATTTTCGACATTTCTGAAAAAGGGTGTCTCGTCCTTTTTAAATCCATCTTCGGCTGAATCTTGTGGTTGAAAGAGAAGTGCGAGGGTAATACAATTTCTTGCACAAAAATGGTAGGACAAACTCTGTTTTAGGAATGGAGAAGTTTGGACTTTGGCTAAAATGGAGAATATGACAGAGGAGAGGCGTGGAGAGAGAGAGAAGAGAGATGAAAGAGAGAGGCGTTGCACGAGAATGGAATGGCAAAAGCCTGTCATTGTTGAGGAGGTTGGCTGTTTTCTGAAGATAGAAAGAGGGAGAAGATGATGCGGCGGATTAGAGAATTAGGTTTAGAAGAGTAATTTTAACGCGTGGGCCGGGTCGGGTAGAGAGGTGTGGGCTGGAGCGGGTGAGTTGTGAGGTGTGGGCTGGTCCGTTTGGGCCATTCATTTTGGCTGAAATATGGATCCTTTCTCCTCCATTTTAAATCACTTTTGGGCTTCTAATTTAGTAACTAGTATAATATATGCTATGTGAAATTGAATAGTAATTAGTAAGTGTTTTAACAAAGTAAAAATTAATTTAACGAGTACAAATCCTAAATGAACGATGACGAGTCCTTTAAAAAAATTGTGATAAAGTACTGCTAGTAATGTTTGAAAATAAAAGTAGCGAAAATAAAGTATTTAGCTCGTCGATAAATTTAGAAGCCCGAGTATATAAAATTAAATGAAGGATGGACAAAATTGGGTATCAACAAGAGTCACATCACCAAGCCATCCTATCAACTTCCGAGCATAACCATGATAGGGGAGTAATTCAGGCTTCTTGACTTCGTAGCTTCCCAAGAGTTGATTGATCACCAACTGAGAGTCACCAAAGACTTGTTAATCGCAATCGCTTCATGTCGACGGCCATTTCAAGTCCAAGTATTAGGGCTTGATATTCAGCGACATTGTTGGAGCAACGTTGTGTTAAAGTAAAGAAGTATGGTAGAACTTCTCCCTGCGGAGTAACAAACACCACACCAGCACCAGCTCCATCACGTTGTGCAGCACCATCAAAGTACATTTTCCACGGAGATTGAATTTCAACGACCATTGCATCTTCGTCGGGAAGTTCATCAGTTAGCTCCCAGTCATCAGGTATCGGGTGATCTGCTAAGAAGTCTGCCAATGCTTGTCCTTTTACAGCCTTTTGAGGGATGTATGTAATCTCAAATTATTAAAACTAGAGGTACCACCTTGCTAGTCGATCACTGAGGACTGGTTTTGACATTACAAACTTGATGGGATTTGCTCTGGAAATGAGGTTAACACTATGAGCTTGAAAGTAGTGCTTCAGCTTTTGAATCGAGAAGACTAGCGCCAAACACAACTTTTCAATTGGCATGTAATTCAGCTCATTTGGTGTCATCATTTTGCTCAAGTAGTAAAGAGAATTTTCTTTCCCTTCACTATTTTCTTGGGCCAACAACGCTCCAACCGACCTTTCTTGTGCTGAAATGTATAGTATCAATGGTTTTCCAGGTACAGGGGCTACTAGAACTGGAGGCTTCATTAAATATGACTTGATATTCTCGAAGGCATTAGTACATGCTTCGTCCCACTTGAAAGGGGCGCCCTTCTTCATGAGACGACTGAATGGTTAGCACCTTCCAGCTAAATTCGATAAATTCGAAATGAATCTCCTAATGTAAGCTAGCTTCCCTTGCAGACTTTTTAACTCATGGATATTCTGAGGCTCGGGCATTTTCAAAATCGCATCAACTTTAGTTTGATCAATTTCGATTCCTCGATGTCGAACAATGAAACCAAGGAATTTTCCAGAAGTAACTCCAAAGGCACATTTCAATGGATTCATTCGAAGTTGATATCTCCGAAGCTGCTCGAACACCATTCTCAGGTCTTGCAAGTGATCGTTCCTCTTTCTTGATTTTACCACCAAGTCATCCACATAACATTCAACATTTTTGTACAGCAAATCATCAAAGATATTCTGCATAGCCCTTTGATATGTGGCACCAAAGATTTTTCAAACCGAAAGGCATCACTTTGTCACAATAAATACCCTTGGGTGTACGGAATGCAAAGAAGCTCTTCATCTTTGGTGCCATGCGAATCAAGTTATAGCCGGATGAACCGTCCATGAAAGACATCACCTCGTAACCAGTGGTAGCATCAATCATCAATTCTGGGATGGGAAGCGGGAAATCATCTTTAGGGCATGCATTGTTAAGATCCCTGAAGTCAACACAAACTCGAATTTGGCCAAATCTTCTTTTTCACGGGAATGATACTCGAAATCCATGTAGGATATTTAACTTCACGAATAAAGCCAGCTTCAATGAGTTTGTTGACTTCATTTTTGATTGAAGGAACCAAATCTGGTCTAAAATGCCTTTGGGCCTGTTTAACAGGACGGGCACTATTCTTGACCACCAGATGATGGACTGCTACTTTGGGATCTAATCCAGGCATCTCTTTATAACTCCAAGAAAAAATATCCCTATATTCTTTGAGTATTTCCATGTAAGTGTCTTCTTCATCACCTGTTAGAAAAGCACTTAAGTAGGTGGGCCTTGGGTCTTCATCAGTACCAAGATTAACTTCTTTCAAAGAGTCTACTGTGGTCTTCACCCCTTCTTCAAGTTCTGGAGGAGAATCTCTGGCATCTTCATCCTCTCGAAGGTCACCATCATTGAAAGATATGTGGTAACACGAGAAGATGTCCTCCAACTTCTCGGCAACCTCCATCTGAAATGAAGTATCTTGATCGCTTTATGCAGTAATATGATATGAAGAACCTACACTTTCCTCGTCTTCGTCACGCTCCTTGGTATACACCACAGTATGAGACTTTGATTTTAGCACCTTCCCACATGAAACCACAAGCTTTGTTTGTCATCTCATTCTAGAAGGAATCAAACTTTGTATACCTCTCTGGGTTCCAGGCAAAGCAAGTGTTTTCACGCTTTGATAATCTCTGTGGAACTTGTTCTTCCATTCTTCTTTAGTTTCAACGGCCCTAATCTCTCAAATACAGAAGCTTTTGTGGCCGACTTTCCAAGACGATCAAACACTGAAGGCCTTTTGTTGGAAGCAACAGACTCGTCTTCCACAGTGATGTAGTTGGTACTTGCCCTTCTTATAGATATGCGAACTGGCGGAGGTTGTTTGTATCCCAAACCTTCACGTGATTGCATCATGCTAGCTCCTGATGGAAGTTTCCCTAACTTTGACGGCTCGTTGGGGTTGTACCCAGCCTTAACAAATAACTTGTAAGCATTTGGATCAAAGCCTTCATTTGTACGTTTTGTAGGGAGTGCCATATTTTGTGGTGGATTCTGAGCCACGAACTCTCTAAGTAGCTTTGAGGACAAATTTATCGCATCAATTCGTCTGATGGGAAAAGTTAGCCCCCCTTGCATATTTTCTTGAGCTTCAGATGGTTGACCTTCCTCTTTCTTCAACTTTGGAACATAGCAGAGCACGAGATTTGTCTTCTTCTTCTTCTTCTTCAAAGACACGGCGTTCCCTTTATTCGTCCGAGTGCGGTACCTCAGCACCAACTTTAACTTTTCCAATAGTCTCATCAGCTCTTTCAATTGCGATCTTATCATTCTTGGTCATTGCGATGTCATCGACTTTTACTTCTCTCACATTGTAGTTCTTCAAATAGAACTTTGCATCGACGAAGTGTGACTCAGCTTCAGTAAATGGCTTATCATCAGCAACTATCTTCTTTTCGACACTGCCTTCGAGATACTTCAAACATTGATAATAGGAGGATGGGACAACTTTATTCTCGTGTATCCATGGCCTGCCAAGCAACATATTATATGAAGTCTTTGCGTCGATGACATGCATCCATGCACTTGATCGCAAATCTTCGATGGTGATATCTACTTTGACAGCACCTATGGCTCGTTGCCCCCCTTGATTGAATCCTTGTATCATCAAGCGGCTTTCAGAAAGTTCATCAGTTGTGATACCAAGTTCCTTCATTGTGCGAATAGGAAGAATGTTAACTTCAGATCCATCATCTATCAATATTCTGTTTATCCTCTTCTCGAGGGCATAACCCACTATGTACAATGGATGATTGTGTAGTGTTTCACTAAGTAGAAGATCGTCATCTGTGAATGTGATTCTTGTATCACATGTGTGTACCTCTTTCGAAGAATATTCAACAGTTTTTCGTGATGACGAGAGACAATGTTGATAGGCTTTCATCATTTGCTTCCTCGTTATCGTATTGAAGCATGATGCCTCAATGTTGTCTCGAGTGCCTTATGCGGAACCAGCTTGGTAGGAATTCCCCCAAAGTTACAGGACGTCGTGGTTCTTGGTGGTAGTTCTCCTCCACTTTTGCTTTCTTCGAACACCCAACTGATTTCTGCTCCCTTGTTTTCTAACCATCCTTTTCCTTGTTGGTTGTTTAGATGATTCTTTTCATGGACTTGTTTTACATCATCTCCGCCTAGTCACCAGAATCCAACCTTCATCATCGGCTTCATCAACTTGGGTTCTATCTTCCTCCAATGGTCCTCCCTCATGTTCTTCAAAGCTGTATATCTGGACCGGATCGAAAGAGCCAAAGGTGATAGAGACTTGATTCGAACTTGCCTTCTCATCATCAAGCAGAATCTTGTTTTCATTAGCCAACTACATAAATTTATCCTTGAAGACAAAGCACTTCTCAATAGGGTGACCCACAAGGCGATGATACTTGCAATAGTTCGGGGTCGTTCGTTCTTCCGGCCTTCATCGTCGCTTCATCTATGGTAACTCAATGAGTTTCACCTCAAGTAGTTCATCAAAATTTCGGGGACATCTTAATCCGAAGGGGTATTCTCTTTCTTGCATGTCCTTCAAGGTCGACTTTCGACTTTTGTTATCTTGGAAGGAAGTTACTTTCATACTCGCTTTCTTGCTCACCTTCATTGTAAACTTTACAAAGTAGACATCGACGTTCATAGATTCTTTGTTGTCACTCTTGGGAACGAACTTGCTCCATTTCTTGGGTTCCGCTTTGTCCTTTCCTTTGCGAGGGTCATAGATGGACATTACTTCATTTCCAGTGGAAGACATGCTCAACTCCATGTCATGAGCACGAGTAGCTAGTTCTTCAAAAGACCTTGGCTTAATTCCTTGCAAGATGTAGTGAAGCCTCCAATGCATTCCTTGGATACACATCTCTATGCAGAGCATTCGGTTGAGCCTATCTTTTAGTTTAGGCTTGCATTTCTCCATCGATTGATGAAATCGATAACTGGTTCGCCCTTCCTCCGGCGAGTGCTTGTAAGTTCAACCATGCTCACGGTACGCCTTGTGCTATAAAAGCGATTGAGGAACTCCTGCTCTAGTTGCTCCCAACTATCGATAGAATTAGGCTCAAGATCGTTGTGCCGCTCAAAGGCATTCCCTTGAGGGAGCGAACGAATCGTTTGACAAAGATAGTCTCCATAGGTCCCAGCGTTGTTACATGTTTCAACAAAATGTGCAACATGTTGCTTTGGATTTCCTTGCCTTCAAATTGTTGAAATTTGGGAGGTTGATAACGGCGGGCATCTTGAAGCTATCAATTCTTGTAGTGTACGGCTTTCCGTAAGTAAAAGAAAACTTGGTAACTTCGTACTTATCCTTGATAGTTCCTTCGATGAACTCCTTTAGTCGGTCAAGCGGAATCATCCCTTCAGAAGAAACAGGGATTTCCTTGGTAGGTGGTACTTGTTTTGCACGAGGTTCAGTCTCCTGTGCTTCTGGACCCTTCCCAGGTGCGTGGCTGGATTCTCCTTCCATTAATCCATCCATCTTGTCCATCAACTTCTCAATCCGAGCGTCTTGATTTTGCACATGCTTGGCCAAGCCATCAATCACCTTTGCCAAGTTTTCTAGTGTCTCCTCCATTGATGAAGCGTTAGTTACCATTGCTTGCATGATTGTTGGGGATGTTGGAGAATAGCATGGATTATCACATAAGTTGATCTTTGACTGGACTACTTCATGTGGTGTGAGTGGAGAGGATCCATCACTTGAAGTATCATCATCTTCCTTCATAGCAGAGTTCTTGGATCCAGAGAGATCAAGTAGAGCTAGAGTCTTCTTAATCTTTTCAGCAATGCTGCTTCCTTCCTCCGATGCATCAGTAGAGGATCTTGCTCCTTTTGGAGATGAAGATCCAAAAACAGGAGTTGTTACGGACGACACTTGGAGTGCTTGTTGTCCCAACATGCTTGCTTTGCTCTTCGTAACTGGTCCAATGCTACCAAAGGTAATGTCGAGGATGCTTTCCACATCAGCAGAGAACTTGGAGTTAGCAGCCTTAGAGGAAATTGATTTGGAGTTGATCTTCTCTGAAGTCATCTCGATGTAGTTAAACTTTGATAATTGAAAAGTTGAGATGAGAGATAGAGATTGTCCCACTGGGCGTGCCAGAATTTGTAGACAATAAAATTCGCGTCGAGAAAATAATAATCAAGACAGAAAAATATCGCAACAATCGTTGTATTTGATTTCAGAAAATGAGTGTTACAATCTCTATGATTCCTCTGATTCGTCTTTTCAACAATAAATTCAAGGGCTTTTGAGCTTGATCTTGAACTTGATGGATTTGATTTTGACTTGGACTTGAATTCAAGGGCTTTTGAGCTTGGTCTTGAATCTTCGTATTTGGATCTCTAGAACTAGAATTTCTAGAGAAATACTTGAGTGCTTGAATGCTTTTAGCTTGTAGAGAAATCGCGGCGTTTGATCCACGAGCTCTCCCTGGCTTCTTGTTAGAACTTTTGTCCTTTTTCTGAATTATGAGACCCCTATTTATAGTTGTAGGATGAAGGAGTTGTGATAAGGACAGACTTCTTTTGACCAATCAGATTTAAACTAACATGTCGATATTTGATTGGCCGAAACATGTCACTTGTACACGTGGCGCATCTTCATTAGCCTTTGATTTGACTAGGCATGCTACATTATTTTGACACGTGGCATGATCCTATGGCTTCTTTCGTTTGACTTGGCGTTGCCACGTCATTTGACACATGGCATCAATTTGGGCCTCTCGGGATAAAATGATATCTTGGGCTTGACAAAGTGGGTTCATCATATGTAGCCCAATTAAATGGACTAGCCCAACGAAATTGGACCATTACTTAAATCCATATTTATTGACTTAAATAATTAACCCAATTATATTAGCCCACAATTTATTTATTCGGACTAATATATTTTGAATGTAATCCAAATTTCTTATGGATTAAATTTAATAAATTTCATTATCCACAAATAGAACAAACGCGAAGATGCAACTAGGCCAAACACTTAAAAGTTAAATACAATTCTAAGAGATTTTCCATTGGCTTCCATACTCTTTTTTTAGGGGTGTACAAAGTAAACCAATAAAGCGCACCAAATCGATAAATCGAGAAAAAAATCTGACTAGTGATTTGGTTTGACTTGGTTTGGTATTGAAAAAAAAACCGACCATAATTGGTTTGGTTTGGTTTTAACTAAAAAAAGTCAAACCGAACCAAACCAACCCGACATTTCATGTATTCAATTTTTAAAATATTTTATACATAAAAATATTTATTTGTAATGTAATTTATAAATATTTCTTAAATTTTTTCGTAGTTTTTTATCTATTATCATATTATTCAAGCTTGAACTTTGAATTTTGAATGTCAATAAGTTTTATATCCTATGGATGTTAGTAACTCAAATAAAGTCCAATCCAAAACCAACTCAACACTAATGCTAACAAAAGAAATTCAATTTACCACTAGGAATGACAATAATGTTGGATATGTATTCTTTAGTTTTGCATAATTTATTTAGAGAGTGAAAATACATAACTTAAGTTTTTTTTTCTTTGTCATGTAATTACTACTTATTAGCCGTACTTATTTTAGCATGACTTAGTATTTTTAGATTATGGTCATTTTCTTTATGGCTTGTTAATTAGCAATATTTATTTTAACTGATTTTATTAGCTTTTGTTGAATATTTTAATATAATGTCATCACTCTTCTCACATTTTGTGTTATTTTCTTAAGAAACACCTTAATTATATAGTTGTATCTTACTAGGATTAAAGAAATATTTGAAGTAAAGGTTATATGTTTTGTATTAAGACTATTCCGGAAAAAAAAAAACCCAAAACCCGAGAAAACCGAGGTTGAAAACCCGAATTTTATTGGTTTGGTTTGGTGTATAAGTTTAAAAATCCGACGCAATTGGTAGCCTTTTTATATTTAAAAATCGAACCAATCCAATGTTAAATTTATAATCACAATTTTTTGAGTTATTAATATCCATTGTACCACCGGATTTAGCATGGATGAATCTCTTCATCATTAATCCCAAATTCGGATTCGATTTTCGGGATGAAAAACTTAAATTTGAAAGGGATGTTTCCCCTTTAAATGGGCCATTATGCGACAAATTAAATTAGTCGGGCCGGCATATGTTCCGAATACCATATAATTACTTCAAAAAAAAAAAAAAAAAAAAAAATGAATAGGCATGATTTACAAACTTAGTACATGATTCGCTGTTCAAAAGCTGAAACTCCTCTCCTAGGAATAGGTACTCCTCAAAACATTTTAAGTGATTGAAATGTAAAAAAAATTTACAATTTTAAGGTTACGACCACTCGACCTCTTGATTATAGTTGGTTCTAGTTAGTTTGATGTTACATAAATCATATATCATTTTACTTTTGATATTTATAATAACATTCATTATTAGATGTTGAAATATTATCGCATTTTTTTTAGAGTCATTAGTGTGTGTACACACATTTACACAAACTCCACATAAATTAAACGTAGACATTAAACAAGAACACGCATGGTTGTTGTTCTTTGTCCAATGGGGTGAATGAAAGGACATTTAAAATTAGGATAGTTCGGAGGTGTGTGTGTATGATTAATATTTTGTTCCTACATTAGTCCACCAAGCACTATTCAAACTTATGTCCCAAATCTATATCCTACTCTCCACCCTCCCCCTCCCTCCCCCCCCCCCTTCCTTCCTTCCCATATTGATAGTGTTAAAGAATATTAATATTAGTATATTTTAATATATATAATATTTTTAGCCTCAAAAATAAATTTTTTAAATGAATTTGACAAAGTGGGACGAAGTGCCTTAGAATTCAAGTATTATTATATTTACCTATTACATTATTAGTCAAGCTTCATTGTCCTATGTCATCTTTATTGGACGGGGAGACAAATATTTACCGTAAGTGCGTAAAAGTTCAAAATAATGTGACCAATGAAGGTGGTGTTGGATGAATATACGTGTCCATGGCTCTAAACATCCACATACAAACAATGTCCTTCAAAACAGGCTTACTAAGAAATATTTATAATAGCGTAATGAGTTTAATTTTTCTAGTTTTGGAAGAGAATGAAAAGCTAAGAACGTACAAATTCAAAATGTTTTACGGCCATTGTTTTCTTACGGCTAAATCAAGGGCCCTTTATACGAACAATATTAAATGATCCGTATATTATGAGATTCACAAATCACCATCATCAAGATAAGCCATGGGTTTGGAATTTATTAAGTTTTTAATATGTGAAAAAGTCAAAACTTGAACAAGTAAGTTTTGACATGATTAAAAAGTTTGTAAAAATAAATTTTATATATTTAGAAACTACATAAAAAGAATTATAGGTCATGATAATTTATATTCAAATAATTTAGAAAAAATATAATGAAAACGTGATCAAAGAAAATTTGTTGAGACTTCCAAATATTAATAGTTACATAAATTGAACGAGGGAGTATAGATATACTGTACTCGATTTTATAAAGAAATTAAATTATGTAAGTATGTGTATACATTAAAGTTCTCAATTAATGGTTTCTTTTCTCGTGTACAATGCGTAGTTTGTCTGAACCAAAAATGGATAAAATTTCATGGAGATGATACCTCCACATTGACCTCCTTATATATAATAATAATGTACTACTATACCCCCAACGAACTTATCATATTACCTACTTTAATAAAAAAAAAAGAGGTTGGTGAAATCTAAGAGAAAAATTATAAAAAAAAAAAAAAAAATCTTCACGGCCCATTTCTATAATAGTAGGAATGAAATCCCAAAAAATTCGGAGCCCGGTTCTGGACAATCATCTAAAAAATACTTTTACCACGGTGGTAATTAATTTTTTAAAAAAATCATAAATAAACATTTTTACATATATATAATAACACTATTGTAATCAGGATATTATTATAAAAATAATCAATTAGTATAATTAAAAGGAAGATAGTTAAAAAATGTTGTGTTTGAACATTTTATTTTGATATTAGAAGTTAAAATAAAATAAAAGATTTAAAGATATTTGTTGGAAGATAGACACATACGTCTCAAATGTCAAGGACGTAGGAGAAAAGTAGGAAGAGAGATGTTCAAAATATATTTATGAATAAAATAGTTTTAGCTATAAAGGATAATCATTGGATATTTAAGGATTATCATTATCCATTAAATTTAATTTTGAAATTTGAACTTGGAAGTTGGAAGAGAGAGAGAGAGAGATTTAGATGAGTAGGAAGCATATTATAAACCTTTCAATCGAGAAGTAGGGAATTGTGAGATAATATGGAGAAGCGGGATGTAAAATAATTTCCTTGTATTTATAGATTGATTAAATAGGGCCAAAGCATAATTTAAGGAATTATGATGGTTAAAATACTCCAACTAATATATTTCTTTTAAGTATCAAATTTAATAAATTTTAGTATTATAATATTTTTTTAAAATAATTAAAATAATTCAAACATAAAAATATATCTCTTGGACTTTAAAATATTATGTATTTGATATTGCAAAAAAAAAAAAAAAAAAAACCTTTCCTCCCCCATTTTTTGACCCAATCCGAACAAAAAAATCATGGCCGGTCCGGATCAAGAATATCCATGTATTGGTCATAAGTCCTTTGTGTACCCTTGAATATCGTTAATGTTTCTAATCGATCCACCTACGAAAAATTGAAAGCTTGAGTAAAGAGTACTTTTATCTATATATTCATTGTTTTTATACAGTTAGTCTATATGTCTTAGTTTTAGAAATTTATGGATAACATGTGTTACATGAGAGCGAGCGATACGGCAAGCTTCAACGAAGAGATTGCGGGAAGAAGTGATCTTTCGGGGGGAGAACCGAAACCGGTTGAACGTCGTGTGTCACACCGATTAAACGAGTCATGGTGTGCACTGCAATATATCCATGGGCGAGCGAACCACATTGCTAATAACAAGTTAATTAAGCGGATAATTAATTAAGAGAATAAGTTATCAAGTCTTAAATACTTATCATAACAAGAAATGTCACGACAACCCCAAAAATGCGGTCAAAGGGTACAAGAGCGCTAACATGGGACGGAATAGAAGTCCGAAAATACCGAAGGCTACATATCGTCCGTCGAATACAAAAAAAAAACGAGAAATAGATGGAGGGGTCCTTCGGGGGCCACGGATGACGGGTAGCTCACCCCGAATAACTAAAAGATATCACCCTCGCGTATCGGCCACGGGGCGTGCTGGAGCACTGGATCGTGCCGCACTCAACAAAAGTGCGGAAGAGTAGTATCCGTACAACACGGTAAGCATCATAGGCCGACAATGATTAGATAACGCATGAAGAAGTCAAAACCAACAAGTAGCACATAGAGCAAACAGGTATGGTCACATATCAAATACAAGTAAGGTGTAAAGGAATCATGAAATCAACAGACGGATATAATTCACCAAATGATCGGTCAATATATAAGTGGATGAATGCATGCAATGCCGTGCGATGCAATAATCTCTTTCCACGCTCCCGTACACGCTATGGCAATGCCTCATAGTCATGACCCATGGGGGACCGCCGAAGTCCATGTACCACTCGCTCGGAATATAACCTCGGATCACGAGCACACTCTCACGATCCGGCAAAGACCTCGGGCATCGGACACTCCATCGTTCCGCAAGAAACCTCGGGCAACGAACACTCATCTCTCTTTACCTCTCTCGGCATAAAGACCTCGAGTCTCTCTCGTCACTCTCAATCTCAAGAAAGACCTCGGAGTCTCTCGATCACTCCCTCACCAATCATCACAACAATAATATAAAAGACATGTCATGCATGATATCAGTCTCAACAATATCATCAATATATAGTCAACCAATACAAGTCATATTAATGTTACCATTCCTTTACACACGGTGAGTGAGCTAGTATGTGACGGAGATACGAACGGTGATAATCGTAAAAAATAACACATATGGCGACAAGCCCACATAGCAACTAACAAAGCCAAACTAACTGAAATCACCTCTACTTCATGCCCGAAGAGCCTATATCGTCCCCGTCACTTTCTACAACTACATACGATTCTCTAATCGAGTCTAACTAAAGTAGACCGTAACCTACCTCAATGCGAGCGGATGCCACGAACAATCAAACTAATGTCTTCCCTTTGCGTAGAGCCTCTCGAACGATCAAAATCTATAAAATATGCGATCTACGTTAGAATACGACTCTAAGGACACCCATACTGCTATATTTATATTCTAAACAACCCACATTCATAACATGCAATAATGATTCACATACGGCTACGACATTCTCAAGTTACTTCTAATAGTTTGTAGCTTTAACGTTTGTATGTCACAACTTATAACATTCCATCCAACATACAATATGGTGTATACTCTTAACTTATAATTATTCTTTCTAGCTTAATGAAAACATAAGTCCAAAACAGTCCACTACCACAACAAGTCCAAAACAGTCTCTAACCGATAACATAACGATGTTCGGAATTCTTGCAAACGTTTACGAACATACTAAGCCAACCACATGTGATTTTTATACATCATTTCATGTCTTCTTTTCATATAATTTCAGTAAGTTACGACCAGCTATCCACACGATAAGTACAACATCAATTCATACGCAACTACGCTATATCGTCATTTTTATAATCCTTATAACAACTCACAAATGACTTTAGTTTCAACTCCAACCATTAAACACCTTCATTTCCATCATAAATTTCATGATAATGACAATCAAAATATCAAGTAAAAACAGTTCACTAACTTCTTCCCAAAACGGTCCACACTGGCCACACCATGCTTCAACATCACTCACATAAAATCATAGATTCAACCATTTTCATACTAACATAACTTCACCTTTAACCTTCTAATTCTTTTCATTCTTTTTACCATGAGATCTATGATAGTAACAACTATATTTATTAAAGAAAATCAGTCCATTAAATTCTCCAAAAACAGTCCCTACGACTAACTAACATTCCAACACCAACTTTCATGATTTGATGCATGCGATTCATGTTCGTCAAGTTACAATCATACTTCAACATCAACCCATATAACTCCATAACTATTACCATGTTCCAACATCAACACACCTTATTTCATGCATACAACTTATATTCACACATCTACATCACCCTTAATACATGAAAAGAAAGTTAGATCTTACCTTGACCACTTGAATTCTTTACTTGGCTAGAGTTGGTGACTTGAGATGAAAATGGTTCTTGTTGCTCCAAAGACTATCTTCACATTTTAGGGACCTTCTAAAGGGTTGAAACACCTTGGAAAATAATTTTTTTGATCAACACACAAAAGCTCCAAAATCAGCCCTTTGGCCGAGCTTGCCTCTCTCTCCTCTAGGTTTTCTTTCTTTGTTGTGAAGTTGAAAATAAATGTAATGGCTGATTCCTTAGTCATTATTTGGTTAAATTATGATGCCTACAAGTTGGACACAACACATGCTCCACTCATGACATTGAGCACTCAATTAACTTTACACAAAATTTCCATTCTTTCCTCTAATCTTTCGGCTGAACTTCCTTGGCCAACCCCCTTGTCTCTCCTTTCTTCTTTCTTTTCAATTGTTTACAAGACAATCATAGGTGTGTTGAATGATTCATGCACCACCCCTTGTCTATTGTAATCATGCTAAGATGGATGAGCAATATTTAATGTGAAATGATCCCTCCACCATGTTATGTCCTCCTAAAACAATGTATACTTTCATAAAGTAGTGGATGCTCAAATATTCAATTTTATGCTTCAACTTTTCTCTCAAAATTTTCAGCCCTATGGCCGAATGTAACATGTATGTTTCTTCCAAATTTAATTGTCCACAACATGTTGAAAATGTAGTGGATGAATCAACATTTAATTTCACACTTGTATGTCTTCCATTTGCCTTATTTTAGATGACTTTGAGTCATCCTTTTTACCTTGGATGTTGATGCTCTTTAGTTGGCTTATTATTGTCACCAATTTTAGACTTAAAAAAGGGTGTTTTAGAGATATTAGGCCTAAAGTCTCCAACAAACGACCAAACGGGTCGTTACAATCTTTTCTTTAAATTTCTCCATCGATGCTAGCGTTTTGAACTTTTCATTTGTAATAACTTAACCGTTCAAGTTTGTATGTCTTGAATTTGAATGTTATCAATTTAAGTTTGAAATATTTTAAATTACTTGTGTAGTCTTGTGTCACATTCTCAACTTTTATAATTTTTAGCACTTAAATAGCCATTGGGAGTCTTCATTCCAACAACATATTCAAGATATACACAAATATACCATTAACATGTACAAGATATACACGGATATACCACTTAAATAATTTTTTTTTTAAAAAAAAATTTAGAATGGGCCGAGTTGTTTGGAGCTTTTGTACGGGGCTGAGCTAAATATGTCCGCCAAGCTCCCTAATTTTTTCCACTAGCCCCACCACCCTCTTCTGGGGTTGGGGGCGGGAACCATGGGCGGGTTTTGGTGGCCGGTCTGGCCGACTCAAAATTGATCGGTTTATTATGAATGACATTGTGAATGACAAAAAATATGTTGTATCGATATTGAGCAATAAATAATGTAACTATTAACTTTTTCTATTACAAATAGTTACTATTTTTTTGTAGGTGTGTACCATCAAATTGATAATAATCTATTCACCATCCTAAGGAAGACATTTATTGATCGAGTTTCGGTACAACTTCTACAAAGTACTATTTTCATTCGACGATAAATTCTTGATATATGTGGCAGTAAAGATGACAAAGCTGTGGTTTCTTAAAAACAAAGCAAAAACTTTAAGACGTGAAACATTTGTAGGCATAGACGACGTTGCTTATAGTCACATGTAAACTGTGTTATTGGAATATCTGAACACAAGGAAACAATCAAACTGAATTTATGTGTTGTGCCAACGCTTTAAATTCTTATTCATTTATTTTTTTAATCTTCATTCGTTGATTAGATTTATGGTGTAATTTCTTTGGTTAGTTTACGGTTTGATTTGTTTAGGCTCAACAACTACTATATCTGGTTTTATTTGAGAAAAAAACATACACTATTATCTATTGTTTCCATTGAATTTTATAACAACAACAAAGGAATTAAGTCCACAAGTTTGGGTTAGAGAATGGAAAGTGTACGCGAATCTTATTTCACGTGGAGATAAAAAGGTTGTTTTTGAAAGGCTCTCAGCTCAAGTAACACAAAACAAGGCAGTCCATTGAATTTTATAAATTTCAGTATTTGTTTAAATTAGTAAATAACAAGATTAATGATATTATATTATTTTATAACATTGTATGCTACATGACTTGGCACACACGTGCGAGAAACTAGTTATACTAAAAGTGGGAAGCTCCTACCTTCAAAGTTGGATTACGATTTTGCCCTGCAGGAAATCAAAATGCAATAAACCATCTAGTTAATTATTAAATAGTAATATTTTAATCTATCTAAATATATAATTAAAGTTTAATAGTTATTACTACATAACTTTTCATGTAATGGCAGCCAAGCAGTGAAACTGGAACTTGAATAGCCATGGGAACAAACAGTGATTTCTATTTATTACTCCACTATTTTGTGTACTAACTAAAGGACTACAATGTACAATGAATCTGCCAGAAGTAATAAACCCAGGGAACGTGCATTTACCTTGGTGCAATTACTAACACTAATTACATACGTGAACTTAATCATCTATCTATCTATAATCTTTTATATATAACATAAAACATAATATAGAGTATAATATTGGGAAGCCCCTGTAGTTAAAGGTGAATTACTAAAATATCAATTAAAAGTTAAACAACCATTGTATCCTTTTCTTGAATCCTAATCCTACAATATTCTTGTACCAAAAAGGTAAATTTACCTTCGAATCTTTCTATTTATATTTTTTAAATCTTTTTTGGGGGATTTTCCTTCATTTATTATATTTTTCTATATCAGAGCAATTACATGCTTTTTAATTAGAACTGTTACAGCTGTTTTGGGAAGAGCAAGAGTTTATCTCTTCATGTATCTCTTAATAGATTTTGAACTTGTTGTCTGTCAGATTTCTAATCGCAACTCTTCATTTTCTTTCTTGTTTTATAACAATTTGGGGATTTTCAATATCATTTATATTGCAAGAGCTGTTGATTTTTTTGATTTTTTTTTGATGCAGTGAACTAGTATAATTTTTCCGAATTCTTTGTTTGCAGATTTGTCTTTATATAGAAGAGTCTGCTCACTTTCTTAAAGAAGGTTTTATATGTGATAATGATATAGTTTCTTTTGTTTCATTCACACACATATTCTTTTATAAACATGTGACAACAACAATTAATTATGTATTGGATTTTTTCAGGGTTGTGCGAAGCATAGATAAGTATATGCTTAGCATTCAAGATTTTATATATTTTAGATATGGATTCATCTAGTGCGGTAACTTTACCTCTATTTTTAGGCAAAAGCTTCATTATCTCCACTTCAATTTTTGGTGCCTTTATTACTCAAGATTTTATATTTTTAAGTTGAATTTATCTAACATATTCATTAAAATGGAAATGCAACAAACTTAGCAAAATACCTCCTAATGCGGTGACGGTGGTTTACCACCCAGAAACAGGTTGGTTCTTTTTTTTTTTTTTTTTTTTTTTTTTTTTTGGAGTTAACATTTTCTATTTATCATTTTCGGAGGGGTAACTTTTTTAACTCAAAAAAATAATTTTTGGAACCAAACTAACCCTTTAAAAAAAAAAAAAGAACCAAATTAGGCTTCACGCACGGAGTAATTTGTGCGTGAAAGGGGGTACCCCCCCCCCCCCCCCCCCCCCCCATTTTTTAAGCTATCAAAATCACATTTTTTTTTCTTCATATTTTGGGCAAAGATTAGTCATGTTTTAAAACCCCGAAATATCAATATTTTATATAGAATTTAATATATTTTTTTACATACAATAACGGCGGCTCATGACAGCAAATATACCGAAACGTTTGGATTGTTGTTTTAGGGGTTGTAGAGTGCCCTGAAGTAAGTTTTGTTTGTTTGGAAACTTGTCATCTTTGTTCTTTGGAAATCAAACTCAAAATTAAGTTTTTTTCAGTACTTTGACCGAAGATTAGTCACGTTTCAAAACACTGGAATATAAATATTTTATATAGAACTTCATATTTTTTTAGCGTACAATAACGTCGGCTCATTACATCAAGTATATCTAAACGTTTGGATCGTCATTTTAGGGGTTGTAAAGTGCCTCGAAGTAAGTTTGGAAACTTGTTATCTTTAAGTTTTTTTTGTACTTTGACCGAAGATTAGTCAAGTTTCAAAACGTCGGAATATAAATATTTTATATAGAACTTAATATTTTTTTTAGCGTACAATAATATCGGCTCATTACATCAAGTATACATATGCCTCTCACTCACGTAAATAAAAAATAAGGACGGTAGCATAGGTAGAAAACTAGTTGTAAATTTTTGAAACTTTAAATGGTCATAACTTTGCGCTCGGATGTCCGATTTATGCAATTTTTTTTTATCCGGGGTATTTTTTCGAGATCTACGTGGACAAACAGCCTCAAGGCGGTTTTGCCCACCGATTTTTCCAAGAAAACGCCCGTTATCCCATTCAATTTGAATTTTGCCCCAAATTTGTGCAAACATTTCATTCTTCTTTAGTAAAAATCTAATGATAAAAAATCTATTTCGAGATGCTAATCCCGTGTTATTGATGTTTTGAATGTCAATTTCAAGGTTCGAAATTCAATTTATGAAAACGAGTTAGATAGCATTAGTGAACATTATAAAAAATAAAAAGTGTCTACTTTATTGCTTTCACCAATTTGGCTTGGTGGTTTAGCCTCTCTTTTTTATTTACTTTTTTTTTTATGCCAACAACATCGGATCAAACCTTGTTGTGGGAGCATTGAATAAGTTATATTATACCTTGATTGAACCTCTCGTATTGGATGAATTATTTGTGAATATAATATTTTTATTTCAAAACACTTAAATCAAAACCCTATAAAATATGACACTTAGATCTAAAGATGACAAGTTTCCAACCAAACAAAACTTACTTCGGGGCACTCTACAACCCTTAAAACGACGATCCAAATGTTTAGGTATACTTGATGTAATGAGCCGACATTATTGTATGCAAAAAAATATATTAAGTTTTATATAAAATATTGATATTTCGGGGTTTTGAAACATGACTAATCTTTGCCCAAATTATGAAAAAAACGTGATTTTGATAGCTTAGAAAAAGGGGGGGGGGGAATACCCTCCTCTTTCAAGAATACGCGTGAAAGGACCAAACTCAAAAAGTTACAGTTTGGTCCTTTCACACACAGATTCTGTGCGTGAAGCCTAGTTTGGTTCTTTTTTTTTTTTTTAAAGGGTTAGTTTGGTTCCAAAAGTTATTTTTTGGGTTAAAAAAGTTCCGGGTCCTTTTCAGGAGCATATAATGTTCTGTTTAAACTTTAAGACATGACACAATGGACATTGCTCTTATTCACATTAGAACTATATGTTGTTGAAATGTCGAAAAACAAGGAAATTGTCAACCTGAATATTTAATATATTAGAAGAATCGCTACTCATTAGTTATATGATTTAATATTTATACTATTTAAAAGAGTATGTACAATTTGATATGGGATACACATACGTTTAGAAACTAGTAATATGTAAAATTCATTATTACACATATGGGTGCACACGTCAAAGTTGTGTAGTTAGAACAAAGACAATCCAAAAATGTGACTTCTATACAATGGGAAACATATTAGCAAAGTATGAAGAGATTCAACTGTGAAAAATCGGTCCGAGACCAATTGAAATTTAATTGTATCAAAATATTCGAGTATGAGAATATGTAACTCTGCAATATCTATTTCTAAAG
>NC_081350.1:16559683-16613248 GCF_029784015.1 Lycium ferocissimum
CATTATGTAACTCAACTTGGATTTGGGAACTTTAGAAGTCCAGCCATAAAAACAAGTGTTCTATGTGGTTACTGAGAGTCTCAGTGAAGACTGGAAACACCTTCCTTGAAGGGATTGGGACCATAAACTTGGAATGTTCTTCTGAAATGAAATAGTCAACTGTAGAAGAATACATGACAATCCAGAAGATCACTATCTTACTTGAAGAATGCAGTATTCTCAAACATGCCAGAGATGGAAATAAAGGCACAAAACAAGAAAGGCTCCCATAAAGACACCTTAATGCAGTGACACAACAATGTTGTTATCAAGACTTTATATTGAATAAAATATATCAAGCATCTCCAATTTCCCACGACATGAAAAATATATCCACTTTTACTTCTAGAATGTAACGACCCTTCCGGTCGTTATGGAAATGTAGGATCACCCCACCAAATAGAACTTTCCCAAGGGTAGAAAGAGCTAATAGAAACTTGATTGTATAAGTCTAAGAACTAAAAGCTTGACTTGTCTATGAATTTTGTTTAATTGTGTTGGGCCATCGGGGGGTAATGTAGGGAATTAGAACTCCATTGGGAATTCTGAGGTCACGGGTGGATTCATATAATGTTTTTATGTCTATGTGCATGTTTTGTTTGTGTTCGTGAGGCCTCAGATGAAATGTTGGGTGACAGAGTGGGAAACTGGGCAAAAAGTCGAGCTTACTGCCCAAAATCGGACAGCTGCGGCGGGGTAGCGGTACCGCTATGGCGGTGAGACCCTCGCTGTAGGCAATCAATCCGTGTTCGGGGTGTTCGCGGTGGCGGGCAATGTCCCGCTATGGTGATGTCGCTATAGCGGGATATGGCCCGCCATAGCAGCGGTTGGACTTCGTTTGGTCCGCTATAGCGAGCACTTGGCCGCTATGGCGAGACCACTGCAGTGGTGAATTGATCGCCGCAGCGGTCGATGAAAAACAGTACCCGTGTTTCAAACACTTAGTTCCGAATTCTTTATTCACAAAACTCCAACACAGTTCCCCACAAGCACCTAGGGCGAAATTCCAAGCTAGGGCAAGAATATTCTTGAGAGGTAAGTCTCATCTATCCCTTTCAATCGTTCCATACCATCTTCATGATTATCATCCCTTTTATGGGTCTTCAATGGTGAAATTAGTAATAGTAACCCTAGAACTTAATAAACGTTCTATACTTGATGGGTTAGGATTGTTATCACTTATTTATCATCTAATGGCTTAGGTTAACTCCTCTTAATCATGAATTGAACCTTTAGAGCCATGAACTAAGTGAATTGAGACTTAGGGTTTCATAAAAATGGTAGCTTGGCCATGGAAACTGCTTGTAATTGGGGTGTTGATTAAACAATGTTATAGTTTGATGGTTAATGGTTATTAAGGCCCTTGTTGGGTTGTTTTACACCTAGAAATCATTCACCCATTGGACTGGGGCTAAAGGGAAGGGTGTCTTGTATTGATTTTGTGACTAGAGTATTTGTGACTTATTGAGCATTCTAATTTCTAGGCTTTGAGCGTTCCTAGGCTTTACAGAAGGGAAAAGCTGTAGTGGAGTGACTCGCATTGTTCCACCTCTACTTTTGAGGTAGGTTATGATCTACTTGGGTTAGATTTTGATTAGTTGATTGTATGTGTTGTGACTTCAATAGGAGAAAGCATGTCTAGTCTTCAAACATGATGTGTGTGTGGCTGATTCCCTATATGCAATTGATTGATGACTGTGTAGGCTTCGTGCCACTATTCGTCGTGTTGAATCTGCGCTGATGTTGTTGTGATGAAGTTAATATGATCTTCTCGGTGAAATTGTGATACAAAATGATGATTTGAGCATTGATAATAAGAGGGCAAGAAACACTGTTATGTATAGATATATGAAAAGGCACAAATGTGACCTAGATTATGGGCTCGTGGTCAGAGGTTCATTCCCGAATGAGAGATACTTTGATGTGGGCCTTGTCCGAGGTTCTTTCCGGAGCAGAGGTTTATGCTCGGGTCCGATAAGTATCCGGAACGAGTGGTACATGGACACTATGGGTCCCCTGCAGGTCATGACTACTGAGCAATGACATCAGTTAGTATGTGTGTCCAGTGAGTATATGGTTATTGTGGTAGACTTGTTCCCGTTTGTTGTTCCCGTTGATTTGATTCTTGATATCTTGGGTGACTTGATTTGTGATTATCCTTGGTTGGCTTGTTTATTCTATTGATTTTATGATATCTGCATGATACTAATCTTAGTCGGCCTATGATATCTACCGATACATAATGTTTGTACTGATACTACCTTGCTGCATTCTTTTGAGTGTAGATTGTGATACAGAGACTGCTACCCGTCCTCATATCTAACGTTGAGGCCGTTGCTGATAGATTTAGGGTGAGCTTCTATTCATGCTAGGCCACCCGAAGATCTTCTTTTATGATGTCTACTTCTACTCCAGACATTTTGGTTATTTGTTAGATAGATTTCATTCCTTAGACATGTTTTAGATTAGAGTCCTTGTATGGTGACTTTCGGATTTTGGGGATTTGTAATAGTTAGGACTTCTGCATTGACTTCATTGTTTTATGGCATGACTTATTTTGATTAACTAGTGCTTGAATGAGTAATAACAGATTGAATTGGTTAATATAAAAACGGACTTGAATGAATAGATGACTTGTGTGTTGGTTTGCCCACTAGGTGCTAGTGTGGGTGCCAGTCATGGAGGGTTGGGTCGTGACAGAGTTGGTATCAGAGCTTTAGGTTCGTCGATCTCGTCGTACAAGGACATGTCTAGTAGAGTCTTGTGGATCGGTACAGAGACATCTGTACTTATCTTCGAGAGGCTACTGGACCCTAGGAAAAATCTCTTTTCTTTCTTTCTTTCTTTCTTTCGTGCTACTTGATTCTAATTGGTATCTGATGATTCGAATTTGTATCTAACTATCCTTCATTCTCTCGCAGATGGCGAGAACAGGCACGGCAGCAGCCAGAGGCTGAGGTGGAGGCAGAGGAGCTGGTAGAGGGGGGGCCCTAACTGGCGGCAGAGTCCCAGTAGTTGATCCCGTGCCTTCGGTGGTACCTAATGGCGCGCGGGAGATGCGGCGCGCGACCCCGGCCCGGGCAAAGGGCCCCACCGGTAGAGTTGCGACTGCCCCGGTATACCACTGCTTTATGGCGCGGTCAACCGGTTGCGTACGGGTTAGCGCGGGCCGGCCATATCGGCTCGGACCCGGCAGGTGGCATAGGGAGTAGCGACCCCTGTGTCGACAGAGAGTTCGGTGCTCCGGAGTTCGAGATGTCGCGGCAAAGGGGCACCTCGCTTAGATGAAGTTCAAGGTTTTGAGGCCTTTTCGAGGTCAGTTGCAGGGCCGGCGATGACTGGCGAAGAGCATGATTTGTTTTGGAGGTTTACTAAAATAAAGCCTCCGATTTTCTATAGTACTGAGTCAGATGATGCATACGAGTTCATTATAGATCGCGTCACAAGAGGCTCTATAAGATGGGGGCTGTGGACAAGTACAGTGTAGAGTTTATGACCTTCCAGTTCTTGGGCGATGCCATGGCGCATGTTGGAGGCATATGTGGAGTGCGAGCCACCGGGTCTCCTCCGTTTCGGCTTGGGTTCAGTTATATTCAGTATTCTTGGATAAGTACGTTCCGCATACTCTGAGGGACCGAAGGAAGGATGAGTTTGCTAATATTGATCAGGGAAACTTGTTTGTTGCTGTGTACGAGTCCCGTTTCCATTCCTTGTCCCAATATGCTCTTCAGTTGCTGCCTACTGAAGGAGAGGGGATCCGGCGATTCGTGACGGGATTGAACACTGGACTTCAGCTATCAGCTTGTAGCCACTGGGGCTTCATTCCAGAAGGTAGTGGAGCATGTCCGTGTTGTTGAGGGGATTAAACAGGAAAGTCATGCAAAGCAGGTAGAGAAGAAAGCCCGGCAAGGCGGGAATTTAAGTAACTCCTTCTCGTGGGTCAAAATTCGCGGTATATCCGTGGCGTTCGGTTCGATCCCACGATGTAGGTGTCCGCTGGGGGCCCATCAGGGGCAAATTATCAGGCTTTCGATTAGCAATGGAGGTTATACTACTTCATTAGCTTTTGTTCAACAACCTACGCTGGACCGTGCATGTTACGAGTGTGGTGAGATAGGGCATATTAAGAGGTGTTGTCCCAGACTTAGACAGGATGGACAGGGGACTCAATATCAGGCTTCCCGAGCTTCGTTTGCACCAGATAGAGTGGGTAAGGAGCGCACACCGGTAAGGCGGGGTGGTGCCCAACCTAACCGAGGCAGTCCTCAGTCGGGCGGCGAACAGACCCCGGCTCGGCGCAGAGGGCGGGTGGCTCGCACCGGACAGGTAATCGCGATGGTTCATAGGCCTGCTGTGAGGAGCGGTCATTTGTACGCTTTTCCAGGAAGACCCGAGGCTGAGGCCTTTAATGTTGTCGTCACAAGTACTATCTCAGTTTATGACCGGATGGCTTCTGTTTTATTTGATCCGAGGTCTACTTTTTCATATGTGTCTTCATATTTTGTTGAGGGTTTGGATATGATGTGTGATACTCTTGATGTCCCTATTTATGTATCTACTCCGGTTGGGGATTTGGTGGTGGTAGATAGAGTCTATCCTTCCTGCGCGATTACTTTTATGTGATATAGTACTTGGGCAGATTTGATGATCTTAGATAAGGTAGATTTTGATGTCGTTTTGAGCTTGAGTTGGTTGTCCTCGCATTATGCTATCCTTGATTATCACTCTAAGATCAAGTTACCTTAGTTATGCCCGGGGCGCCTAGATTTGAGTGGAAGGGTAACCTTAGTCCCCTCCCTATGAAAGTCATATCCTTCATTCGTGCTAGGAAGCTAGTGGAGAAGGGTTGTCTAGCTTACTTGGCGCATATCCGTGATACCAGTGTAGATATTCCATCTGTTGATTCGGTTCCAGTAGTATTGATAACGTCCAAATCCACTTCTCAAAGAGAAAGTGTACACAGTCGTATACAATATAATTACCCAACTATGAGTCGGGATCGAATCCCACAAGGAACAATATACTAGGTGATCAAGCAAGTGTAACAATCATAACTCAACAAAATACTTTTAAACCAACCCGGACTAACCAACACGCACTTCCACGCATCTCCTAATATCGCCCGGCTACTCAGACTTCACCAGCGAATTCACACAATTTGTCGAGCAGGTGGTATGCATCACTTTCGCCAAGCTTTTTATCACAATTAAGAGGTTCAATTACCCTCCCAAAAACATGGAAATTATAGTTCAATCAACCACCATTACATATCAATCAACCAACAACACTAGCATTTCACAATTTCAGCATAAACTCAACACCAAACTAACCACATGAAAAAGAAAGAAAAATTGAAAAGAAGAAAAGAAAGAAAAAAAAATTATTCTGCAAACAAGAGAAATTTAGGGGAGAAAGAGAAAAGAAGAAAAGAAAGAAAGAAAAACTAGATGATAACATACCTGATCACTTGAGAATGATGGCTGGAGAAGACAGAAAGAAGTTTTTTTTTTTTTTTTTTTTTTTTTTCGTTTCTGATTGCTGGCAGTACACAGCATCAGCTGCGATTTTTTTGTGTTCTTTTCTTTTCTCATGTGTTTGTGTGCAAGTGTGATATGCTGCTTGGGCATGTGGTGAGAGAGACAGGGGAGTCAAGAGCGTGAAGAGGGTAGGGAACTGGGAGTTCAAAAATAAATTGAGAGAGAGTTGTGTCTTTAAGCACTTACCTGGTCATATGGGACTCTTTTCTCACATAAATCTCTTAGAGCTAAATAAGGAAAAACAATTCATTTGTCTTACACCTGTATCCCTCCAACTATTCTGAGGCATTCAAAATTTCAACTCTCCATTATATTTTAAAAGTTTCCAATTCCAGTGGCTCAAGTGGCAGTTATCCAACACTGCTTTCCCCTTGCATTTTAGTCCATCCAATTCCTTAACCTGTCCAAATCAGTTTCAAAAATTATGAAACTTGGTAGATTAGTCAAAAGTAATAAAATAAACTATTCTAAAAAATAAAATTTTAAAAATGACTTAAAAATTTGAAAACGATGGGTTGCCTCCCACCAAGCGCCACATTTAACGTCGTGGCACGACATGGATCAATTTTACCACTTTTCTCTCCACTTGGAGGATATGAACTTTCGCCCCAATTTTGAATCAAGATTTCGATGACGCTCATAGGGCGGTGGTAGAAAAGCAAGGAGGCCACCTCTCAGATATCGCATTTTGCACTTTTTGGCATTTAAATGAGGCATGTCATTTTGTCTTCTTGGCATAGCAAACTTCAAAATGAAAACGCCTTGTTCTTCATCTCCAAAATCCTCCATAGGCCCGGTTAATTCGACTTTCATGTCATCAACCAAACACAATATTGAAAAATGGTTAGAATGCGGTCCAATGCGCTCAAATTCCAAACTTGCATGAATTTTGACATCCTCACCCAAAAATGAACTAGAGTTTTCAAAAATTATTTTGTGAACCTTTTTATTCAACTATAGTATCATTTCTTCAACTTCGTTATCATTCACTATTTTTGGGTTGGTCGGTTGGCAATTCACCATTAGCTCATGAAAATCAATCTTGACCTCTTCTTCATTGAAAACCAACTCAAAACTACTATCCATGACCCTTTGATATTGAGCATCACATGCTTCAATTTTTGCATTCAAATCGGTCTCCAATTCCCGGATAGCAATTTCAAGTAGTTCCACTTTTTGACTTTGCTCAACATGAATTTTTAGAAATTCTTTCATCATCCATGAAATGCCTTCACGGTGATCCCCATAGACTCCAAGTTGTTGAGTTTGATTCATAAGCCAATCTTGGCTCACAGTTTCCATTTTTTCAAGTTCTTCATCATGGTGAGAGTCGTTCAAAGCTTGTAAAAATCCACCCATTGAGAAATCCATGTTCTCGGCACTTTCTTGACTACTTTCAACATCCTCAAGTTGGTGAGCATTATGAGCCTCAACTAAAAATTTCATTTGATCCTCCAAGGTGTGAATAGCTTTGTCATTTAAATTAATTGTTTGCCTCAAGTCATTAAGTGGTTGCCTCAAGTCCTCGAGAGCTAAGTTATGTTTTTCCACCTTTTCAAGAATGGTCTCTAACATGAGCATCATCTTCTCATTTTGGGCATTTGAAACTTCTTCCACTTCCATATCCCTATTATCATTAAAATCAAAAGTAGAATCGTCATAGTGGGGGTTCGGGGAAGGGAAGGACAAATAAGGACAATTATCCCAATGACCATTTTGACCACCACACCTATCACAAATACTCCACTCATAGGTTTGGGATTGTGCGCACAATCCGCCCCCGGGAGAATTCAAACAATTTTGCCATGAGTGTGGTCCTCCACAATAAGGACAAGGATCATCAAAGTATGAACAAGTACCATCCGACCAATTTTCATTATATGATGCCATTTACAAAAACTAAGAAAATAAACAAACAAAAAGAAAATAACTGCACAAATATTCACAAGTTTGGATCAAAGCAAGTAAGCTTAAATCCCAAACCAACTCAAATACGGTGTTCCCCAAGAACGCGCCAAAATTGATAACGTCCAAATGCACTCCTCAAAGAGAAAGTGTACACGATCGTATGCAATATAATTACCCAACTATGAGTCGGGGTCGAATCTCACAAGGAACAATATACTAGGTGATCAAGCAAGTAAGGAATTTTCACTTTCTACACTAAGCCAAACACTTGATAATATTTTGGTTTTGAGAAAATTATAACTAATGCAAAAATGTAAACTAACCTAAAAAGCAAGTAAAATGATCAATGGCCACAAGCATGGATACAAGGAAAATTACTCTCAAGTAACGATCCAATGTATTTTACAATTTTACAACTAAGAGCGAGCTTATGTTAATAGATAATGGTTTCTAAAATCTCATTGAAAGTCTTCCAACCAAATCAATGAATTTCACTCCAAGCTTTTCCAAACCTTAAAGTGTGATATCAAGCGCAACCAATTGAATCTCAAGTAACTTTCCTATTCTTAGCTCAAGTTATTAGATAAGGGTTATGCCTCAAATTCTTGTTAATTAATCTTTCCCAACTAGATTTCCTCTTCCGAGCTCAATCAAAGTAAATGGGCGAGTCTTAGGATTAGATGCTCCCTTAAGAATCATTCAAAACGAGATTAATTAAAGAAACAATGACCCACTTCATTAGCTATAAATATCATTCAATACATAAGCATAACAAGAGTTTGATCCAAAACTTTAACAATGTATATTTTCATAAACAAGTTTCAAGTAATGGAATAAAATACAACACAATTAAATATGCAATACAAAGCAAGGAGTTGAAGAAAGGGTTAAGAAATTTATCATTAAAGAGCTCCAATCTTCTCCTCCAAAGGTGTGGTGTAAAAACCCTAGCTCCAAAGCTTGTAAAATGGCCAAAGATGAAAAATAATGTCTTCAAGCTTGCTTTTGTAGTCCCAAAATTTTTCCACTTAAAATTAGACCAAAACAGTCCCTGATTTTCATTTTTTGCAAATCTGTCCCGTTTTTGCAAAACTGTCCAGTTTTTGTCCAATTCGGCCTCTTTTTGACTTTATTTTTACTTGGTTTTTTTCGATCACTTCTAAATCACATAAAACCTGTAAAATAGATGTAAACGATATTAAATGCACTATTTTCTCAATCAAACATGGCAAAAATATAAGATTAAAGAAGAGATAAGTTGGTAAAATACCAACTTATCAGTTTGCGAATTTGAGGATGTGTTCCCTACGAATTTGCCAGGTATACCACTTGACCGTGACATTGATTTTCAGATTGATTTAGACTCAGGGACTCGTCCTATCTCTATTCCACCTTATAGGATGGAGCCAGCAGAACTCAAGAAATTGAAAGAGCAGTTACAAGATCTTTTGAGTAAGGGGTTTATCCACCTGAGTGCCTCTCCTTGGGGTGCTCATGTGTTGTTTGTTAAGAAGAAGGATGGGTCTATGCGTATGTGTATTGATTACCGTCAGCTGAATAAGTAACTGTCCGAAACAAGTATCCCATTCCCCGTTTGATGACTTGTTTGATCAGTTACAGGGAGCTTCGGTGTTCTCTAAAATTGACTTAAGGTCAAGGTATCACCAGTTAAAGATTCGGGCAGAGGATGTTCCTAAAACAACTTTTCGGACTAGGTATAGACACTATGAGTTCTTGGTTATGCCTTTCGGGCTTACTAATGCCCCAGCTGCGTTCATGGATTTGATGAACAGTGTGTTTAAGCCCTTCCTAGACTCTTTTGTGATGGTGTTCATTGATGATATCCTGGTGTACTCTAGAAGTAAGGGGGAGCATGAGAAACATTTAAGGATTGCTCTTGGGGTATTGCGAGAGAAAGAGCTGTATGCTAAATTCTCTAAGCTTGAATTTTGGTTGTCTTCTGTGTCCTTCTTGGGGCATGTAATTTCGAAGGAAGGTATTGTGGTAGATCCTCGTAAAATTCGTGCTGTACACACGGGTTAATGGTTAGGCCCACACGGTGATCGAAAGACCGTAGTTTCGTGGGTCTGGCTAGCTACTATCATCGGTTTGCGAAAGGGTTTGCCTCTATTGCTTCTCATTTGACTCGCTTGACTCAGAAAGAGGTACCGTTCCAGTGGTCCAATGAGTGTGAGGAGAGCTTTCAAAAGCTCAAGACATTGTTAACTACAACATCTATTCTAGCATTGCCCATTGAGGGCAAGGATTTTATTGTTTATTGTGATGCTTCACGTTCTAGGGCTGCATAAATACCGAAAACCGAAAATTCGAACCGAACCGAACTAGTTGGGTTCGGTGTTTGGTGTCCATCGTCAAAAAACCGAAACCGAAATAGCCGAACCGAAGTTTAATAAAACCAAACTGAAAAACCGAACGCGCACCGAAATTTAATACATTACCCAAAAAAATTAAAATAGTCCAGGCCCATTAAGTTTAAAGCAAAAAAAACTCAATTGTAATAAGTCCTCTTTTGCATTTGTATCTATAATTTTCCACTTCAATTGAAAAAATCAAATATCCTTAACAAAGAAAGGTAACTAGGATGTCTCTTTAGGATTAATGTATGTCCTTTATGTGTTTTCTTAATTATTTTTACGGTATGTATGTAACACCTAGTAATCCTATGTCATGATTATAGTTTTCTGTTCTTGAGTATCTTGTTTGTTTGATCTTGATTTCAATTTATCAGTTTTATGTTTTATTGCTTTTGAGAATATGAATTAGTGTCAATGGAATCGCTTCTAATATTATATTAAAAAAACCGAATTGAAAAAATCGTAACCGAACCAAACCGAACTTTAAAAAACTGAAACCGAAAGAACCGAACCGAACTAGTTTGGTTCGGTGTTTGGTGTCCACCTTCAAAAAATCGAACCCGAAATAGCCAAACCGAAGTTTGATAAAACCGAACCGAAAAACCGAACGCCCACCCCTATCACGTTCTGGTTTGGGTGATGTTTTGATGCGCAGAAAAGAAGGTGATTACCTATGCTTCTCGGCAGTTGAAAGTGCATGAGAAAAACTATCCTACTCATGACTTAAAGTTGGCAGCGGTGGTGTTTGCGTTAAAAATCTGGAGGCACTACTTGTATGGTGTCCATTATAAGGTGTACACTGACCATCGTAGTTTGCAGCATGTGTTCACTCAGAAGGATTTGAACTCGAGGCAGTAGAGATGGATGGAACTGCTGAAGGACCATGACATCACCATTCTGTATCATCCTGGTAAGGCAAATATAGTGGCTGACGCGTTGAGCAGGAAGTCAGCTAGTATGGGAAGTCTGGCTCGTTTGATTTCTTCGGAGTGTCCGTTAGCTGCAGGTTCAGACTCTGGCTAACAGTTTTATGAGGCTAGATATTTCCAACACGGGTAGGGTGTTGGCTTTTGTTGAGGCTCGGACATCATCTCTAGAGCAGATTAAGGCTAAGCAGATTGAAGATGCTAAGTTATGCAAAATTCGTGACCAGGTGTTACATGGTGAGGCCAAGAAGGCTGTGATTGACGAAGAGGGGGTGCTGCGGATTAAGGGACGAGTTTGCGTGCCACGTGTGGGCGATTTAATCAAGACCATTCTGACAGAGGCTCATAATTCGAGATATTCTATTCATCCTGGCGCTCTCAAGATGTACCGCGATTTGAGACAACACTACTGGTGGACTAGGATGAAGCGTGATATAGTGGAGTTTGTTGCTCAATGTCGAAGCGCAACGGGTGAAGTATGAACATCGAAACACGGGGTACACTTCAGAGGATGCCCATTCCTGAGTGAAAGTGGGAAAGAATAGCCATGGATTTCGTGGTTGGTCTTCCAAAGACGTTGGGGAAGTTTGATTGTATCTGGGTTATTGTTGATAGGTTGACTAAGTCTACCCATTTTATTCCGATGAAGATAACTTGTGATGCAGAGAAATTAGCTAAAATCTACATTCGTGAGGTGGTTAGGCTTCATGGGGTTCCTATCTCCATTGTGTCCTACAGGGCCACAACGGTCACATCTAGATTTTGGGATCATTTGCATGAGGAATCGGGTGCTAGGTTGGACCTTAGTACAACTTTCCACCCTCAGGCTGACGGGCAGTCCGAGAGGACTATTCAGGTTCTTGAAGATATGCTTCGTGCTTGTGTGATAGACTTTGGTGGTCATTGGGATCAGTTCTTGCCATTGGGCCGTTTGAGATTCTCAAGCGAGTGGGGGAGGTAGCTTACGAGTTAGCTTTAGCTCTTGGTCTATCAGGCGTTCAGTTGATATTCGACGTTTCGATGTTAAAGAGGTACCACAGTGATGGTTCGTACATAATTCGTTGGGATTTGATTTTGTTAGATAAGAATTTGACATATAAGGAAGAGCATGTAGCTATCTTAGATAGGGATGTTCGTAAGTTGAGGTCCAAGGAAATAGCCTCCGTGAAAGTTCAGTGGAAGAATCGTTCGGTGGAGGAAGCTATTTGGGAAACAGAATCTAATATACGTAGCAAGTATCTTTAGCTTTTCGCCATGTCAGTTAACTTTTCCTAGATTCCTTATCCTTGTCCGTTCAGGGACAAACGATGTTTTAATTGGTATCTGGTGTAACGACCCTTCCGATCGTTATGGAAAATGTAGGATCACCCCACCAAATAGAACCTTTCCAAGGGTAGAAAGAGCTAATAGAAACTCGGTTATATAAGTCTAAGAATTGAAAACGTGACTTGTTTGTAAATTTTGTTTAATTGTGTTGGGCCATCAGGGGGGTGGCGTAGGGAATTAGAACTCCGTTGGGAATTTCGAGGCTACGGGTGGATTCGTATGATGTTTTTATGTCTACGTGCATATTTTTTTGTGTTCGTCAAGCCTCGGATGAAATGTTGGGTGATAGAGTGGGAAACTGGGCAAAAAGTCGAGCTTCGCCAAAATGGGACCGCTTCGGCGGGGTGGGTACTGCTACAGCGGCACCGCTATGGCGGTAAGATCCTCGCCGCAGGCGGTCAATCCGTGTTCAGGGTGTCCGTGGTGGCAGGCAATGGCCTGCTATGGTGATGTCGCTATAGCCGGATATGGCTCGCCATAGCGGCGGTCGGACTTCGTTTGGTCCGCTATAGCGAGCACTTGGCCGTTATAGCGAGACCGCTGCAGCGATGAATTGACGGCCGCAGCAGTCGACGAAAAACAGTAACCGTGTTTTAAACACTTAGTTCTGAATTCTTTATTCATAAAACTCCAAAACAGTTCCGCACAAGCACCTAGGGAAAAATTCCGAGCTAGGGCAAGAATATTCTTGAGAATTAAGTCTCATCCATCACTTTCCATCATTCCGTATCATCTTCATGATTATCATCCCTTTTATGGGTCTTTAATGGTGAAATTAGTAATAGTAATCTAGAACTTAATAAACCTTCTATACTTGATGGGTTAGGATTGTTATCACTTATTTATCATCTAATGGCTTGGGTTAACTCCTCTTAATCATGAATTGAACCTTTAGAGCTATGAACTAAGTGAATTGAGACTTTGGGTTTCATAAAAATGGTAGCTTAGCCATGGAAACTGCTTGTAATTAGGGTGTAGATTAAACATTTTTATAGTTTGATGGTTAGTGATTATTAAGGCCCTTGTTGGGTTATTTTAGACCTAGAAATCATTCACCCATTGGAATGGGGGGCTAAAGGGAAGGGTGTCTTGTATTTATTTTGTGACTAGAGTATTTGTGACTCATTGAGCATTCTAATTTCTAGACTTTGAGCGTCCGAGGCTTTACGGAAGGAAAATGTCGCGAAAGTGATTCGCGTTGTTCCGGCTACGTTTGAGGTAGATTACGATTACACTTGAGTTAGACTTTGATTAGTTGATTGTATGTGTTGTGACTTCAATAGGAGAAAGCATGTCTAGTCTTCAAACATGATGTGTGTGTGGCTGATTCCCTATATGCAATTGATTGAGTGACTGTGTAGGCTTCGTGCCACTATTTATGTGTGTTGAATCTACAGTTGATGTTGTTGTGATGAGAAGTTAATATGATCTTCTCGGTGAAATTGTGATACAAAATGATGATTTGAACATTGATAATAAGAGGGCAAGAAACACTGTTATGTATAGATATATGAAAAGGCATAAATGTGACCTAGATTATGGGCTCGTGGTCAGAGGTTCATTCCCGAATGAGAGATACTTTGATGTGGGCCTTGTCGGAGGTTCTTTCCGGAGCGGAGGTTTATGCTCGGGTCCGATGAGTATCCGGAACGAGTGGTACATGAATACCATAGGTCCCCTACAGGTCATGATTACTGAGCAATGACATCAGTTAGCATGTGTGTACAGTGAGTATATGGTTATTGTGGAAGACTTGTTCTCGTTGATTTGATTCTTGATATCTTGGGTGACTTGATTCATGATTATCCTTGGTTGGCTTGTTTATTCTATTGATTTTATGATATATGCATGATACTAATCTTAGCTGGCCTATGATATCTACCTGTACATAGTGTTTGTAATGATAATACCTTGTTGCATTCTTTTGAGTGTAGATTGTGATAAAGAGACTACTACCCGTCCTCATATCTAGCGTTGAGGTTGTTGCTAACAGATTTAGGGTGAGCTTCTATCCATGTCGGGCCGCCCGAAGATCTTCTTTTATGATGTCTACTTCTACTCTAGACATTTTGGTTATTTGTTAGACAGATTTCATTCCTTCGACATGTTTCAGATTAGAGTCCTTGTACGTTGACTTTCGAATTTTGGAAATTTGTAATAGTTAGGACTTCCGCATTTACTTCATTAATTTATGGCATGACTTATTTTGATAATCTTGTGCTTGAATGAGCAATAACAGATTGAATTGGTTAATATAAAAACGGATCTGAATGAATATATGACTTGTGTATTGGTTCGCCCACTAGGAGTTAGTGTGGGTGCCAGTCATTGTGGGTTGGGTCGTGACATAGAACAAGATTATATCTCTATGCTAGTACCTGTCAATATAAGGCTCACAAAATGACAACTTAACATGACGATGCAATTATCACTATCAAACCGTTTCAAGAAAATATACCAACCTTTTCTCGCTGGAAACATCATTCGCTATGACTTGGAAACATCCAACATCAAGCTGTACTTCTGCACAAGATCTATATCTCTGTATAAGTAGCAATCGTAGTAAGTGTTGTAAATGGATATGAAGATGTAAAACAAGAAAGTCTCACATAAACGACACCTTAACACGATGACACAACAATTTTACTATCAAAACTTTATATTGAAGAAATATATTGTTACGGTTCACTTTTACGCAGGTGCATAAAAGCTACTAAGAGGTTGTTGGTGCTCTAATTGGATTTCAGTATTTTAGAGTCGCCACCTAATTTATTTAAGGAAAACTAAGAAAACCAAGTTTAAAAGGGTTTATCAAGCAAGAGAAAAATCCTTTTTGGACCAGAGTTCGAAGTAAGAGTTCTGGTGATCCCCTAGAGAAGGTTTTAAGTACCCTAGTATTAAGGATCAATAGAATACGGTTGACCGACGAGCTTCAATGTATGATTAATGTATTTATTTGCTTAAGAATGTTTAATTTTCCACAAAAAGTCATTCATTTATCATAAACTTAAAATTTCAGCAAAAAGTCCTCGTAAAAAAGGGGGGTTTTGGGTTTGAAAATCCATATAAGTGTTCAACTCAATTTATTGCCGGACTAAGACACACCCTGAATTTTTCCCAAGTAGAGTCACTACTATTTTAGTCCTAATAAAATGAGTTTAGTACTTATAAGTTTTATTATACATATATAAGAAAATGTGGAGTATATCTTCAATTTTTATACATATATACATAAAGAAAAGTGGAAGCTTTATTAAGTCCAATTTTATTTATTTGGAGCTCATATCAAATCAACTCATAGTCTAGTCCAAAGTCTATCTTATCTCAAACTTGATCCAAATAGAATTCCTCTTGTTTTCAGTCCATAAGTTTTTAGGGCTTCTCGGCCCAAACGGTCTCATATTTCCTTGTTTTGAATATCCTTTAAGTTCAAACCATAAGGTCCTTTTACTTTCTGGAAAATTTCTAAGTCTTTGACCTCGAATTCTCAAAATTTAGTCCAAGTTTTAAAAGAATACTCTTTACTAAAACATAGTCCAAAAAATCATTTTCTTCATCCGTTTTAAATCTGTCCAGTCTCGTGTTGAGGCCCGAAAGAGAAAACGAGTTGCATATTTTCATAGAAATGGTTTCCGTAGTGGGCTTAAGGCCCAAATCTTTAAATCATCTATTCACAAATTTTATTAAAGAGCAGAGGACCCAAAATCTATACTTAGCCCACTTTTGAGTTATTAAACTTAGCCAAAATGTCGAATCAGTTTTAAATTTCTACAATTGAGTTAAGTACCAATTTCATGCAAAATTAAGAGTTGGCCGAATTTTGGAAATGGTTTTGAACGACTTTCCTAATAATATTGTGTGTTCTTCCTAAGTTCTAGCATGCATAGGGGTTTCAATATTTTTTTAAAGTGTTTTACAAATTACATTTACACATACAAGAATGAAATTAAGGAGAAAGTTAGGCTGGTGGGCCTACCTAAGCCCACCAGTTGGCTATTTTCACCTATAGCTGGGCTTTCAACCATTTTCACCCATAGTTGGGCCTTTAAATAATATTAGCTTCCCTTTCAATTTTTCTATTTCCTTCGTATCCGGACTCGATTCAAAGAAGAGGTCACGCCTCAGGCCCAACAGGGTAATGCATTGGAAGGTGGCCCAAATGGCCCGATAATGAATCGCATAGGACACAGAAAAGAAAAAGGATTAGAGTATGTCTAGGACTTGTGTGTTAAACTAAAACACAAATAACTTATACTCATGTGACTTAAGTACACAAACAAATAAATATAAGAGAGGAAAGGAAGGAATAAGAAGAAAAACTTCGAGCCCAAATTAAATAGTATAAACAGAGTCCAGAACCCAAAATAGATCATTTAAAATCAAAAAGACTTGCCCAAATTATAAATCAAGGTATAATATAGAAAGGAAAAGCCCAACATACGAAAGTTCAGAGAAAACTAGGCCCAAACTAATACCACACACGCCGAAGGAGGTTAAAGAAGATATTAACAAGTTTGTCTCAAGCTAGCTATGCCCCAAGGCTATGGCCCAGAATAGAATTGAATGGAAACAAAGCCCAACGAAGCACAAAGGGGTAAATCCAAACCAAACAGAAATTCAAACAGCGGGGACTTTAACATTTAAGGTCTTTATATGGGTGATATACCCATCATATACCAAATATATCAGCTTCTATAGACACTGTGTATGTAGAACTGAATATATCGGGTATATCTAGGTATATCCCATATATATGATGATGGAAAAGCCAATTATTCAAGAAAAAACACAGCAGGGAAACACATTAAAGTCTTCATGATATTTTGAGGTTCCATCTAGATGAATACTCACAGAACCAAAGAAAGAAGATATATAAAATCAGGCCAAACAATATACATAATATGCATAGATCAGAGGTTCATAGAATCAAAGTATACTCTTAGAAGACAAAGTGTTGCATATCAATTTAGATCTTAAAAAAGGTAGTTCAGCATGTAACTATGCACATATTTTTTATTTGTTTTTAAACCCTTGGAGGGTCCCATGGAATATGAAATTCCATGAGGGAGCCCCAACAACTTAGAATAGAGATATGAGGCTGAGTTAGCTAGAAACTCCAAGCCCATCATCCCATTTCCTAGCCCTAGGTAAGTCACACTCATAGTTACTCATATACAAAGTGCCAACCTCTTTCAACTCAAAACCTCCCAGTACTTAAACTCATATACCAAATTTCAAACCATACGTGTGACTAAATATTCATATTCAGTCGCAACTTAATAGACATACAGAGAGGGAAGCAGACATGCAGTATTACAACTAACAGGCATAGGCATTTTGAACATGGATATAAGCAAACCAAACAGTGGACATGGCATTTGATCATATGAACACGACATAATTGACATTTTTTACTCTGACAAGACTACTTAAAAGACTAAGCAAAACATAGTTTTTCAATGGGGGCATGGCAATATCACAATTTTTCTAGGTTTAAGCAAGTATTACATAGGGATGTAAAATCAACTAATTCATATAATGCTCTAAAGTGATAATAGTGAATGAAAATGTAATGACCCTTTCGATCGTTATGAAAAATGTAAGGTCACCCCACCAAATAGAACCTTCCCAAGGGTAGAACGAGTCAGTAAGAACTCGATTTGGTAAGCCTAAGAGCTGAAATTTGATTTGCTTGTGATTGTTGTTTTATTGTATTGAGTCCGTCGAGGGGTGTCGTAGGAAATTAGAACTCCGTTGGGAATTTTGAGGCCCTGGGTGAATTCGTATGGTGTTTTTATGTCTGTGTACATGTTTTGTTTATGTTTGTGAGGCCTCGGATGAAAGGTGGAATGAAAGGGGGAAAAATTGGATAAAAAGTCGAGCTCGGCTTGCCCAAAGGCACCGGCATTGCGGTGGTGGGATTGCTGCGTGGCGATGCCGTATGCGGCGGGGTCGGCCGCTCCCGGCCGACCGACCACATTCTCTTGTGGCCGCTGTGGCGGGCGGTTGCCCGTTATGGAGATACCGCTATGGCGGGGTAGTGACCGCTATGGTGGTGAGCGAATTTATGTTGGGTCCGCTATAGCGGTGGCTTGGCCGCTATAGCGGGACCGCCGAGCGATCGACGGGAAGGCAGAATCCGTGTTTTTAATGACTTAGTCTCATATTTTCATTCATAACACCCAACACGGTTCCCACATGAGCGCTTAGGGAGAATTTTCAAGCTAGGGCAGGGAAACTCTTGAGAGGTAAGTTTTATTTAGGCCAAACCCATCGACAAACACCTGTGGTCGTCCACTTCTTTCACTTGAGCACCTAAAGTGGCCCTAGTTCAATTTAGACACTTCACGTGGGCCATTCGTATTCCACTTAGACACTTTTTGCATCGTTATCGGAGCAAAACCAACACCAGTCGTCTCCTACATGGATTAAGTGGCCAATTAAATTGTGCCAGCTCATTTAAATTGTGCCAACTCAATTAAATTGTGTCAACTCATTTTAATTGTAAATTCACTAATTTGTAAATTCGTGGAGTTTTGACCATTAAAAATTGGGGCTTTGGGATGGTTGGATGTGCAATGAGGTGGCGCCCCCTTTGGTGTTGGTTTTGCTCCGATAACGATGCAAAAAGTGTCTAAGTGGAATAGGAATGACCCACCTGAAGTGTTTAAATGGAACAAGGGTCACTTTAGTGCTCAAGTGAAAGAAGTGGACGACCACGGGTGTCTGTCGATGGGTTTGGCCTTTTATTTATTCTTTCCAACCATTCTCTATCATCGTCATGATTGTCATCACTCTTGTGGGTCTACAATGGTAGAATTACAATAGAAACCCTAGAATTTGTTAAACCTTCTACACTTGATGGATTCTAGTTATTATCAATTATTTATCATATAAAGGCTTGGGTTAAGTTCTTTAATCATGAATCGAATTTGTAGAACCATGAACTAAGTGAATTGAGACTGGGGTTCTATAAAAATGGTATCTTGACCATGGCTTGCTTGAAGTAGGAATGTTCTTATAATATCGGTATAAATTGATGATTTATGATTACTAAGGCCCTTGTTAGGTTGTTTTACACCTGGAAAATCATCCACCCATTGGAATAGGGTAAAGGGAAGGGTATTCTTGAATTAGTACTTGTGATTTGAGTAATTGTGACTCATTGAGCCTTCTATTTCTAGATTTTGAGCGTTCTGAGGTGGTAAGGAAAGGAAACGTTGTAGCAGAGTGACTTACGTTGTTCCAGCTCTACGTTTGAGGTAGGTTACGGTCTACTTGAGTTAGACTTTGGTTAGTTGATTGAATGTTTTGTGGATTCTTTAGAAAAAAGCATGTCTAGTTTTCATGCATGATATTGTATGGTTGAATTCCTACATGAATGCGATTGAGTGATTGTGTAGGCTTTGTGCCACTATTCCTGTATGCTAAATCTATAGTGGATGTGCTTGTGTTAAGAAGCTAATAAAATCTTCTCGGTGATAGTGTGATATGAAATGGTGACTTAAGCAGTGATAATGAGAAGGTAAGAAACATTATTCTGTAAAGAGGTATGGAAAGGCACATATGTGACCTAGATTATGGGCTCGTGGTCCGATGTCAGTTCCGGAGACGAGAGGTATATTGATATGGCCTGCGTCCGAGGTTCTTTCCGGAATAGAGGATTTATGGCTCGGGTCCGAGGAGTGGATCCAAAACGAGTGGTACATGGATACCATGGGTCCCCTGCAGGTCATGACTACTGAGCTATGACATCAGCTAGCATGTATGTACAGTGATGTGGTTATTTTGATAGACTTATTTCCGTTGTGGTTTTCATTTATTGTGATTCTTGATATTTTGGTGATTTTATTTGTGATTATCCTTGGGCGACCCTGCTGTGGTTATTGATATTCGTGTCTGTTGGCTGGCTTGTTTATTCTATTGATTTTATGAGATATGCATGATCCTAATCTTAGTCGGCCTTTGATATCTACCGATACATAATTTTTGTACTGATACTACCTTGCCGCATTCTTTTTGAGTGCAGATTGTGACAGAGAGACTGCTATCCGCCCTCACATCTAGAGTTGAGGACGTTCTTGGCGATTTAGGGTGAGCTACATCCGTATCAAAGCCGTCCGAAGATCTTCCTCTTATGATGTCTTTTCTTATTCTGGACATTATGGATATTTATTAGTTAGAATTCTTTCTTTAGACATGTTTAGATTAGAGTCTTGGAATGATGACTTTCGAATTTTAGGGATTTTATAATAGTTAGAACTTCCGCACTTACTTCAGTATTTATGGCATGACTTACTTTTGTTTATTTGATGCTTGAATGAGTTATAACTGGTTAACTTGGTTAATCTAAAATCAGATTTGAATGAATAGATAGCTTTTGTGTTGGTTCGCCCACCAGGAATTAGTTGGGTGCCAGTCATGGCGGGTTGGGTAGTGACAGAGTTAGTATCAGAGCTTTAGGTTCGTCGATCTCGTCGTACCCGGACATGTCAAGTAGAGTCTTGCGAATCGGTACGGAGACGTCTGTACTTATCTTCGAGAGGCTACCGGGCACTAGAAAAACTCTATTTTCTTTCTTTCTTTCGTGCTACTTGATTCCAATTGGTGTCTGCTGATTCAAATTGATATCTAACCGTCCTTCACTCTCTCGCAGATAGCGAGAACACGAGCAGCAGCAGCTAGAGGTAGAGGCGGAGGAGGAGGAGCTGGCAAAGGGGCGGCACCACAGTGGTTAACCCCGTGCCTCCAGTGGTTCCTAACGAGGCAGTGGGAGATGCAGCCGTACCGGCCCGGCCGGCGGCGGTGCCGATTCGCGAGAAGGCTGCAGTTGCGGGGGTATACCAAATAATATGGCGCGGTCTTTGAATTGGTACACGCGGGTTCGCCATGCCCTTAGCTATACCCGGCGGTTCGACCAGTAGGGGTGCGGAGTAGCGGCCCGGAGTCGGATAGAGCACGAGGGCTTCGGAGGTTCGACGTACGGCGACGGTGGTACCTCGTTTGGAGGAAGTTCAGCGTTTTGAGGCTTGTCCGAGGCCAGTTGCAGGACCAGTGATGACTGGTGAAGAGTATGATCTGTTTTGGAGGTTCAACAAAATGAAGCCTCATGTGTTCTATGGTACTGAGACAGAGGATGCATATGAGTTCATCGTCGGTCTGAAGGCTCCCGTAAGATGGGGGCCGTGGACAAGTATAGGGTAGAGTTTGTGACCTTTCAATTCTTGGGTGATGCCAAGCTGTGGTGGAGGGCCTATGTGGAGTGCAGGCCAGCTGGGTCTCTTCCATTGACTTGGGTTCAGTTTTACTCGGTGTTTCTGGATAAGTACATTCCGTGTACTTTGAGGGACCGAAGAAAGGATGAGTTCGCTACTATTGGTCAGGAGAACTCATCAGTTGTTGTGTATGAGTCTCGTTTCCACTCCTTGTCCCGATATGCTCTTCAGTTGCTGCCCACCGAGGGGGAGAGGATACGGCGGTTCATGAAAGGGTTGAACGCTAGGCTTCAGTTATCAGCCCTCCAGCTTGTAGCCACTAGGGCTTCATTCCAGGAGATAGTGGAGCATATCCGTGTTGTTGAGGACATTAAGCAGGAGAGTTACGTGAGGGAGGTAGAGAAGAAGGCCCGAAAGTGTGGGGTTTTCAGCAACTCCTTCTTGAGGGGTCAGAGTTCGTAGGTATATTCAGGGCGTCTGGTTTAGTTGATTGAATGTTTTGTGGATTCTTTAGAAGAAAGCATGTCTAGTCTTCATGCATGATATTGTGTGGTTGAATTCCTATGTGAATGCGATTGAGTGATTGTGTAGGCTTCGTGCCACTATTCCTGTATGTTAAATCTACAGTGGATGTGCTTATGTTGAAAAGCTAATAAAATCTTCTCGGTGATATTGTGATATGAAATGGTGACTTAAGCAGTGATAATAAGAAGGTAAGAAACATTGTTCTGTAAAGAGGTATGGAAAGGCACATATGTGACCTAGATTATGGGCTCGTGGTCCGAGGTCAGTTTCGGAGACGAGAGGTATATTGATATGGCCCGCGTCCAATGTTCTTTCCGGAACGGAGGATTTATGGCTCGGGTCCGAGGAGTGGATCCAGAATGAGTGGTACATGGATACCATAGGTCCTCTGCCGGTCATGACTACTGAGCTATGACATCAGCTAGCATGTATGTACAGTGATGTGGTTATTTTGATAGACTTATTTCCGTTGTGGTTTCCATTTATTGTGATTCTTGATATTTTGGTGATTTGACTGTGATTATCCTTGGCTGACCTGCTGTGGTTATTGATATTTGTGTCTGTTGGCTGGCTTGTTTATTCTATTGATTTTATGAGATATGCATGATACTAATCTTAGCGCCTCGATATCTCTTAGGTACATAGTTTTTGTCTTGGTACTACACTTGCGTCTTTTGGGTGCGGATTGTGACCTGAGCTTGCTATCCTCCCTCGTCTAGAGTTGAGGACGTTTCTTTGGCTTGATTTAGGGTGAGCTTCTATCCGTACCCGGGCCCTTAGAAGATCTTATCTTATGATGTCTTTTCTTTTTCTGGACATTATGGATATTTATTAGTTAGAATTCTTTCTTTAGACATGTTTAGATTAGAGTCCTAGAACGATGACTTTCGGATTTTAGGGATTTTGTAATAGTTAGAACTTCCGCACTTACTTCAGTATTTATGGCATGACTTACTTTTGTTTATTTGATGCTTGAATGAGTTATAACTGGTTGACTTGGTTAATCTAAAATCGGATTTGAATGAATAGATAGCTTGTGTGTTGGTTCGCCCACTAGGAATTAGTTGGGTGCCAGTCATGGCGGGTTGAGTCGTGACAGAAAATAGACTTGAACTTAACAGAGAGTGATCACGCAGCATGCAATTATCACTTTTTTTTATCAACAATGAATCTTAATGTCCCTACAGGACTCAATTAAGGGTACTGTACATATGCAAAGATGATAAAACTAAATCTAAAGTACTTTTTGACCTCATTAAGCACATTCTGTGGTCTAATGTAATCATACAAGCTATACCAATAACACAACAATTTACAAGTACTTCATGGAGTGGACAGGGAACCTTAGAGGAAGCAAACAATGGTCTGTTCAACTTACCAAACCAAACTAAATACCATTTTAGCTCAATAAACTATCACTAAACACAGTTCAGGTCTGGATAAGCTCAAGCAAACATAAGTGCAAGTTATTATCATGGTTTAACAGTAATGGCCCACAAGCAGTACTCCAGCACTTTAAAATAAACATCATTTTTTGATTACCAACTATGTTAACAGAGGATCAGTCCCATAACACATTTAAATATGCTCAACAAACATCATCAGAGGATCAACCATGCTAACAGAGACAAACTCATACTTCAATCATATATGAACCAACTAATCAACAAGCAAGCTACTCAAATAGGCATTCAACAACAAATTTAACTAAATACCCTGCTAAAATTCCTTAATCAGGCTTACCCTTAGCATCTCATAACTCTAATCACAATCATACTAGCATATCTTTGCCCTAATCATGCTTATTACATAATACCTAATAATAATTCTAACTAAGCAACATCTGCATACTAATATTTAACCACCAACCATGGTTACCACTATAATTCTAGCTAATTAACATAAACTAACTCTAATCATACTTATTACTAACACAGAACTAAACAAATAGCATAAATAGGAATTTAAACAAACAAAAATAGCTAAAGGAAGGGGGGTTTACCTTTTGTGAGTGCAGCCGACTATCGAGATTAGACTTGGAAGATCCTAGCCTCCTTTCACCCTCAACTCAGCCACAAAAACCCACAAACACAAAGAAGAATATTTAAATTTTAACTCACTCTAATAAGTAAAGATTTCAGCAAAAATTGCTAAACCCTAGGTAATTAGGGTGTTTTTTAATATGTGTGAGATATTCGGTGTCTGTCAACAGTGAATTGGGGGCTCTTTATATAGAACCCGAAAAATCCCAAACCCTAGACTCGAACCGATGTGGGACAAACCCAAAAATTTGAGAATCAAGTCTCAATTTGAGTACCAATGGTCCAAATTCGAGTACATAAACGGACGAAGGGCCAGATTTATCTTAAAGAAAGTCAATCCTCTTGGTTCTTCATGAACCAATGAAAATCGAGGATTCAAAATCGCAACACAACAAAAATAATTAACGAAACTCAGTCAATCGACCATTGTGAAGCAAAGAATACAGCAAAAAATAGTGGTAATACCGTGTTTGGGGTTGAATCCTGGCGGTATTGGTTAAGAAATGGAATAGCATTTAATGCTCTTGCCATTCTCAGCCCTACACAGTATGGATGGCCCATGCGAGCCCCTAATTTTGCCATTTCCGTCTTGTGTTGACCTCAGCGAGGTGAGAGAACGAGAGGCGGCGCTAGGGTTTTGAGAGAGGAACCCTTTCCTCTCTTTAAGGGTTCAATTTGATTTTTGTGAAATGAGAAATGAAAGGGGTATTATCCCCCTTTAACATGTTCGTAGGCCGGGTCACGATTTTAATGGATCGAGCTCGGCTAATTTAAAAGATAAAAGGGGCAGTCCATATAGATTTACATATATACACATGATATACACGTATATATGTATATAGGGAGGGGGTTAAACTTGCAATACTTAACAAAGTAGCCAAAATTGAAGCAATGCCCATTAATTGAACATTTCAATTATGACCCTATTATATCAGATTGACCAATTAAAAGCTAATTTTGCGAAAATGACCTTAACTGACTTACGTCATGAAATTGATTATGCCAATTATGGCGACACCTAATTCAATCAACCAATTGAAAGCTAACTTTGTAAAGAATGAATTTAATGGACTGGACGATAAAGATTTGGCTATTTCAATTAAGACCATAATTAGACTAACAATTAGTCATTTCAATTATAGCCACTATTAGCCATGCAGTAACAATTTATGGAATTTAACCACAATTAAACACTTAATTAATTATGATTAATTCTAATAAATTGTACAAAGTCACATGCAAAAATTTAAGAGCTGATGGTAAAAATGATTAATTCATTTAATTAATCAGATTCCTTGAATTAGATAGAGTAAAATACTTACTAATCAACAATAAAATAAATAATTATTTTATATTGCTTTCTTGATTAAATTTAGCAAATGTTTTTCATATTTAATTATAAGAATATATAAGTTATTTTTTCTAAAATGATTTAATAATATAATAGAGGTTATTTTGCAAGTAAAATGGCAAGCATTATCTAATAATTTTTTATAAAATTATTTTGATTTGTAGAGAACACATATTTTATTCTGTTTGGTATTCGAGGACTCTAGGCAATTAAAATAAATTATGGGAGGTCAAAAATTAGGTGTCAACATATATTACATCCCCTATTTCCCTGGAACATCACTGTCTATTACAAGAAAAATCTAGCATTCCTGGAACATCACTGTCTATTACATGAAAAATCTAGCATTCATCTTCCTTCGACACATGATCAATAACTCCATAGTAGTACCTGTTAGCCTCAAGCTAATCACACGAAGATGCAGAGGCGGATCCAGGATTTGGAGGTTCCGGGTGCCACACCATCCAAATAGGATAAACGGGTCGGTTTGTTCAATTCTGGGCTTCGATTCGGGTTATTTATCTTTTTCGATTTATATAGACAAATCGATCAAATATATTTATTTAGCAATGTTCTCTTAAGATATTCGAGTTAAGGAAATCTAAGCGATCTAATTAAAACAAACTTGTAGGAATAGGAGGCCTTATTCTCTAGAACTTTGAAAAGAAAGATTTTCCACGTTAAAAATTCTTACTGTATAAACCATCTAATACTATTACCTCGATATATTCGTCCTCCGTGTCTTCGTGTGTTGTTGCGGATATACAGTTGAGAAAGAATCAAGAATTGTAACTTTAACTCAGTCATCTTCACTTAGCGCTCACATCTCTGAAAGATCACAATATCTTTTAAATTTTATCATAATATTATTTATCAATTTTAAAACTTTAAAAATATATATATATATAATTCTTGTTTAAATATATCTTTGTTACTTAATATTTATGTGATATTTTAAAATTTAGTACTCATTGATATTGAACATGCACGCCACACGCATATTAAGAGATTAATACTTAAAGAAAGAGGGAGTAAAAAGAATCAAAAATTAATTAAAGCAAGTAAAGAAGAATTGAAGAAAAAAATAAAAAACGAAAAAGGATAGAGCTGAAGCGTGTAACTTAGCAGCAAGTAAAAGAGCAAGCCAAAACAAATAAAGAAGAATTAAAGAAATGAGTTGAAGCCTGGATTCGAACTCTGGTCACTTGTGGTATGGTATGCCCTTTGCCAGTGGCACTTTTCCATCTTTTGTGAGTAGGGGTGCAAAATCAATATATATTGAGTTTTGTACACATATGCACATACATATACCAAATTTCTACAGAAGTGTCCGGGTGGCGCGGCATCCCCAGCCCTCCACATAGATCCGCCCTTGCGAAGATGTGATAGGGATATTTTTGTAACAATTCCGTTCATAGTTTATGACTTTTCCTTATAAGTAAATTAGTGGTGATATTTAGAAAGTATCCTTATTCACCATTCAGTTGCGTCTTGTATATACACTTGAAGAGAATGATGATATCCTTGACAGAGAACTTAGAGCAATGGATTCGAGGACCATGAGTGGATCATTCACAGTAGACCTCGATTTCTCGGAAGTCCTAATCGTAGACATCCTTATATGATGAAGTTCATAGAGAAAGGCTATTTGTAAATCAATTAGATCGATATGTTCAGCGCATGTTCGATGGAGAGAAGGTGAAAATTTTGCAAATATAGAAATAATGGTTAATTTCATGGATAGTTACTCAACTTTCACTTTATTACACCAAAGCCACTAAAATATGTTTTGTAATGAATAAGTTCATTCAACTTTAATTACTATTAAACTATTTTTTTTTTCTAACAAGAAAGTCACTCAACTTTAAAAATGTATCTTAGAAAATTATGTAGCTATATTGACAATGATTCATAGAATGACCTCAAAAATTCTTACTGTTTAAGCGAAGAAACAGAAATTAGAGCAGCCTAGTCATTCTGGATGCCACTGAAAAACTAATTTACAACGAAAAAAGAAAAGAATTAATCACCTCTTCATGAGTATTATACTTCTGATATGGCAAGAAATAAACTTTCTTCACTCTAGTTTTGGTTTCCGTTTATCTCACAGAATGAACTTGAGATTGTTTTTCCCTTTCACCTTCACTTGGATGATAACCATCCAAAATGACCAATCAAGCACATAACTATAAACGAAAGTAAATTTGTGGTTAAGTTTCAATTTTTACAGAAAAATGATGTTGAAAAAGCAACAAATGCATGAATTTATCCACAAGATAAATAATTACTTCACATGAAAAACCAACATTAACAAGAATCTCACACAACCAGATAAAAATAACAAAGGAAAAGTGAAATCTTGAAAAAATTAGAAGCAAAAAGATAGTACAATCTTTCTTGAAGGGTACCTCAAGTTTTAGAGAGAGTAAAGTTGAAGCAGCTCTCAGCAACTTTTTTCTTGATGAAAGATGAATCAATCTTAGGCTTTAAGGATGACCTAACTTTTATTGCTACTGTTTGATTAGACCTTTCACTAATATGGTGTCAGTAGCCATATCTATTTCCTAGGCAGCTAACTCTTTATATTTCCACTAGGTGATGACTCCTCTACGAACTTTATCTTTCATTTTATTTGTGTTGAAAAGCTAAAGATGAAAGAATAAGTTGTAAATGCAAAATGTGGTGGAATTTGGAGGGTTAAACTGCCTTTAAACTTAGTTTGCGTTAGCTTTGTAGCAAAAAGCTTGAAAGTAACATTACAGCTTGATTTAATATAGAGTCCAGAACCTGAATGACCCAACCAAAATACCCCAAGAAAAATACTTTGCTACCAAACTATCCTTAACGCAGCAATTTGCTGTGTTAAAGGACCCCTTTCTTTAACGCAGTAAATTATTGCCTTAAAGAAGGTTACAAAAAATTTCAACACTATTTTCACTCCATTTTCATACTTTGGCGAAGATTAGTCATGTCTAAAGACTCTGGAACGTCAATATTTTAAATAGAACCTGATGTTTTTTTGTGCGAACAATAACGTAGACTCAATACATCAAGGATACCTAATGGTTCGACTAGTCGTTCTAGCAGCGGTAAAGTGTCCCAAGTAAGTTTGAAACTTGTTATCATTAGGTTTAAGTATTATATTTTTTAGGGTTTAAATTTAAGCGTGTTACTTTTTAGTTAGTGCATAACTTTATTTGGAATATGTCGATTTTTTTTTATTATCATTAATTTAGGATTTCACACGAGTTGGCAATAAAAGATAATAAACACTAAAGATAATATTTACCATTAAGAAATATATACACAAAAGATATATTATCTACATAAACTATACAACTTTAGAATGGGTCTCACATGTAGTAGACTTTAGAATACCCTGAGGCCTAAGTCTATCCCTACCACCCTCGCCATCGTCCCCTTCCCCCTTCTTTCTCTTAATAGCCGAGTGCTCTAAGCCATGATCATCCGCCACCTTTTTCCCCCTGCCCTTCCCCTTCTAGTCCGAATCATAGCGTGTTTGTGGCCGATTGCTACGACCGGAGCCAATTTGTTGAGATTAGTTCGGTCAACCTCAACATTATGCTCCTCATCATCCTCATCGAGAGACGAGTCCGCATGCGCCGAAGGATAAACCTGAAAAAAACATATAAAAAATTAGTACTAATTTTAATTTCTATTGAATACATAAGCTTTTATCAAAAATCAAATCTGTGTGTCGACGGACTCCTAAGCATGCTCCCGAGCGGGCTCCTGAGAGGGGTATGGTGTAGGTCCTGAAGCAGTCTCATGAATGAGATCCTGTACGACTGGAGCTAGAGCAGTGTGTTGTTCGAGGTCCAAATAAATGTTTAAAAAAATTAAAGTAATATTCAACTTATATTCAATAAAATTAAGTTTTACTAGAAATCTTATATGTGGCTCAGCAAGCTCATGAGAAGACACATGTGGCTCAGCAGGTTCATGAGAAGACGCGTGGCTCCCGGGCTCGTGAGAAGACAACTTTGTGGCTTCGAGGTGCTCGTGATGAGAAAACATCTAAGTGGATGGCTCTGATAGACCTACTATCGGTGGATCCTAAAATATGAAAAATTATGAAATAATAAGTAACATATACGTTTAAAATAAGTACTTTAATGTTTTAAATAAGTATTTTAAATATTAACTGAGATAAGAAACTCCGAGAAATCAATAAACCTAGGAAAGTCTACATTTCTCACTGGCCACTCCTCACATAATGATGCGTGAAAATCAGGCCAATCCATGTAATCACGTGTCCCAAGGTACCTATTCTGGCTTTGCTAAGATGAAGACTCAGGTATATTTCCAAATAGATGGCCTGACGTAAACGCAGGCGTCGACAGTCGGGATGAAGTCGACGGCTAAAAGCGAGCCGCAGCTGTGCTCAAACCCGCGGTCGGGGCTCCCGAACGGGGAACGGCCTCGTCGCTCTCATCGACCGGATGGAGTCCTCTGCCACCACGTCTCTATCACCACCCCCTCTCCCACCACGTTCTCTATCACCCCCTCCTCTGTCTGACTGTACACCCCGTCTGTCTCCTCGTGCTGCCTGATACTTACCTTCTGGAATCATGCATACGCCTAGCATCTCTGGTCTGTCGGATATCGTTCTCGGCTATCCGTATAACCTCTCCTGCAAGCCTCACGTTCTCAGGGTTAGATATATGGTCTAACCCCAATATACACAGTCGTTGTACGGCTACCAACAGTATTTATTTTCAATAGTAATATTTAGTTAATATTTTAAAGTAATAATTAAAACTATTAAATCAATCCAAGTGTGATAAACTTACCAACGCCTCGCCCCCGCGAGGTGTTGCGGAATTCTATATCATCGGGGGATGAAAGCGGTCGCTAATAAAACGACATGTGATCTGGTGGTACCACTGCATGTAAACCTCGATGGGAGTTGCATGACCGACCTCCGCTAGACTACCCAATCTGTGCTCCCAACGATCAAGTTGGATGCCCATAAAAGTGAAAAATGCATCATCGATGGGTGATCGATTGTCCCGCTCGTAGTGGCGGTTCTCATACTGAACGCAAGGGGGTATATTTTGTCGATGTCTAAACTGTCGTAAGATGCCGTTGGGCATGTAGTACTTAACGATGTCCAGCTGTATCAATTGGGGGGGGTTTATGTATCAAACCTTTATTTTGATGTTTCCCAAAGTTTATTTTCGTTGGTTACCGATTTCATCCGAGTTTGATTAGAAAAAATTGGGGTTTTGAACCCAACAGTTGAAAAGTGGAAAATCATGATTTTGAAGATCAATATGATGGCTTTTGAATGGATTTTTTGGATCTAGACTAATTAAGCTATTAGTATACTAATTTTGACTTAAATTTCCAATTTTGCCCTTGCGGGCTCGGGGTTACCTTTTTGGGTTCGTTTTGGGGTTTCAAAATAAAGTATAGCAATATTGATATCGTTGGACTCGTTTAAACTCATAGGGTATTACTTTAACTATATTGAACCCGATTTTTCAATGAAATTACAATTTTTCCCTTGTAGCTCAGGTTTGGCTATTTTGGGTCCATTTTTGAATTTTCGGTAAAACTATGGCAATATGAGTATCCTTAGATTCATATTCTAATGTAGAATTAATATTTGATAGACTTTAATTGTTCTAAGGCTCTCCGAAGAGGAAAGGCAAGGCTTAAGTAGATTAGTTCGTGGCACCTTTTCGGCATCGAGGTAGGTTACGACTTACATTTCGGTTAGACTCCAATTAGTGAAACATATGTGGGAGTTAGATATTGATGGGGAAAGCATGCTAGGCTTTCGGGTATGGATTTGGGATGGAATTTTATTAGGTTGGTTGTTGTTGATTATGGCTTGTTGCCCTGTTATTGTGATTAGGCCTGTTGCCTTATTTGTTGTGTTGCGATACGCGTTTGCATTCATTTCCCTCTTGTTATGTCATTTATCATTAGAGGAAGGAAGGATAATGAGATTAGGCCTGAGTCGTGATGTATACTTATGATGATATATGGTTGAAATCTTCATTATGATTTACTGTTGATGATGATATCATGCATGACATACATTCTCATTTCACATGTATATTGATAGTGAACTGTGACTTGATATTGGGATGATAAATGAGAAAATGGAATATATTGGTGATACAAGACCTAGTCATGAGGCATATTGGTCATATTTGGAAGCAAAGGGTTGTGATAGACTCTCTATGCCGATTGAATTGGTTTGTTGATTCATTCTATGGTTGAGTTGATTTATCTAAGTCTTGATATGACTTATGGCATTGTGACTTCTAGTACTTTCATTGTCATTTGAGAGCATTGATTTATTATGTTTACACTCATTTATGCATTGATACATTTATACATGATTCGGAATTGAATGATGAAAGACTTTTGCTTTCTATGAAAGAAAATGATTCAAATGCTCGATGGGAAATGGTTCCAGGTGATGTGATACGATATGATATGATATGTGAACCCGAGTCTGAGGCTCTTTCCAGAACGCAGCGTGTGTGAATCCAGGTCCGAGGCTCTTTCCAGACGGATGGTACATGGACACTATGGGTCTCCCGCGGGTCATGACTATTGTGCAAACAATGCCTTTAGCATGTGTGTACAGGTTTGAGGTATTTGGCCAGTGTATTGCATTGCACATTATTACATTTCATTTTACATCATCATATGACTCCTTATTTTTTTTATTTTGGTATGGTTTGTTTGTACTATTGTTGTGGTATAGATCTGATTATAAACTGGAAGAGATTGTAGATTAGTGAGTCTTCCTAGGCTCGGGACTTGGATTTGTTATTATTGATTTGAGATTATTAAGACCTGGCAGACTTATGGTTTAGAAGCTTCACCTAGGCTTATGACTTGGAAAGCGGGTTTCTATATGACGTATGTATGGGTGGAAGTCCTTGATTATTATGATAATGTGATTTGTGAGTATGCTTGATTGCTCATCTGCCTACTTGTTGATTTCTTTCTTCATATATGTGAACTAATTGTTGTCGGCCTTTGGTACCTACCAGTACTTGTTATTTGTATTGATGCTACTCTTGTTGTACTCTTCTTTTGAGTGCAGATTCTGTTACTAGTTCCAGTTCTCGTCCTCGAGAGTGATCCGAGTCTACTTGACAGAGATTCCAGCGTGAGCTTTGGCTAGATCCGCAACCCGGAGACTCTTCTTTGTATTTAATTGTCTACTTTGTATTCCTGAGATAGTATTGATATTTGAGATTTGTACTTTCTATCGGACTTGTATCCATGTAATAGTGGCTCTTGCACTAGTCCAAATCAGATTTTGGGGTTATTATTACTTTCACACTTATCATTTTTATAAATTGAATCTGTTAGTTAAGTCATTGTTTATTTTCGCATAATTCTTATAATTTGACTAAAATTATTTGGGAATGGTTCGCCTACCTGGGGGGACAGTGTAGGTGCTCTCACGATTCACAAATTGGATCGTGACAAGTTGGTATCAGATCCCTAGATTACCGGTCTTACAAGTACAATAGCATGTCTAGTAGAGTCTTGCGGATCGATATGATGAGCTCCGTACTTATCTGCGAGAGGCCATAGGACATTTAGAAAACTTTCAATTCTTTTATTTTTTTGTGCTACTTCATTCAAATTGGTATCTAGTTGATTCCAATTGGTATCTGAATTTTCTTGACTTATTCTCCAAAAGATGGTGAGAACTCGTTCCTAATTTCTTATGTGAGCGTTTTGATATGACGTGACGCGGTAAAGTGAGAGATGTGGTATTGTGATACGGGTGTGTGATCCAAGTTCAGTTTCCAGCTATGACTTGATGTTTTAGTTGTGTGGGATAGTGGTTATGACTCATTCATTGTGGAGATTTCTTGAGAAATGGGAGAGATGGTACAAAGGGTCACATGGTCTCCATATTTTCAGTGTTGGGTTGCTCAGAAGTCACAGAAGCGCATTTATGACTTAATAAGAATGATTTGTTAGAGATATGATTGGTTTTGGGAATAAGTTTCAACTTCGCCAGGGTAGTAGGATGATGTGCGTGGCACGAGTGTAAGTTCAGTAAGGATCATCGGATTTGGGCAAAAGTATAGTGACCGCGTGTAATAAAGAAGAGAAGTTGAGAAAAAGGACATAAAGGACGACTTTTGTGGGAAACGCGTAGCAAAGTAAGATTTCTTAGGGTATTTGGGTATGAGTACTTTCGTGTTAATGGGACGGAGGTGTAAGAAAGAGGATTTGGATAGATTAATCTCTGCTATTAGGAAGGGAACAATTGGTATTTGATGTGCTCGTTAGGTTAAGGTTGCAATTTTTACTAGAGTGGACATCGTATTCGGTCGTGAAAAGTTAAGTTGGGCTTCGATGTGACTATATGTTAGTGGTTCGTAGGTTCTTTGAGGAAGGTGGTTGTCGGTTCTAGATCATAAAGCAAGGTTACTTGTGACGAGTGGAGACTTAAGATATTGGGCAGCTGTGGTTTTTGTCTTTCAGTAAAGGGTGTGTTCATCGGGTTTTCGTGTTTAGAGAAATGGTTAGGGGTGTTCTGGTTCGATAGTTAGGACGTTCGAAGTGGTAGATCAATGAGAGGTTTGAATTAATTCGAGTCGTAGAGAATATTTCGAAACTTGAGTTAAGGGGATTTAACCAAGGGCCCTTGGTGGAGGTACGTTGGGACATTAGTAGGATTGTGTATGTGATACGCTGAATTTAGAAAGTTTTTAGTTCTAGAGTTGTGTGAGTTAAGGGAACTCTAGGGTGTAGAGTGTGTGACATGTTACTATCTCCAGGATTGACTCGGCTAATTTGCAAGACTTATGATTATGCGGTATTCTATTGAGTGAGTTCGAGAAATGATTAAACGGGGAGGATGACAGTGATTTGATTGGAATTGGGGAATTGAAGAGTAAAGAAAAGGTATAGTTGATTGAGAATCGATAAGAAAGAGGTACATCTTCGGGATTTCTTGGGTCAGCATGGATTGTGGTGTTGTTTTCTAGCATATTTCGGATGGTGTGTGATCGTGAGTACGCTTAAAGAAGGGAGTCTACAGAAAAGGACTAAGTGATATAATGGATTAAGTGATATGACAAAATTTTGTGAGGTTTCGTGATCAACGATTAGTGAGAAGCAAATTTTAGGTAATCGACATGTTAAGGTTTATGGGAAGTGGATGTGTAGTACTCAGATGGGTAAATTTGTAACACTCTTCAGTGGATGAATTAGTGCGGTTTAAGGGAAAGAAATTGTTGAAATCCCTATTATGTTAGGGCTAGAGTTATATTTTTGAGATGAGACCGTATTTGTGATATTGTATTATGTTGTGGGTATTATTGATTGGATAACTTGGGTCAGCATTTTCGAAATATTAAAGGCTTGGGAATAGTTATGCAAGATTGGCGCAAGAGATGGCGAGGTTTGGTGCTTTCGAAATAGTAATAGACGTATCGAGGTGTTATAATGGGAGATTCGAGGGTTAAAAAGGTATTATAGAAGCTACAGGTTTTGCGTCAAAAAATTTGAGGTTGTATCAGATTTGCGTATCGGGTAAAGGTTGAGAAACATGAAAATGGCAATCATGAGGTCTAGTTCTTTGGTACTAAGTTGAAAACTTGGATGGGACTCAGCTTTTGGAGTCGAGGGTGACGGATGTGATTGATTATGCGCTAGGAAAAGATTAGAATTGATCGCCATCGATGTGTGATAGGACTGTGATTGGTTTTGGAAAGTTGGAATCAGTTATTGGTAATATTTAGGAGTTGTACATCCATTCCAGGTCAAAATTGTTTTATTAGAGCTTGATGGACTATGTTTATATTTCCAAGAGGGCTTATATTTTCTTAGTAAATCACCTTCACGGATTCGATGAATTTCAGTTCAGATTTGAGGTATGACAGGTTTACCGAGCTTTATTAGGGTTTGCGAGTTGACTTGATGATATTTTACTAAAAGAAGCTATTCGGATAGATATAATGGTTTACGTTGGTACTTGGTAATGATTTGAGGAGGTACTATGGTTGCGAGAGCTCTTTAGAGTGATCAGGTGGTTTCCTAAGGACTTGGTCCGGCAAGGTACTCAGTGGTATGCTTCCAGTACTGTGATTTGATGTTTTAAGAGGACTTGGAGCTAGAGAAGTCGGCTATGAGTAAGATCAGTTTAATGGAATTTCTTAGAGTTGATCCGATAAAGCAAGAATTCTTTTCTGGCAAGACTAAGCCATGGTTTCGGGATTGTGTTCATGTGTTTCAACGGAATCATGGTGCGAAAAAGGGCTTTAGAGTGGGTGAAAGAAAGGTTAGCATAATCAGAGTATTTTACTGGTTCAGAGAGGGCTATGATTGTGTCTACATCTAAAGGTTCGTGTTGTTTTGAGAAATGTTTGTGGGACCTATTGGTTGCATTCAGAGGTATGGTTTTATCGAATCAAAGAATTCCAGCCAAAGCAGTTCTTTATTTCGGGGATCAGTTGTGAGAGAAATTCGAGTATGGAAATATGGTTATTGGGTCTTCTAGCTAAGTTATAGGAAGTTTTGATTGATAAGGTGGGCGGGCAATGATTTTGGCGTACTTTATGCCATGGAGGCTTCCGTGTTGTTATGTTAAAGATTCCTTGGTTACCATCAGCTTTCATACTCTCTTTCTCATTCGAGAACGAAAGATTGTTTAATTGGTATATGATGTAACAACCCGTTTGGTCGTTATAGCACTTTTCACCCATTTACCCTCATTGACCCTTCCTCGAGTCCTGTTAGTATGATTTTGACTAACGGGGATGGGCGACATAGTTCCCGAGGTCATCGGGTGAGCTCTAGTAGGATTTGTGGCATCTAGAGTATTAAAGTGAAAAACTTTTGATCAATAGTTGATTTTTGGGTAAACGTGCCTGTAATTGAATTCTGACAGTTCTATTAGGTCCGGAACGTGATTTATGACTTAGTGAAGCCATAGGTTTGGTTCCCGAAAGGTTTTGGGTGTGATTTGAGTCATTGGTGGAGAAACTAGTTAAGTTAAAGAGTTAAGAGTTGACCACAGTCAACATCGGGTCAAGATGACTCCATGTCGATGTTTTGAAAGTTCAACAAGTTCGTATGATGATTTCGGACTTGTTTTGGTGAGATTCCGAAGAGTTTTGGATGGATTTGGGTTGTGTCGCACTCGTATTCGATGTTTTTGCCATGGCTATTTAGCCATAAAGGTTACCATATTGGTCAAACAAACTTTATTTTGTGTTTCGATTGAACCATTGGATCCGTATCGTAATTATGAAGCCATAGCAAAAAGAATCGTCGTATTTCGCCTTCGTATGAGGAAGTTATGGTCATTTTAGCGCAGACAGAAGTTGTTGTACCTGGTGTGTGCACTGTAGTGGACTTCTAGTCTACTGTTGCGAACCTTGGACCATTGTAGTGGACTTGTGGTCCATTGTAGCGCACATAGCCGTGTATAAATAAAAAAAATAGACTGCGTTCATTTCGTATTTTGAGCATATCTTGAGTTCTAGAGCTCCGTTTGAGATGATTTTCGAGGAGTTGTTCTCGTCTCAATGAGGGAGTAAGTATCTAACCTTTATTATGATGTTTCCTTATGTTTGTTTTCGTTTGTTACCGATTTCATCCTAGTTTGATTGGGAAATATTGGGGTTTTGAACCCAAAAGTTGAAAACTAGAAAATCATGATTTTGAAGATCAAGATGATGGTTTTTGAATGGGTTTTCTGGATCTAAACTAATTAAGCTATGGGTATACTAATTTTGACTTAAGTTTCCAGTTTTGCCCCTGTGGGCTCGAGGTTACCTTTTTGGGTTCGTTTTGGGGTTTCAAAATAAAGTATAGCAATATAGGTATCGTTGGACTCGTTTAAACTCGTAGGGTACTATTTTGACTATATTGAACCCGATTTTTCAATGAAATTACAGTTTTGCTCTTGTGGCTCGGGTTTGGCTATTTTGGGTCCATTTTTAGGTGTTAAGTAAAACTATGGCAATATGGGTATTCTTAGATTTGTATTCTAACGTAAAATTCATATTTTATAGACATTAATTGTTCTGAGGCTCTCCGAAGAGGAAAGGAAAGGCTCAAGTGGATTAGTTCGTGGCACCTGTTCGGCATCGAGGTAGGTTATGCCTTACCTTTCGTTAGACTCCAATTAGTGAAATATATGTGAGAGTTAGATGTTAACGGGGAAAGCATGCTAGGCTTTCGGGTATGGAGTGTGGATTGAATTCTATTTGGCTGGTTGCTATTGATTATGGCTTGTCGCCGTGTTATTGTGATTAGGCTTGTTGCCTTATTTCTTTGTATTGTGATATGTGTTTGCTTTTATTTCCCTCTTGTTGTGTCATTTATCATTGGGGGAAGGAAGGCTAATGAGATTCGGCCTGAGTCGTGACGTATACTTATGATGATATACGGTTGAAATCTTGATTATGATTTACTGTTGATGATGATATCATGCATGGCATACACTCATTTCACATGTATATTGATATTGAACTGTGACTTGATACTGAGGATGACAGATAAGAAAATGGAATATATTGGTGATACAAGACCGAGTCATGAGGCGTATTGGTCATATTTGGAAGTGAAAGGTTGTGATAGACTCTTTATGTGGATTGAACTTGATTCATTGCATGGTTGAGTTGATTTATCTAAGTCTTGCTATGACTTTTGGCATTGTGACTTCTTGTACTTTCATTGTCATTTGAGCGCATTGATTCATTATGTTTACACTCATTCATACATGATGGAAATGATTGGGAATTGAATGATGAAAGACTTATGGTATCTATGAAAGAAAATGAAATGCCCGATGAGAAATGGTTCTAGGTGATGTGATATGATATGTGAATCCGGGTCTAAGGATCTTTCCGGACGAATGGTATATGGCTCCAGGTCCGAGGCTTTTTTCGAAACGGAAGGTGTGTGAATCCGGATCCGAGGCTCTTTCTGGACGGATGGTACATGGATACCATGGGTCCCCCGCGAGTCATGACTATTGTGAGAACCTTTAGCATGTGTGTATAGGTTTGAGGTATTTGACCAGTGCATTGCATTGCACATCATTACATATCATCCTATATCTTCATGTGGCTTATTATTTCTGATTTTGGTATGGTTTGTTCGCACTATTGTTGTGGTATAGATCTGATTATAGACTAGAAGAGATTGTAGATTAGTGACTCTACCTAGGCTCGAGACTTGGATTTCCTTATTATTGATTTGAGATTATTGAGACCTAGAAGACTTGTGGTTTAGAAGTGTCACGACCCAACCCGATATGACTGGCACCCACACTAACTCCTCGTAGGCGAACCAACGCACAAGTCATCTACTTATTCAAGGCTATCTTTATATTAACCAATTCAATCAGTTATTACTCATTCAAGCATAAGATAATCAAAATAAGTCATGCCATAAAATAATGAAGTAAATGCGGAAGTCCTAACTATTACAATTTCTCAAAATCTGAAAGTCATCGTACAAGGACTCTAATCTAAAACATGTCTAAGGAATGAAATCTGTCTAACAAATAACCACAATGTCCGGAATAGGAAATAAATATCATAAAAGGAAGATCTTCGGGCGGCCTGGCATGGATAGAAGCTCATCCTAAATCTGACAGCAACGACCTCATCGCTAGATGTGAGGACGGGTAGCAATCTGTGTATCACAATCTGCACTCAAAAGAATGCAACAAGGTAGTATCAGTACAAACACTATATACCGGTAATCATCATAGGCTGACTAAGATTAGTGTCATGCATATCTCATAATGTCAATAGAATAAACAAACCAACCAACAAACATGTAATAAATAAACCACAACAAGTCAACCAAGGATAATCACCAATCGAGTCACCCAAGAATATCAAGAACTCAAATCAACGAAAACTACAGACGGGAATAAGTCTACTACAATAACTATACTCACTATACACACATGCTAACTGATGTCATTGCTCAGTAGTCATGACCTGTAGGGGACCCATGGTGTAACACCCCGTAAATTTGGGTTAGGTGTAAAAGTGTAAAACTAGTAATAAGATGAGATTTTGGCTATATTAATCCATTCGGGATGAATTTGGGTGATAAGCAGTCGTTTTGGAGTCAACCCAAATAGCGAAGTTCGTAAGAGTTCTCAAACTCGTCTAAATTTCAGTAGGCCTGACTTCTAAGCCAGTTTCGTGAAAATAAGTTAGGAATTTGGGAAAACTTCCTAAATCAAAATTGTAGGTCGTCGAAATACCTTTCCACCGGTAGGTCGCCCAGCTCCAACGGAGCTATGTGCTAGGAGTTATGCCCATTTTACTGAGCATTATCTGTGCAGTACGAAAATTAGGCGTGCGCGGCGCCCCAAACCAAATTTCCAGCAAACTCAAAATTTTGACGTTGTCGAAATGGATATACTGTGTGCACCACCCTGGGCGACGCCCCAGGCATCGCACCAGGCCATTTTACGCCTGAAGCAATTTTTCCCGAATTTTATAAAGGCCTAACTTCATTATATTCATTCCCACTTCGTTTTGGCCGACTTTTTGAGAGTAAAAAACCCTAGGGTTTCCCAAAACATATAAGGTAAGTTCTTTATCAATTCCCATCATTACCTCATCAATCTTGCATCAAATTAACACTAGTTCATCTTCCAAAAATTCTAGATTCTTGAAACCCAAGAAAGAGAGGAAGAAAGGGATGTTTGGAGACGTTGAGATTTCTTCAATAAGGTATGATCCTTGACTTTTCTAATGTTATTGAAAGGGTTTAGACTAGTGTAGGTTATCCTATGGGATAAGAATCCATGATTGATTCATGAAGTGTTCAAGAACACATTCTAGACATGAAAACCCTAGTTTTTCTATAAAGGGGGTATATGGGTAGAATTAGATTAAAGCTCTAATAATTCTTATCTAAAACCATTGTAGTGTGATTATTGAATCTTGGAAAGTGCGTTTAAGCGGGATTTGAGGTATGTCTAGATTTCCAAAAATCTTTCTTAAAGTATGTCTATATTTCAAAAATCGTCTTTTCAAGTATGTCTACTTTTGAAGTACGTTTATATTGTGAAAACATGATTTGTATTTGAGAATCCTTCCTTGATTTTTTGTATAAGTTATAACTCTTGTCTGGTGGAAGTACTTTTGGAATTAAAGATGATTTCTTTTAGACAAGGTCATGCGTGTGTAGGGTCAAGCCCGCATCGAACCTTATATGAACTATACTACTTTGTGAAACTCGCTTTTCCTATTATTGGATGATTGAACTTACTTTTCTAAAGGTTGGACCTTAAACTTGGTTTGCTGTTGAATGGATTTCTTGAACTTGAGAATTGAATAAGAGATTTGAATAAGATTCTAAATCGGCTATGACTTGAAATGCCTCTATTTTGAGATGATGACTTGAGAAGTGAGATTCGGCTCTAAGCCATGATTGATGATTCGGTAATATGCCATGATTTGTATTTTGTTTGTGTTTGGGCCTGTATGGGCAAGCTGTGCTAGTCCAGAGGACGATTAGCCGTTATGGATCCTAACATATCGATACGAGTATTGTTGTGTCAGTCTAGAGGACGATTGACCTCTGTTGCTTCCTAGACTGAGTATCTATTGCTGTGCTAGTCCAGAGGATGATTAGCCTCCGTATCTTCCTAGACCGGAGTATCTATGGCTATGCTAGTCCAGAGGACGATTAGCCTCCGTATCTTCCTAGACCGGAGCATCTATGGCTGTGCTAGTCCAGAGGACGATTAGCCTCTGTCGCTTCCTAGCCGGAGTATCTATTGTTGTGCTTGTCCAGAGGACGATTAGCCTCCGTGGTTTCCTAACTCGGAGTATCGATTGATTTATCAGCCTATGAGTGGCTTGTTTTGTACTTTGATTAGCCTGTGAGTGGCTTGTTTCGTATCTTGTTGCCTGTGAGTGGCTTGCGGTGATAGTGAATTCGTAAGTGAAATACTTGGACTGGTAAATGGTAAGGAGTTAAGTTAATGTGTCCTTCGTTGTTGGATTCTGTGATGACTCTTCAATGTATCTGACTTACTTTATTCCTGGGTTTGGAACTGCTATTTTCATTGATATCATTTTATTAATTTTATTCATCATATCTTGTTTTGTTAACTATTGCCCCTTAGACACTCACTGAGTACCCAGTACTCAGGCATACCATTGTTGTTTTTGATGGTATGTTAGGTATCATTGAGGAGCAGGTTCGCCATACGCCTACGACTTAAGAGAACTTTCTGCTTTCAAGACTATTCGGTGAGCCCACATGATTGTTAATGGGGCACCATTCTATCTTCACTTTTTTTTTGTATTTTAGTTTCGGGCTGCGTCCCGATGTTTTTAGACACTCTTTATTATCTTAAAAGCTTCATAGATAGTATACATTCTTGTGGGTAGTTGTTGAGTTGTTTAACTTTTGGGCACGTGATACGTTTGATTTAGTTTTATACTATTAAAGACTTCCGCTAATTTAATTCATATCTTATGGTTCGTTTGAATTTATTTTTATAAACTGTTGGAGGTGATTGTTGAACCTGGAGGGTTCAAGTGTTATTATTGCATTTTTTAGGTTCTTCCGATGTTGTTCATGACGTCGGATGCCGGTCACGTCTAGGGTGGGTTGTGGGGCGTGACACATGGTGTCCATGTACCACTCATTCCGGATACTCATCGGACCCGAGCATAAACCTCCGCTCTGGAAAGAACCTCGGACGCGGGCCACATCAATGTATCTCTCATTTTCGGAATGAACCTCGGACCACGAGCCCATAATCTAGGTCACATTTGTGCCTTTCCATATATCTATACATAACAGTATTTCTTACCCTCTCATTATCAATGCTCGAATCATCATCCCATATCACAATTTCACCAAGAAGCTCAAATTAACCTCTTATCACAACAACATCAACTGTAGATTCAACACACATGAATAGGTGCACGAAGCCTACACATGTCACGACCCGACTAGGGCCATGACGAGTATCCAGGGCTAACCACCGAACATCGCTCATTCTGCTTCTCATCTGCTCTTATTCATGACTCTTGTGCTCATAGTTATTGAAAACTATTATCATGTGAAACATATTTACTTTTACAAACATAAGCCCTTCGGCTATCAAAATAATATATGTACATGCATATACATGAAAGACTGTGAGACCATACTACCCACACTGCGTATCTATGAGCCTCTACTAGAGTACTAGACATATGGACGGGACAGGACCCCGTCGTACCCAAAATATATGTACACAAAAATACTGTCTCAAAATAGCACCTCCGGAATAAAGGAGGGCTCCTGTAAATCTGCTGATAGCTCCTATGGATCTGCACCGTCTCCCTGTCTACCTGTGGGCATGAACACAGCGTCCAAAGAAAAGGACGTCAGTACGAACATTGTACTGAGTATGTAAGGCATAAACAATAATAAGACACCAATGAAATAAGGAAGCATCAAATGAGGAGCGACCTGTAACTGACTGAATCATAAAAGAAATAATGCATGTTGGCTTACTCTCATAATCATCATCATATCATATATGCATATAACTATAAGTTGCCCGACTATATAAGTACGGTGTGATAATTAATAACATTAGCCTGCGTCTAGGCCTCCCGCGTCCGGGGTATCATCTCATGCCTCCCACTAGTAGTATCTGCCCATGCCATCTGGCCATGGTGTATAGTCGCCCGCCTTAAGCGGTCGCCCGCCATATAGGCGCGGTGTAATATCACCATCATATGCTCATCATAATATACTTGTCATAATGTAATTATCATAATGCATGCATAGAAACTCAGAATCGACTATACTTTATCGGGGTGACATAAGGTCGTGAACCCCCGATTACATTATGAAGCATTCATAAACATTCTACCTCACCTTGAAGGGATTAGCATATAAGGTGAGTGTATACAATGAACAACATGAGAGAATCATATTCGGAATTATTAGCTTATGGGACATAATGTCATGAACTTTGGAATCTTTAGACTTAAGCTTATCATCATCATTATCTTACTCATAACGTATCTCTTATCTCATATGACTATGCATGAACAAGAACTCTTAGTTTTCTTGAAGAAAGGGGATTCATGAAGAAAGAGGAAAATCATGCTATACGATTCATGCCTTAGAAAGAAAGGGCTAGCCTCACATACCTTTGACGTTTAACTATTCTATCGCTTGCTCGTTCTCCTTTAATGCATATGTGTTTCCCTTCAAGAGAATTCATATCGACATTAGCTACGCAATTATAAGAACGGGCTTACTAAGGCTAGAGAAAATTGGGCAGCATTTCCTTTGTTTATACTACTTTCTCTATATTCCATATCAACTCCCAAACAATCATAATAACAATCACAATATCATAAACATCAAGCATCATTCATTTGCATTTTTCACATTTCACAATTTCACTTCAAATTCTCCATAATCATGACCAAGGTTCATTATCGCGTTCTTTCACATCTAATTGTCATTTATAACGTATTCATAGTCACAACATATCCATATTCATGATTCATACCCACTACTACTCAACAATGATACTATTCATACATTTATGACCCATTTCTTATACTCTTCTACAATCCAAATGTTTCAACTTACCAATACTTCAAACATTATGAAAATATCATGAAACTTACCTTAGATAGCGTAGAAACAAGTCTTGAATGGAAATACTCTTCTAGCACCAAAACCCTATTTCATCTCTCTTGGGATTTCTTGGTTTGGATGACTTTAATGAGGTTTCATACACTTGATTCACTTGAATTCTTTATTTTGATCCTTGATTTCCTTTGTGTTCTTGTGGGTGAAGTGTAGAGAATATTCTAGAGGTTTCTTGAGTTGTGGAGATGAAAGATGAAATGAATTAAAATGAAGGAGAGGTCCCTTATATCATTTAAGTTCAGACCCGACCAGAACATACGGACCAACATACGGTCCGTATATTTTTCACTGGCCGTATGTTTGGTCCAGTGAAGTATGCTATACTGGGCTGAATCTACGGTTGGAAATACGGTCCGTGAATTTTATACGGCCAGTATGTCTGGACGTATGTTGCCCAGCTAACCGAGACTCGTTCTCGTCGACTCGTTGATCTCTGATCCTTATGGAACCTTTTTAACACTTGTTCAACACCTCATTACCATTCTAAGGGACGTTATAACTCTTTCCCAAAGCATCATTAGAACGTCATTAACTCGATACTCGTAATTCTTGTCCGACACACAACATATGACTTGCTTTCCTTAGCAACTTTCTTCTCTTATCTCAAATGTCTTTGGAAATCTTAATTAGGACCATCAAATACTATTTCTTACTTATCGAAACATCGTATACGTTGTATACTTCGTTAGTCTATTCACTGTACGCTAACGGAAAATTTTCCAAGGTGTAACAACACAGTCACTCAATCATTTACATATAGGAGTTCAAACACACAATATCATGCATGAAGACTAGATATTCTCTCTCCTATGGAATTCACAACACATAAAATCAACTAATTAAAGTCTAACTCAAGTAGACCGTAACTTACCTCAACGCAGATCTGGAACAACGCGAATCACTCCGCTACAGCTTTTCGCTCCCTGAAAGCCTCGGAACATTCAAAGTCTAGAAATTAGAATGCTCAATGAGTCACAATTATTCTAGTCACAAAATCAATGCAAGACACCCTTCCCTTTAGCCCCATTCCAATGGGTGAGTGATTCCTAGGTGTAAAATAACCTAGCAAGGGCCTTAGTGATCACTAACCATCAACTATAACAATATTTCATCAATATTCCAATTACAAGTAGTTTCCATGGTCAAGCTACCATTTTTATGGAACCCTAAGTTTCATTTCACTTAGTTTATGGCTCAAAAGGTCAAATTCATGATTAAGAGGATTTAACCCAAGCCATTAGATGATAAATAAGTGATAACAATCATAACCCATCAAATATAGAAGGTTTATTAAGTTCTAGGGTTACTATTACTAATTTCACCATTGAAGACCCATAAAAGGGTTGATAATCATGAAGATGATACAAAATGATTGAAAGGGATGGATGAGACTTACCTCTCAAGAATATACTTGCCCTAGCTTGGAATTTCGCCCTAGGTGCTTGTGGAGAACTATGTTGGAGTTTAATGAATAAAGAATTTAGAACTAAGTGTATAAAACATGGTATTCTGCCCCCATCGACCGCTGCGGCAGTCAAACCACCGCTGCAGCGGTCTCACTATAGCGGCCAAGTGCCCGCTATAGTGAACCATGGAAACTTCGCTATGGCGACATCGCCATAACTGGCCATTGCCCGCCACAGCGGACACTCGAACTCACCTTGACCGCTGGCGGCGAGGGGCTCACCGCTATAGCGGTGCCGCCGTCGGGGTTCCAGCCCTACCGCAGCGGTGCCATTTGGGCAGTAAGCTCGACTTTTTTCCCAGTTTTCCACTCTATCACCCAACATTTCATCCGAGGCCTCACAAACACAAACAGACATGCACTTATATATAAAAACATCATACAAATCCACCCGTGGCCTTGGAATTCCCAACGATGTTCTAATTTCCTATGTCACCTCCCCACCTCCCCCCCCCCCCAATGGACTCAAAAAAATCAAATAACCACCACAAACAAGTTAAATTTTCAGTACTTAGAATCATACAACCGAGTTTCTATTAGCTCGCCCTACCCTTGGGAAGGTTCTATTTTGTGGGGTGATCCTACATTTCCCATAATGATCGGGAGGGTCGTTACACCAGATACCAATTAAAGCACCGTTCGTCCCCGAACGGACAAGGATGGGGAATCTAGGAAGAGTTACCTGACTCGGCGAAAAGCTGAGGGTACTTGCTACGCATATCAGACTCTGTTTCCCAAGTAGCTTCCTCCACCGGACGATTCTTCCACTGAACTTTCATAGAGGCTATTTCCTTAGACCTCAACTTGCGAACATCCCTATCTAAGATAGCAACAGGATCTTTCTCATATGTTAAATTCTCATCTAACAAAATCGAATCCCAGCGGATTATGTACGAACCATCGCCGTGGTACCTCTTCAACATCGAAACGTGGAATACCGGATGAACGCCTAATAGAACCGGAGGTAAAGCCAACTTGTAAGACACCTCCCTCACACGCTTGAGGATCTCAAACGGCCCAATGTACCTCGGGTTAAGCTTGCCTTTCTTCCCAAACCTCATCACACCCTTTATGGGTGAGACTTTCAACAACACTTGCTCTCCCTCTCCAAACTCAAGATCTCAGACTTTACGGTCCGCATACTCCTTCTGCCTACTCTGTGCTGCCAGAAGCTTAGCTTGAATCACCTTCACCTTTTCTAGGGACTCCCTCAGAAGATCAGTACCCCAAGGTCTCACCTCAAATGCATTAAACCACCCAATAGGAGACCTACACCTCCTGCCATACAACACCTCAAACGGAGCCATATCAATACTCGAGTGGTAGCTATTATTGCATGCAAATTCAGCTAAAGGTAACAACTGATACCAATGCCCACCAAAGTCTATCATACAAATACGAAGTATATCTTCAAGAACCTGAATAGTCCACTCAGACTTCCCGTCAATCTGTGGGTGGAATGCTGTACTAAGATCCAACCTTATACCCAATTCCTCATGCAAACACTTCTAAAATATGGATGTGAACGTTGTGCCCGTGTCGGACATAATGGAGATAGGAACCCCATGAAGCCTAACCACCTCACGAATGTAGATTTTAGCCCATTTCTCCGCATCATAAGTTATCTTCATCAGAATAAAGTGGGCAGACTTAGTCAACCTGTCAACAATAACCCAAATAGAGTCAAACTTTCCCAACGCCTTCGGAAGACCAACTACGAAGTCCATGGCTATTCTTTCCCACTTAAACTCAAGAATGGGCATCATCTGAAGTGTACCCCTAGGTTTATGATGTTCATACTTCACCTGTTGGCAGTTCAGACACTGAGCAACAAACTCCACTATATCACGTTTCATCCTAGTCCACCAGTAGTCTTTGTCTCAAATTGCGATACATCTTGGTAGCGCTAGAATGGTTTTGATCAAATCACCCATACGTGGCACGCAAACTCGCCCCTTAATCCGCAACACCCCTTCTTCGTCAATCACGGCCTCTTTGGCCTCACCACGCAACACCTGGTCATGTATTTTGCCAACTTAGTATCCTCAAACTGCTTAGCCTTAATCTGCTCCAGAAATAATGATCGAGCCTCAATACAAGCCAACACCCTACCCGTGTTAAAAATATCCAGCCTCATAAAACTGTTAGCCAGAGTCTGAACCTCTCTAGCTAACGGACGCTCCGAAGAAATCAAACTAGCCAGACTTCCCATACTAGCCAACTTCCTGCTCAACGCGTCAGCCACTACATTTGCCTTACCAGGATGATACAGAATGGTGATGTCATAATCCTTCAGCAGTTCTATTCACCTCTGCTACCTCAAGTTCAGATCTCTCTGAGTGAACACATGCTGCAAACTGCGATGGTCAATGTACACCTCACAATGGATACCATACAAGTAGTGCCTCTAGATTTTCAACGCAAATACCACCGCTGCCAACTCTAAGTCATGAGTAGGATAGTTCCTCTCCTGTACTTTCAACTGCCGAGAAGCGTAGGCAATCACCTTTTTTTCCTGTATCAAAACAGCACCCAATCCAGAACATGAAGCATCACAATAAACAACAAAATCCTTGCCCTCCACGGGCAATGCTAGAATAGCTGATGTAGTCAGCAAAGTTTTAAGCTTTTTAAATATCTCCTCACACTCATCGGACCACTAAAACAGTACCTCTTTCTAAGTCAATCGAGTCAAATAAGAAGCAATATAGGCAAACCCTTTCACAAACCGACGATAGTAGCTAGGCAGACCCACGAAACTATGGATCTCGGTCACTGATGTGGGCCTAGCCTATTCCCTGACTGCCTGAATTTTCTGAGGATCCACCATAATACCTTCCTTCGAAATTACATGCCCCAAAAAGGACACAGAAGACAGCCAGAATTCGTACTTGGAGAATTTAGCATACAGCTCCTTCTCCTGCAATACCCCAAGAGCAATCCTCAAATATTTCTTATGCTCCTCCTTACTTCAAGAGTACACCAGGATATCATCAATGAATACTATTACAAAAGAGTCTAAAAAGGGCTTAAACACACTGTTCATCAAATCCATGAATGCAGCTGGGGCATTAGTAAGCTCGAAAGACATAACCAAGAACTCATGGTGTCCATACCTGGTCCGGAAAGTTGTTTTAGGAACATCCTCTGCCCGAATCTTCAATTGGTGATATCCTGACCTTAAGTCAATTTTAAAGAACACAGAAGCTCTCTGTAACTGATCAAACAATTCATCAATACGAGGAATGGGGTACTTGTTTCAGATAGTCACCTTGTTCAGCTGACGGTAATCAATACACATATGCATAGACCCATCCTTCTTCTTAACAAACAACACAGGAGCACCCTAAGGAGAGGAACTCGGGCGAATAAACCCCTTACTCAAAAGATCTTCCAACTGTTCTTTCAACTTCCTGAGTTCTGCTGGCTCCATCCTATAAGGTGGAATAGAGATAGGACGAGTCCTTGGGTCTAAATCAATCCGAAAATCAATGTTACGATCGGTGACATACCAGGAAAGTCCGCGGGGAACACATCTGCAAACTCGCGTACCACTGAAATCGAATCAATAGGTGGAGTATCTACACTAGTGTCACGCATATGTGCCAAGTAAGCTAGACGACCCTTCTCTACTAGCTTCCTAGCACGAACGAAGGATATGACTTTCATAGGGAGGGGACTAAGGTTACCCTTTTACTCAAGTCTAGGTGCCCCAGGCATAGCTAAGGTAACAGTCTTAGAGTGACAATCAAGGATGGCATAATGCGGGGACAACCAACTCATGCCCAAAATGACATCGAAATCTACCATATCTAGGATCATCAAATCTGCCCAAGTACTATATCAGATAAAAGTAATTGCGCAAGAAGGGTAGACTCTATCTACCACCACCGAATCCCTAACCGGAGTAGATACATAAATAGGGACATCAAGAGTATCACACACCATATCCAAACCCACAGCAAAATACGTAGACACGTAAGAAAAAGTAAAATCCAGATCAAATAAAACATAAGCCATCCGGTCATAAACTGAAATAGTACCTGTGATGACAGCATCGGAGGCCTCAGCCTCTGGCCTACTTGGAAAAGTGTAGAAATGACCGCGCCTTCCTATAGCCCATGTACCATCGCGATTACCCTGTCCAGTCTGAGCCCCGACCTTGTCGGGCTGCTGTCCGCCTCTGCCTGCCTGAGGGCCGCCTCGGTTAGGCTGGGCGCCACCCCTACCCGCTGTGTGGCCACCCCACCCTGCCGGTGCGCTATCCCTACCTCCTTTATCTGGTGTAAAACGGAGCTCAGGGAGCCTGATACTGAGTCAGAGTTTGGGGAAATACCTCTTAATATGCCCAATCTCACCACACTCGTAATATGTACGGTCTAGTGTAGGTCGCTGAACAGAAGTTGATGAAGTAGTAAAACCTCCATACTGACCAGAAGCCTGATAATTTGCCCCTAATGGGCCCCCAGCTGACACCTGCATCGCAGATTGAACTAGACACCTTAAATATACCTAAGAACTCTGACCCCTCGAGAAGGAGTTGCTGAAAACCCCACTCCTTCGGGCCTTCTTCTCTACCTGCTTTGCATGAGTTTCCTGTTTAATCCCTTCAACAACACGAACATGCTCCACTACCTCCTGGAATGAAGCCCTAGTGGCTATGAGCTGAAAGCTGAAGTCCAGTGTTCAACCCCTTCACGAATCACTGGATCCTCTCCCCCTCGATTGGTAGTAACTGAAGAGCATATCGGGACAAGAAATGGAAACGGGACTCGCACACAGTAACAGATGAATTCCCTTGATCTATATTAGCAAACTCATCCTTCGGTTCCTCAGAGTATGCAGGACATACTTATCCAAGAACACTAAATAGAACTGTATCCAAGTCAACGGAGGTGACCCAGCTAGCCTGCACTCCACATTTGCCCTCCACTATAGCTTGGCATAACCCAAGAACTGGAAGGTCAAAAACTCTACACCGTACTTGTCCATAGCCCTAATCTTATAGAGCCTCTCGTGATAGTCAATTATGAACTTGTATGCATCCTATGACTCAGTACCATAGAAAACTGGAGGCTTCATTTTAGTGAACCTCCAAAATAAATCATGCTCTTCGCCAGTCATCACCGGCCCTGCAACTGGCCTCGGAAAGGCCTTAAAACTCAAAACTTCGAACCCCTGATCCTGAACTCTATCCGGACCTGGAGCTGCTACTCTTGTGCCCCTACCTGCTGGAACGGCTAGTATAGCCCCAGCCTGTGCTAATCCATGCAGCTAATTTAGCACCTGCGCTATAGCATCTGGTATACCAGGAGCAGCTGCAGCTCCTGGCTGGGCTGGTGCGGCTGCATCTTCCGCGGCCTCATTAGGAACCACTGGAGGCACGGGATCAACTACTGGGACTCCGCCCCCAGCTGGGGCCCCCTTCTACTGGCTCCTCCGCCTTCACCTCTTCCTCTAACTACTGCTGCACGTGTTCTCACATCTGCGAGAGAATGAAGAATAGTTAGATACCAATTTGAATCATCAGATACCAATTGGAATCAAGTAGCATGAAAGAAAAGGAAATTTTCCTAGTGTCCGGTAGCCTCTCGAAGATAAGTACAGATGTTTCCGTACCGATCCGCAAGACTCTACTAGACATGTCCTTGTACGACGAAATCGATGAACCTAAAGCTTTGATACCAACTCTGTCACGACCCAACCCGCCATGACTGGCACCCACACTAACTCCTAGTGGGTGAACCAACACACAAGTCATCTACTCATTCAAGTCTATCTTTATATTAACCAATTCAATCAGTTATTACTCATTCAAGCGTAAGATAATCAAAATAAGTCATGCCATAAAATGATGAAGCAAATGCAGAAGTCCTAACTATTACAATTTCTCAAAATTCAAAAGTCATCGTACAAGGACTCTAATCTAAAATATGTCTAAGGAATGAAATCTGTCTAACAAATAACCACAATGTCCTGAATAGGAAATAGACATCATAAAAGAAAGATCTTCGAGCGGCCTGGCATGGATAGAAGCTCACCCTAAATCTGTCAGTAACGACCTCAACGCTAGATTTGAGGACGGATAGCAGTCTGTGTATCACAATCTGCACTCAAAAGAATGCAGCAAGGTAGTATCAGTACAAACACTATGTACCGGTAATCATCATAGGCTGACTAAGATTAGTATCATGCATATCTCATAAAGTCAATAGAATAAACAAGCCAACCAACAAACATGAAATAAATAAACCACAACAAGTCAACCAAGGATAATCACCAATCGAGTCACCCAAGACTATCAAGAACTCAAATCAACGAAAATCGTAAATGGGAATAAGTCTACCACAATAACCATACTCACTATACACACATGCTAACTGATGTCATTGGTCAGTAGTCATGAATTGCAAGGGACCCATGGTGTCCATGTACCACTCGTTCCGAATACTCATCGGACCCGAGTATAAACCTCCCCTCCGAAAAGAACCTCGGACGCGGTCCACATCAATGTATCTCTCATTTTGTAACGAACCTCAGACCACGAGCCTATAATCTAGGTCACATGTGTGCCTTTCCATATATCTATACATAACATTATTTCTTACCCTCTCATTATCAATGCTCAAATCATCATCCCATATCACAATTTCACCGAGAAGATCATATTAACCTCTCATCACAACAACATCAACTGTAGATTCAACATACATGAATAGGGACACGAAGCCTACACATTCACTCAATCATTTACATATAAGAGTTCAAACACACAATATCATGCATGAAGACTAGACATGCTTTCTCCTATGAAATTCATAACACATACAATCAACTAATCAAAATCTAACTCAAGTAGACCGTAACCTACCTCAACGTAGAGCTGAAAAAACGCGAATCACTCTGCTACAGCTTTTCCCTCCTTGAAAGCCTCGAAACATTCAAAGTCTAGAAATTAGAATGCTCAATGAGTCACAATTATTCTAGTCACAAAATCAATGCAAGACACCCTTCCCTTTAGCCCAATTCCAATGGGTGAGTGATTCCTAGGTGTAAAATAACCTAGCAAGCGCCTTAGTGATCACTAACCATCAACTATAACAATATTTCATCAACATTCCAATTACAAGCAGTTTCCATGGTCAAGCTACAATTTTTATGGAACCCTAAGTCTCATTTCACTTAGTTCATGGCTCAAAAGGTCAAATTCATGATTAAGAGGAGTTAACCTAAGTAATTAGATGATAAATAAGTGATAACAATCCTAACCCATCAAATATAGAAGGTTTATTAAGTTCTAGGGTTACTATTACTAATTTCACTATTGAAGACCCATAAAAGGGTTGATAATCATGAAGATGATACAGAATGATTGAAAGGGATGGATGAGACTTACCTCTCAAGAATATACTTGCCCTAGCTTGGAATTTCGCCCTAGGTGCTTGTAGGGAACTGTGTTGGAGTTTTATGAATAAAGAATTTGGAACTAAGTGTTTAAAACACGATATTCTGCCCCTGTTGACCGCTGCGGCGGTCAAACCACTGATGCAACGGTCTCGCTATAGCGACCAAGTGCTCACTATAGCAGACCAAGGAAACCCCGACCTCCGCTATGGCGACCCATGTTTCGCTATGGCGACATCGCCATAGCGGGCCATTACCCGCCACAGCAGACACTCGAAGTCACCTTGACCGCTGGTGGCGAGGGGCTCACCGCTATAGCGATGCTGCCGTAGCGGTACCAACCCCACCGCAGCAGTGCCATTTTGGCAGTATGCTCGACTTTTTTCCCAGTTTTCCACCGTATCACCCAACATTTCATCCGAGGCCTCACAAACATAAACAAACATGCACATATATATAAAACATCATACGAATCCACCCGTGGCCTCACCCCTCCTGATGGACTCAACAAAATCAAACAACTACCACAAAAAAGTTAAATTTTCAGTTCTTAGAATCATGCAACCGAGTTTCTATTAGCTCGCCCTACCCTTGGGAAGGTTCTATATGGTGGGGTGATCCTACATTTCCTATAACGAATTCAAATAAGCTTCACCTAGGCTTATGACTTGGAAAAAAGAAGAGTGCAACAAGAATAGCATTAGTACAAACAATAAGTACTGGTAGGTATCATAGGCAAAAAATAATTAGTTCACACGTATAGAAGCGGGT